>NC_133324.1:814591254-814913754 GCF_042186555.1 Aquarana catesbeiana | reverse complement strand
GGGAGAAGGGGGAGTAGCCGCACCGGCGTTCTCCTGATCTCCTGCTGCTTTCCTCAGGCTGGGCGGCATATCGCTCCGCCTGTAACAGTCAGTGCAGTGGGCGGTGCTGCAATGGCAGGATCACATAGGTAAAATGCGGCTGCCACCGCTGCTCTCTATCTTTTTTCTCTCCCTTTCTATACACTGCTGGACCCAGCGCTTAGACACTCTGGGCTTTTGGCTCTACATTCGGGGTACCAGCCTCAATAGCCACCCCTTAATAATGCCTATGGTTAGTGATACTAAAGGTGTGGTTGGATAAGTAGAATGAGAACTAGTGAGGCCATTTAGACCAAAGGCGTTGAGTTTTTTGAGGAGGAGGGGGTGGTCCACTGTGTCAAATGCAGCATAGAGTTCTAAGAGTAGGAGTACAGAATAGAGTACATTGGATTTTGCTGTTAGTAGATCGTTTGTGAGTTTTAGAAGAGCAGTTTCCATAGAGTGTTGAGGGTGGAATCCAGGCTGAAGGGGATCAAAAGGTTATTCTTGGTGAGGTGGTCATTCAGTCAGTTGTAGGCCAGACGTTCAAGGAGTTTGGATAAAAAGGGGAGCAAGGAGATGGGGCATAGGTTGTTAAGATTGGTGGGGTCTAGTGAGGGCTTTTTAAGAATGGGGTGACTAATGCATGTTTTAGAGAGTTTGTAAAGCTGTCTGAAGAGAGGGAGAGATTAAAAATGTGAGTTAGGGAGTGTAGAATAGAGCCAAAGGGTGAACGCAGCAATTGTGAGGGAACAGGTTCCAGGGGGCAGGTAAGGTGGATGTTAGAGAAAAGTTTATCAACCTTGTCTATAGTGGTGGGGTTGAATGAAGGAAGTAATTATTGTGCCTGTGGACATGGGGTGTTAGGTGGAGAAGGCATCTGTACAGTGGAGGTTAGGGATGAGCCCGATGTTCGAGTTGAACATAAGTTCGACTCGAACATCGGGTGTTTGCCTATTCGCCGAATAGCAAACATTTTGGGGTGTTCGTGCCAAATTTGAAAGCCGCGGAACACCCTTTAAAAGTCTATGGGAGAAAGCAAAAGTGCTAATTTTAAAGGCTTATATGCATGGTATTCTCACAAAAAGTGTTTGGGGACCTGGGTCCTGCCCCAGGGGACATGTATCAATGCAAAAAAAAGTTTTAAAAACGGCCGTTTTTTTCGGGAGCATTTGATTTTAATAATGCTTAAAGTGAAACAATAAAAGTGAAATATTCCTTTAAATTTCGTACCTGGATGGTGTCTATAGTATGCCTGTAAATTGGTGCATGTTTCCCGTGTTTAGAACAGTCCCTGCACAAAATGACATTTCTAAAAGGAAAAAAGTCATTTAAAAGTACTCGCGGCTATAATGAATTGTCTAATTCATCAATTGTCAATTGTCATTCATCAAATGAATCAATTGTCAAATGGCATGGGATTCTCAGTCCATTACCACGCCCTTTTTTTTAACATCCATTTTTAAAACTTTTTTTGCATTGATGTCCCCTGGGGCAGGACCCAGGTCCCCAAACACTTTTTATGAGAATACCATACATACAGTGTTAATTTACTCAACTAAAATGACTAAAACATTTTAGTCGACTAAAATGACTAAAACATTTTAGTCGACTAAATGAATACTATTTTAATCGACTAAAATACAACTAAAACAATTGAGATGAATAAAATACAACAAAAACTAAAAGCCATTTTAGTCAAAAGACTAAAATGAGACTAAAACTAAAATGCCATTTTAGTCCTAAGACTAAAATGAGACTAAAACTAAAATGCCATTTTAGTCAAAAGACTATGACTAAAACTAAATTGCAATTACCGAAACGTACTGGAGATTTTAGTCGACGAAAACATAGGACATTTTCGTTGACTAAAATGTACTGGAGATTTAGTCGACTAAATACGACTAAAACTAAAACAATTGCAGAAGACTAAAATGGGACTAAAACTAAAATGCCATTTTAGTCCTAAGACTAAAATTAACACTGCATGCATATAAGCCTTTAAAATTAGCACTTTTGATTTTTCATGTTCGTGTCCCATAGACTTTAACGGTGTTCGCGTGTTCGAACTAATTTTTTGCCTGTTCTACTGCAAACCGAGCCGGGGGGGTGTTCGGGTCATCCCTAGTGGAGATCTCCTCACGAATTGCATCAATCTTATGTTTGAAGTGATTGGCGATCTCCTGGGCAGTGAGTGAGTTAGTGGGTGGAGGCAGTGGAGGACGAAATAAAGAGTTTAAGGTAGAGAAGAGTTGACAGGGACGGGATGATAAGTTGTTAATGAGAGTGATAAAATAGGTCTGCTTGGCATTGAGGAGGCAGGAATTTTATTTTTGGGGAACAGATTTATAAAGGTTGAAATCTTTCAGAGACTTAGTGTTATACCACCGACGCTCAAGTTCGCGGCTATTTTTTTTCAGACTTCTAGTTGCATCTGTTTGCCAAGATTGTAGGGGATGTGGCCTAATTCTTTGTGTAGTGAGGGGGGAGTGCTTGTCTAGGGAGGATTACAGTGAAGTGTTGTAGACAGAAGTCGTTAAGTTGGGGCAGGACAGAGGTAAGATTTTGTCATAGAGGTGATCAGTAGCAGAGAAGAGAAGGGTTGAGGAGGAGAAGGATTCTACGGGTAACTGTTAGGCGGTTGGAGGGAGAGGAGGTGGTAGAGAGGAAGAGAGAGGAACTAAGGTGCTGGTCAGAGAGAGGGAAAGGATAGTTGGATAGGTTGCACAGAGTGCATAGGTGGGAGAAAACAAGGTCAAGGTTGTTTCCATCAGAGTGTGTAGAACCGTGTATCCATTGCTTCAGGTCAAAGGAGGAGGTTAGACTGAGAAGTTTGGAAGTAGCAGAAGTGTTATGCCGCGTACACACGGTCGGACTTTTCGTCTACAAAAGTCCAACGGACGCCGACGGACTAAAGCTGGCTGGTAATCCGATCGTGTGTGGGCTTCTCCGGACTTTCAGCAGACTTTTTCAGCCTCAAATCCGACGGACTTTAGATTTGAAACATGCTTCAAATCTTTACGTCGTAACTACGACGGACCCCGAAATCCGCTCGTCTGTGTGCTAGTCCGACGGACAAAAACCCATGCTAGGGCAGCTATTGGCTACTGGACTTCCTTATTTTAGTCCGGTGTACGTCATCACGTACGAATCCGTCGGACTTTTGTGTGGTCGTGTGTAGGCAAGTCCGTTCGTTAGAAAGTCTGCTGCAAGTCCGCCGAAAGTCCGCCGGAAGTCTGTCGGACAGGCTGTCGGACTTTTGTAGACGAAAAGTCCGACCGTGTGTACGCGGCATTAGTATTAACAGGGATGTTGAAGTCACCGAGAATGATTGTGGGGATTTCAGAAGAGAGAAAGTTGGGGAACCAGCAGAGAATTCATCAAGAATGGCTGATACTGGTCCAGGGAGCTGGTAGATTACAGATATCCTTAAGCCACGTACACATGAGCGGAATGTCCGACAGAAAAAGTCAGACGGAAGCTTTTCATCGTCTATTCCGATCGTGTGTGCCTCATCTGACTTTTTTTTTTCTAAAATTCTAATGGACCTAGAAATAGAACATGCTCTAAATATTTACAATGGAACCAATTCCTATTGGGAAAACCGCTCGTCTGTATGCTGTTCCAATGGACCAAAAAGGACGCTTGCTCTGAAGCAAGTACGAGACAGAAGCTATTGGCTACTGGCTATTGAACTTCCTTTTTCTAGTCCCGTCGTACGTGCTGTACGTCACCACATTCTGGACAGTCGGACTTTGGTCAGATTTTGGATTGACCATGTGTAGGCAAGACTGATTTAATGGAATTCTATCAGAGTTCCGTCAGAGAAACCTTCAGAGTTTATTCCGACGGCTAAACCAGTCGTGTGTACATGGCATTAGAGAAACTGGAGAAAACAGACAAATGCAATGTGCTTCAAACAAGGAAAGTAACAGAGATGGAGGTGGGTGAAGTACCGTGGGGCTAGAAGGATTCCCACTCCCCCTCACTTCCATCCTGGGGAGTGAGTCCAAAGAAGGCCACCATGGGAAAGGGCAGCAGGAGAAGTAGTGTCAGATTCATGTAGCCAGGTTTCAGTAATGGCGAGTAGATTAAATGAGTTAGCGATAGGGGGCAGAGCCGGCGGCCAGAGCGGATGGTGGTGTGAGGGATTAGCTCTGGGACAACGGCCGTCATACAGCAGCTCACAGCACACAGAGATACCCAAAATCAGCTCTAACAGCAAGGGGAGACGGCGAACACCCTGCGCAGGATGAACAAGCAAAAGGAGAGAGAGGGGCCAAGGAAGCTGATAGAAATCTTTCCCCCCTGTGGTGGGCCGGCCAATCCAAGATGGCGCCAGCGCCGGGACCTGCTCTCCCTCATCATCAGTGTCTATGCTCAGCCATCCACTGCCATCCGAGGGTGATTTGCCTGATAATGGCCATCCAATGCCATCTTCAGCATTTAGCAGCCCTGTTAAACAAAACGGAGGCTGGGGGAGGAGGGAGGTTTGCAGGATGAATGGAGGGGGAAGAAATGGAGGAAGCAGACTCATACAGCCAGCATCTAGATGCAGTCCCTACCACAGGGCAACCCATTATGGACACTACCATGAAGGAGATGCTACAAACATTAAGGAGGGCCCTTCAGTAAGACATGGCAACTTTCATGAATTCCACAAAAAGAGAGATGACAGTAGTCAGCAACAGGGTGGAATATGTGGAAAGGAAAATGGAGGAATTTACTCTGGCACACAATGAGCTAGTGGATGGCCACTTTGATGTAGAAGCCAATATCAAAACCATGCACCTCAAAATGGCGGATATTGAGGACAGGTCATGCAGGAATAACGTCAAATTCAGGGGATCCCCGAATCCATCAAAACGGCTGACTTGCACTCATACCTAAAAAAGCTTATGACCACTGCGCTCCCATCTCTGGGGCCTGCTGACATTATTATAAACAGAGCCCATAGACTGCCTAAACCATCATACCTACCTGAAAAACCCCCCAGAGACGTAATAGCCGGAATCCATTTCTTCCATGTAAAGGACCAACTGATGCGCTACTCAAGACAACACCCTGCACTCCCAGACACCTTTGCAGGAATCACACTATAAGCCGACTTGTCGCAAGCTACCATGACCGTGAGGCACAACTTGGTGTCAATTACAAAAATCCTGCAAAGCCATCAAATCTTATATAAGTAGGGTTTCCCGGCCAAACTACTGGTAGAAATGCACAATTACTCTATCACTTCGCTGGAAAGAGACATGGAACTCCTCCAGAAATTGTGCCTACTCCCAATGAAGGGCAACTCTGCAGAACCTGAACCCTTCCTAGAACGGCATCAAAATCACCGCCAAAACAGGAGGGGTAGAAAAAGATCCACTGCAAGAGCTGCACAGCTTACATACAAGCGTTACTACCCTCATCATGGTGGCTTAAACCTGAATGCCTTCCTGGTTTGCCACTTGTTTCTGTGACACCTAAGATATCACCCCTTGTTTGGCTGATGCAAGTATTACTATCCCCACTTTCATATACACGATGTATCCTGTATTCTGTTCTCTACAACAGTTGAAACCTACAATTTCTAAGTCCCTGACTATCCCAGTTTGGGTTAGTCTTTTTGCACTATATTCCTTGATGGTTATACCAAATAATTCTATTCAGCACATGCACATTTCCAGCATTAAAGTTCCATCACTTCTCATACCAAAATCTACCACTGGATGGTGAAAAAGCACCTCTTACCACTTAAATGAATCTTAAAATAATGACATTCAATGTGAAAGGCCCAAATAGCCCATACAAGCACAGAGCTCTCTGGCTCTTTGGAAGACAGCAATGGGCTTACAATGTGACATCCTCTGTGCGCAGGTGTCAGGGGATGTTATACAAAACATCCAATGCAGGTGATCAGATCGCTGGGCTGCACCAAGGAATTAGGGACAAAAGAGTAAATAAATAAAAAAAGTAGGTTTATTATTAATGATAAAGATGCACATGAAATCAAGACAGCAAACCAAAAACAAGTAAATGGTGAAAACACAGCAAACCCCCAAACCCACCTAACTATCTATCTAACTAATATAATACACGAGCAAGGACACAAACATGAAATAAAAATAAGGCAAGGGCAAAAGCGACAAGGGAACAGAAACCAGGAATAATGAAGTAGACCAAGGAGCCGGGAACAGGAAACAGGACTCAAGGACAGAATACACAAACTGGGTCCAGGAACAAACAGGAACAGTCTGGAACAAGAGCAGGTACTGGCAGGGACAAGGGATTAGCAATGGAATTCTGAAGCACTGAGGCTTAGTTCAGGGCAGGTCTATATAGTCCAGCAGACCCATGACAGGTGTGCTGATGGCAAGTCTGAAGTCCAGGCAGGGAGACACCCGCTGGTGGCCACTGGAATTACATCTTTTTGGTGCTGAATGTAATAGTGCCACCAGCAGGTGAAACCGGAGATGACACCGTTCCTGACAGTTCCCCCTCCTAAAGGAGTGGCCTCCACTCCATTCAGCCCTGGGTATGACAGTCCGAGTGGGTGCAGAAACACCCTAAAATGTTTCACTACTGAGTATGCGGACTTCTTCGCACTTCCAAGGCCAGAGTCTTTTAGTTCACTGGGGGACGTGCCATCAGAGTCTAAAAATAGGACACGTACCCCACCACCCGGGTCAGGAAGTTTGGATCCGGAGATGAAAATTAGCAGAGTAACGGGCAAAAAACCATCGGAGGCAGACCACACAGGAGCATTACATTCAAGCCGGGCGACAGACAGGATTGACACAGCGGCAAGATGGCCATCAGTCAGGAACATCAGGCAGGCACCATGTCATCAGGCTGAGCAGAAAGCAGAGGTACATCACGCTGGGCAGTGGCACATCCGCATCGAGCTGGGCAGCAGGCAAAAGCACATTGAGCTGGGCAGCAGGCAAAGGCACATCAAGCTGGGCAGCAGGCAAAGGTACATCGAGCTGGGCAGCAGGCAAAGGCACATCGAGCTGGGCAGCAGGCAAAGGCACATCGAGCTGGGCAGCAGGCAAAGGCACATCGAGCTGGGCAGCAGGCAAAGGCACATCGAGCTGGGCAGCAGGCAAAGGCACATCCAGCTGGGCAGCAGGCAAAGGCGCATCCAGCTGGGCAGCAGGCAAAGGCACTTCAGGCTGGGCAGCGGAAAGGAACACATCAGGCTGGGCAGTGGACAGGAACACATCAGGCTGGGCAGCGGACAGGAACACATCAGGCCGGGTAGCTGACAGGAACACATCAGGCTGGGCAGCGGGCACATCAGACTGGAGAGTGGGCACTGGGACATCAGACCAGGCAGCAGGTACTGGAACTTCAGACTGGGCAGTAGGCACAGGCACTGGCACATCAGGCAGAACAGCAGGTGCTGGCACAACAGGCTGAACAGCAGGTGCATCGGGCTGGATAGCAGGTATTGGAACTTCAAACCGGGCAGCCGGTACTGGAACTTCAGACTGGGCAGCTGGCATAGGTGCTGGCACATCAGGCAGAACAGCAGACACTAGCACAACAGGCTGAACAGCAGGTACACCGGACTGGATAGCAGGTACTGGAACTTCAAACCGGACAGCCGGTACTGAAACTTCAGACTGGGCAGCAGGCACAGGCGCTGGCACATCAGGCAGAACAGCAGGTGCTGGCACAACAGGCTGAACAGTAGGTGCATTGGACAGGATAGCAGGTACTGGAACTTCAAACCGGACAGCCAGTACTGGAACTTCAGACTGGACAGTGGGCACAGGTGCTGGCACATCAGGCAGAACAGCAGGTACTGGCACAACGGGCTGAACAGCAGGTACATTGGACTGGATAACAGGTACTGGAACTTCAAACCGGGCAGCTGGTACTGGAACTTCAGACTGAGCAGCAGGCACAGGCTCTGGCACATCAGGCAGAACAGTAGGTGCTGGCACAACAGGCTGAATAGCAGGTGCATCGGACTGGATAGCAGGTACTGGAACTTCAAACCGGGCAGCCGGTACTGGAACTTCAGACTGGACAGTGGGCACAGGTGCTGGCACATCAGGCAGAACAGCAGGTACTGGCACAACAGGCTGAACAGCAGGTACATCGGACTGGATAGCAAGTACTGGAACTTCAAACCGGGCAGCTGGTACTGGAATTTCAGACTGGGCAGTGGGCACAGGTGCTGGCACATCAGGCAGAACAGCAGGTACTGGCACAAAAGGCTGAACAGCAGGTACATCAGACTGGATAGCAGGTACTGGAACTTCAAACTGGGCAGCCGGTACTGGAACTTCAGACTGGGCAGCAGGCACAGGCGCTGGCACATCAGGCCGAACAGCAGGTGCTGGCACAATAGGCAGAACAGCAGGTACTGGCACAACAGCAGACATCGGAACATCAGGCTGGGAAGCATACAGGAACACATCAGGCTGGAACAGATCAGCTGGTGGGGAGGCAGGATTGGATACTGGCATGATAGTATGAGTTGGAAAAAACTTCTGCTTCTTTTTGGTTTTAGCCACTGGGGATCTATAAGTGGGTACAGGGCTGTAGGTAGTAAATGCAGCTGGTAGAAGCGAAGAGTGAAAGGATGGCAAAACAGAGGGAGTAGATTTTGAAGGGAGATTTTGTGGAGCTGATGGAGGCAGCTGAGAAGCAGCAGGGGGGTTAAAGGCAGGGTAGGTGCAACAGGAGGAAACAGGGTACTTGTATTTCATTGGTAGAAAGGTATATTGGGAGCTAACAAAGGCTGAGTGCAACAGACTTGACCAGGCCTGTATTAATGATTGCACTGAATCGGGTTTGCACTTAGCTTGTCTGACCAGAGACTGCACTGATTCAAAGCATTTTGCAAGTACCTGCTGAGGACAAGCTGAATATTGTTCAAAAAAAAATGCTGAATCATCCTCCAACAGCAAAAACTAAAGATTCTACCTGAGCTGCACTAAAAGGGGGTGTATAGTCACCACATCCCTCAGTGACATCAGACAGGGCCAACTCAGTACAGATCTTAATTAATGGTTGCACATCTTCAAACAAAAAACTGCCTTGATCAATAAAAGCATGAGCTAGGCGGATGCCTTCTAACAATTGTTCCCTAGTCTCTGTCATCAGTTGCCAGGAGCGATAAATACAAAATACTTTCAAAATCCATAAACAATAGCAGGGACTCACGCCCCGATTCCCAGGTGCAACCGATCTGATTGTATGGCTTCAGAATTCTGTCAGGGGATGTTATACACAACATCCAATGCAGGTGATCAGATCACTGGGCTGCACCAAGGAATCAGGGACAAATGAGTAAATAAATAAAAAAGTATGTTTATTAGTAATGATAAAGATGCACGTGAAATCAAGACAGCAAACCAAAAACAAGTAAATGGTGAAAACACAGCAAACCCCCAAACCTACCTAACTATCTAACTACTATAATACACGAGCAAGGAAACAAACATGAAATAAAAATAAGGCAAGGGCAAAAGCGACAAGGGAACAGAAACCAGGAATAATGAAGCAGACCAAGGAGCCGGGAACAGGAAACAGGACTCAAGGACAGGATACACAAACGGGGTCCAGGAACAAACAGGAACAGGCTGGAACAAGAGCAGGTACTGGCAGGGACAAGGGCTTAACAGAGGAATTCTGAAGCACTGAGGCTTAGTTCAGGGCGGGTCTATATAGTCCAGCAGACCCATGACAGGTGTGCTGATGGCAAGTCTGAAGTCCAGGCAGGAAGACACCCACTGGTGGCCACTGGAATTACACCCTTTTGGTGCTGAATGTAATAGTGCCACCAGCAGGTGAAACCGGAGATGACACCGTTCCTGACAGCAGGAGACGCACTTCTCCAGTGCCAACCCTCCAAAATGCTCACATGTCAAGTTTCCGCACGTCTTTACAGCCAACCACTCAGCCAAACGGAATGGAGTACTACTTGCCGTCAAAGACTCTATATCCTTTTCCCTATTGCAAAAGCATATCGATCCTCAGGGTCGCTTCATCATACTGGTTGCAGAACTTAATCATAAAACCTACACCCTGGTGAATATGTACGCACCCAACCTCAAACCTCTGAAGTTTATACATAAAGTCATTAAAACTTTAGCAAGAAGCAAATGCAGAAGGGTAATTTATTATTGTGTGGTGATTTCAATATAATCTTAAACAATGACCTTGACTCAGTGGCTCGGAGGCGGAGGACTACTTTGAGATCTCTATGCCTAGAATAGAAGCTCTATGACCCATGGAGGTGCCACCAAGCCAGTGAGAGGGACCACTCTTCTATGGCTCATACCAGCTATTCTAGAATAGATTTATTTCTTACAGATGTGTACACCTTGCAGAATATATGTAAAGCTGATATCCACAACATCACATGGTCGGACCACGCACCGGTAATTATTGAAGTTGTGGATATGAGCATCATATCCCACAAACTCCTATGGCAAAACAATACTTTCCTTCTATAGCACCCCAAAATAAGGGATGAGATCGAAGGAAAAATACAGAAATATTTCCAAATTAATGACACTGGAGAGTTTTGCCCCAAGACAGTTTGGTGTGCTCACAAAGTGGTCACCAGAGGAAACCTTATATAGATTGCTTCCAGGGAAAAGAAAAAGAAATTGCAGTGCATAGTGGAACTGCACAAGTCCATAGCTGACTTAGAAGCACAACACAAAAACCCCAATTCCACTTCTACCCACATACTAAAAAACCTAAACTCTTATCGTGAGGAGTTACGGCAAGAGCTTAGGGCAGAATATTACACATATTTTAAAAGAATGAAACTGTAATTCTACTCAAAAAACAATAAGGCAGGGAAACTACTAGCATCCCAACTCAAAAAGCTCCAAGCATGTTCTAACCTCACCCAGATAAAACACCAGCAAACTAAAAGCCATCCTACGCAATCCAAAAGACATAGCTAACGCGTTCAAGGATTTCTATTACTCCCTCTACAATCTTAACACAGACCCAGACACTGACCAACCCACGGACACAGAAATCAATGATTTCCTTCATGGAATCCAACTACCCTCGATAGATGACACCACACTACAGAAACTAAATTCCCCCATTACTAACACGGAAGTTGAGACAGTTATAAAAACTGTTCCTATGCACAAATCTCCCAGAGCAGACAGATTTTCCACTGAATACTATAAGGCTTTCACCACTCTCCTTACCCCCAAACTAGTCAAGGTCTTCAACTCAGCGGCAAAGGCTAGCTCCTTCCCAAGCGAAAAGCTCAAAGTGGTCATTGTCACTCTACCCAAACCAGGCAAAGACCCGTCACTTCTCCAAAATTTTAGGCCCATATCTCTCCTGAACACGGATCTTAAAATATACACCAAAATCTTAGCAAATAGGTTAATGGAAATCACCCCATCCCTCATAGGTCTAGACCAAGTTGGGTTTGTAAAGGGCAGACAGGCACCTGATGGGACTAGGGGAATGCTAAATCTACTGCAATTTGCAGAAGTAACCAAAGAACCTAGCGTATTCCTAGCGCTGGATGCAGAAAAGGCTTTAAACAGGGTCCACTAGGGATACCTGTCTAAGACTCTTCATAAATTTGGTATATCTGGCCTAATCCACTTAGCAGTGATGTCACTATACTCCAATCCCACTGCCTAAATCTAAACCTCCAGCATACTCTCTGATCCATTTGTGCTTTCAAATGGGACCCGTCAAGGCTGCCCACTATCCCCAATCATTTTCTCACTTGTTATAGAACCACTAGTGGAATGTATAGGATCCTATAAGACAGTACAAGGTATCAAAATAGGCACTGAAAGCCACAAATTAGGTTTATTTGCTGACAATATCATATTGACTTTAACCATACCAGAATCATCTCTCCCAGAAATTCAATCCTTACTGAACAAATTTGGAGAGGTCTCCTTTTATAAGGTCAACACAACTAAATGTTTTGCCCTTACTCTAAATATACCAGAGAAAACAATAAGCAAACTCAAAAAGAAGTTCCCCTGTAATTGGGAGTCCACCACAATCACCTACCTAGGTATACAGCTAACATCATCTTCCTCTAGAATTTACTCCAGTAACTACCCTCCCCTGCTCACCAAAGTGGAACTAAACCAGATCAGCAAACTCCACCTGTGGTGGATTGGAAGAATTCCTGCAAGTTTTGCCCAAATCATTTTACTATTTCAGGACCCTACCTATCTCTATCCCTCAGACATTCTTCTCACAACTAACGGCATGCCTTAGAAAGTACATCTCGGCAGGGAAAAAACCTAGAATAGCATTGATGAATCTGTATAAGCCTAAATGCCTTGGGGGGGTAGGCCTTCCTAATGAGCAAGAATACTACAAAGCTGCAATACTAGACCAAACAAGGTACTGGTTCTCTTGCCAAACAGACAATAGGTGGACTCAACTAGAAAGGGAGATTATGCCAGGACATAACCTTCCAGCTTTAGCAATGGCGGCTAGTCTGCACCATAGCTCATCAATTCCTTACTTGACCATACAAGCCACTACAGCAACGTGGTCCTCAATGACGAGGCAAACAATTTGCTGACACACCAGTCTGTAAACTTACAATACCCTTAGCATCCTATGAATACCTAATCCCGGGGTTATCCACTTAATCCTGGGCAAAAACGGGGGCACACTTCTCCACAACTGATATAACAGATCCGGACACATTGAACAGATACAAACTCTACCAAATACAGCACTACATAACCTCGAACCAAGCCCACCCCATAGAATTACCTCTATCAATATGGAACTACTTAAGGAACAAAAATACAAGTAAAATCAAAGGGATATCCTTATTTTATATAGCTGCCTCCACTCTATGCATACAAGCTAAACTACCAAACATGGTAAAATGGGAAGGAGATCTGCAAAAAGAATTTACATTACACCAATGGCAGTTAGCTATACATTATAGCAGTAAATCCTCAGCATGTGTAGACCACTGGGACAACACCCAAAAAATACTTCACAGATGGTACCTCACACCTTTACTAATAAACAAAATGAACCCAAATACCTCACCATTATGCTGGCAAGATTGCTATGGTACTGGCAATCTCCTTCACACTCTTTGGAATTGTGTAGTGTTACGTCCTTTCTGGGAAGAGGTCACGTCCCTTATCCAAGAAACTACAGGGCACAACTGCACCTTACCCCATCATTAGCCCTACTGAGCCTCAGGGTTGAGCAGTTCCCCCCTCTAATGAGGAAAATGGTCATTCATATACTCTTTGCCACACGTATCACCCTAGCGAAAGAATGGCGCTCTAAGACATCCCCAAAAATTGAGGAGGTAATCTCCAGAATGAATACACAATACACAATGGAAAAGTTGTTTTCATATAAAGAAGGGAGAGCCTTGGGATTTCATAAATATTGGGATATCTGGAGAAACTCTCCAAAAGCCTCTTCACATTTATGATGTACAATTTATTCAGCCAAAGAATGATGATAACTGATGTAAACGGGTAAAGTGTTCACCCTCCGGTGGTAGTACTGATTGATGATATCTTCAGCTTTCTAGAGGCGACAGGATGACTATATGAACTGAGAATTGCTAGAAAATTTGTATAGCGCTACACTCTAAGCATGAGTTTTTATGGTTATATGTTTGCGTCTCGAAAAATACCACTAAGCACAAGCAGCATTGATGTGACCGAGCACCAGAGCCCTTCTCCAGGGGTCGGGACGGGCCTCTTACCAATGTATGACCAAAAGCCTGCTCACAGTGTGAACCTAGATGGGGTGACAGGTTGTAGCTCAAAGCAAAACCATTATTTATTGCATTAGAAGAGGCCGGCATGCGATAAGCTGTGTTTCAACACTGTAACCCCCTCTTGTGTTACTACTTTGTATAACTAATATTTTGTACAAATTGCAACTTATACCGTATTGTACAATGTGAAAATCAATAAAGAATTATGGTTAAAAAAAAAATGAGTTAGCAATAAAGAGGTCATGGAGAGAAGTGAGTTTGTTACAGACAGAACGGGCATTCCAAAGGGCTCAAGAGAAGGGGAGTCTGGCTTTGGGAAGAAGAGGAATGGAAACTAAATTGTGTGGATTATGGCTGCTGCCAGAGAGTGTAGGGTAATGGGTGTGTTGGGTACAGTTAAGTGAAGGAGGCCCAGAGTTTAGTGATATATCCTCAGGGGTTAGGAGAAGCAGAAGGGTGAGGGAGGTAATATGGGCATGCAATTTATAGGAAGGGACATGCCCCAGGGTCCTGGAGGTTTTATTACTGTGTGGATTTAGAATTAGCGAGAGTTGGTGAGTGCAGTAATAGGGAGAAGACAGAAGTGAGGGTGATATATATAAAGTGGGTGGAGAAGAGGGGTGAAGGAAAGAGAGTTTAAGGAGAGAGGACAAAAGTGTCAGAAGGAGTGTTAGGGAGAGCATGTTGAGTGGAAGGAGAGCTGAAGGGGTAAACAAGTTCACCTGCGTGCTGTTCTAAGTATTTACCTGTATACTTTTGTTTTGTGCATTCACTGAAGTGCAGAGTTGGAAGTGCTCCCACTTAAATAAATACTCCCACTTATAGAAAGAACCATTTACTAATTAGTAGTTAATAAAGGAGAGCTGTCTGGCAGGGCAAAAATTCCACTTGAGAATATGACTTACAAGGGCATCAGAGTGGGGAGAGGGCTGCAGATGGTTAAGCAGAAAGAAACTTAGACTATTACAAATAAGGAAAACAATCACTTTTTATTTCTCCTAAATGCGGATCAGATTTCAGAATGGACCAATGTTTTTTCACAACCATTTCAAATTCCCCATATTGGGCATTAAAATCCAATACTAATGTGATTTCATATTTTTCTTCATCCAATTTATTTCTATCTTGAACCAGTTCTCTTCTATCCATGTTCCTCACCAGCTGTACTTGTTCTTGAATATGATCTCTTTTATATCCTTTTTGTAGGAATTTCCCTCTTAAATCATCTTCTTGTTTCAAAAAATCTTATTCCCTTGTACAGTTTCTTTTCAGCCTCATGAATTACCCTTTAGAGAAATTTAACAGCCAGGTATTATAGTGGCTATCCTGTGTGATATAACTATTGTGGTCCATTTTCCTAAAATGGGTCTTAGTTATGCATTTTTTCAATTTTCTGATTAACTTCAGGTGTAGAAACTGTATTCCTTCCTCGCTCACTGTCCCGGTCAAGTTGATGTTCTGATCATTCTGGTTCATATTCAAGTCTTCCAAGCTCTCTCTATTACCATCCCATATTATTACAAGTGTTCTTCACAAAATTTCCGCACTTCTATAAACTCTATTATATACCGTATATAAAAGTGCGGAAACTTGTTGAAGACTCCTTGTATAATATATCTATGAACCTTTTGAATAGTTTAATTGTCTTGCCCTTGATTGGTATCTTCCTCACATCTCAGCATGAACAGGTTCACAGCACTAGGCGCAAACTTGGCACCCATGGCTATTCCTGTATTTTGTTTATAGTGTGTATTATAGTAGAAAAGATTATGTTGAAGTGCATACTCTAAACACTCTAGGAGGAAGTTTCTCTGACCTGTTTTCAAACTTCCCAATTGTCCGTTCTGTTGCTTCCTCTGCGTTTTCATGTATTATTATGGTATAGAGTGACCTGACATCTGCTGAGGCTAGCATTTACTCACTCCTTTCATTATCTTCTCATTCCTGTAACAGTTTCAGGATGTTCTCCGTATTCCTTAAATAAGACTCTGTTTTAACAACAATTGATTGAAGAAACCAGTCAATCATATGGTCAATCCTGGTCCCCACTGACCCCATTAACTATGGGTCTGCCAGGTGAATAATACTCATCCTGGTGTATTTTTTGGTACATTGTATATAATAGGTATTCTGCAAGTTGATGAAACCAAATATTTTTCTTCCTTAGAATTTAAATTTTTCTTGTTAGCCCTTTGTAAACCACCTTCTCCAGATCCTTTTTATATCTCAATTTGGGATTCTTATTCAATTTCTGGTATGTATCTGTATCACTAAGTAACCTTGTTATTTCTTGATGGTATGCTTCTTTTATAAAAATTACTATGCCCCCGCACATATTTGCAGAGTGTATGACTATATTTCTTCTTTCTTCGAATTTCCTTATTCCTTCTTTTATTTCCCTTGGTTCTCTTTCTTTTTTTATCTTTAGGTTTTCCAAATCTTCAGATACCATTTTATTATACTTAAATGTGTTTAGTATTTGCATTAACCAAATTAAATAAGGTCTTATTCTGCAGGTTGCTATGTTGATTTTCCCTTTAATTACTGATGATGTTTATTTGTCTTTCTTGAGGATTTGTCAACATAAAATTCTTAATGTTGAGTTTTCTCACATGCTTTTATAATCCAAAATAAGTGGATAATTTGTCCATATTTCTCAGGGGTGCACACTTTAGCCCTTTCTCGAATACTGTTAACTTCTCATCTGTCAACTGTTTACTAAAATAAAAATAACTTCACGTCCTATTCTCTTTTTCTTTTCTTTTTTTGTTCCTGCCCTACATCCTCTCTTCTTTCTGGGCTTCTTCTCCTTTCCTCTCTTTTTCCATAGCCTGTTGGTAATGGGTAATAAAATGTTCTGGTGATCTATCCCTGTTATACTCATGTCTCAAAGGTTTATACCGATTATATGTAGGCATTGGGCTATACTGCTTATAATACCTATTATCACTTCTTCTTTAACAAGATAATTTATCACATAATATTGTTTTTGAATAGGTAGCATAAGATGAATAATTTACATACTTTAGTTCTAATGTATTCTGTATCCTTTGATGTAAGGTAAAAACCTTCTGTGTGCAGCCCCCCCCCCCCAGCTCCCCCCTTATATTTACCAGAGACCAATCTTGATCCAGAACAGAGACTCTTTCCATTCTCTCCCTCTTCAATGGCTCAGAGACAGCAGCAATTGGTCAGTGAGGGGGGAGGGGGCAGGCCAGAGCCGCACTCTGTGTGTCTATGGACACACAGAGGTGGCTCGAGAGCAAGAAAGTGGTTTGCTATGGTGGGCATTCAGCAGAGAAAAGGAGCCAGGAGCGGCGGTGGGGGGACATGAGAAGAGGCAGATCAGGGCTGCTCTATTCAAAACTATTGCACAGGGCAGGTAGGTATACCATGCTTGTTATTTAAAAAAAAAATAATAACAGTGATCCTTTACAATCACTTTAAGGGGTAGGACAACATATTATTATACATATAATATTGCAAATAAGTAACCTATGGATTGCTAGAAGCACAGACAATTTTACATTTGACACATTTGTGTCAAAATTTGGTAAAACTAGCTTTCTAGTTACATGACACAGCTCATAATATGCTAATGATATCATTTACTAAAATATTTCTTTTAAATGGTATGAATAGTGGTTTTGTAAAAAATTTCCTTCTATACTATAGGCAGTACTAAATATATATATAGAAATATTATTTTTTTTAGGCAGGTAAATACTACATTTCAAGAATATAGCCATAAAAAAAAACAACTGTATGTAGCATTTGGTGAAACTAGTATTACCTTGCTATCTGTTTCCTGCTGAGGAGATTTTCCTTTATTTTGTTTCTTGGATGTGTAACGGAAAGTGAGATCAAATCTCCCTATAGGAACTCTTATTTTAGACACTTGTCATCAGAATTTTATTTTGCCCATATGAAGATTTTTTTTCGAGCTAGAAATCAGAGTGTTAGGTTCCTTTTTATATATTAAAGTATCTCAGTTTGCTTCTATGATGGAATAAGTCTGTTGTTTACACAACTCAATTACTATTCTTTATGTGTCACTTATTATTTATTTTGCACAATATTATACACTTTCTTTGAGAGGATAGTGCAACACCCTGTCTTTATTTGTTTCAGTGGATATACAGTTGTGTGAAAAAGTATTTGCCCCCTTCCTGATTTTTTATTTTTTTGCATATTTCTCACACTTAAATGATTCAGATCATCAAACAAATTTGAATAGTACACAAAGATAACCGGAGTAAATCCAACATGCCGTTTTTAAATTATTATTCAATTTATTAAGGGTAAAAAGCTGTTCAAAATTGCCTGGGCCTATGTGAAAAAGTAATTGCCCCCTCCCAGGCTGAATCATGAATGAACTGTGATTAACCACAATTTTTTGGAAAGCTGAGTTAAATTTCACTTGCCATACCCAGGCCTGATTACTGCCAGACCTGTTGAATCAAGAAATCACATAAATAGACGCTGTCTGACAAAGTGAAGCATGCTAACAGATCACAAAAAGCCACACATCATTCCACAATCAGAAAAAAAAAAATCAAGAACAGATTGGAAACAAAAGTACATGTATCGGTCTAGGAAGGGTTTCAAAGCCATTTCTAAGGCTTTGGAACTTCAGTGAACCACTGGGAGAGCCATTATCCACAAATGGAGATAACTTGGAACAGTGGTGAACCTTCCCAGGAGTGGCCGGCCTACAAAAATTACTCCAAGAGCATGACGACTCCAGGAGGTCATAAAAGAACCCAGAACAACATCTAAAGAACTGCAGGCCTCACTTGCCTCAGGTAAGATCAGTGTTCATGATTCAACAATAAGAAAGAGACTGCGCAAAAATGGGAGAGTTCCAAGGCCAAAGCCACTGCTGACCAAAAAGAACACAAAGGCTCATCTCACATTTACCAAAAAACATCTTGATTATCCCCAAGACTTTTAGGCAAATATTCTGTGGACTGATGAGACAAAAATTTTACTTTTTGGAAGGTGTACATCCTGTTACATCTGGCATAAAATAATACAGCATTTCATAACAAGAACATCATACCAACAGGCAGACATGGTTGTGGTAACGTGATGGTCTGGGGCTGCTTTGCAGCTTCAGGACCTGAACAACTTACCATAATTGGTGGAACCATGAATTCTGAGCTCTACCAGAAAATCCTAAAGGAGAACATCCAACTATCTGTTTGTGACCTCAAGCTCAAGTGCACTTGGGTTATGCAGCAGGACAATAATCTGAAACAGCAAATCCACCTCCAAATGGTTCAAAAAAGGCAAAATTTAGGTTTTGGAGTGGCCTAGTCAAAGCCCAGACTTAAATCTAATTGAGGTGCTGTATCATGACCTTACACAGGCCATGCATGCTGGAAAACCCTCCAATGTGTCTGAATTAAAACAATTCTGCAAAGAAGAAATTGCTCCACAGCAATGTGAAAGACTCATTGCCAGTTAACGCAAATGCTTGATTGCAGTTCTTCCTGCCAAGGGTGGCACAACAAGTTATTACGTTTAGGGGGCAATTACTTTTTCACATAAAGCCAGGCAGGTTTGGACAGCTTTTTTTGGCTTAATAAATGAAACCATCATTTAAAAACTGTATTTTGTATTTACTTCGGTTATCTTTGTGTAATAATACCATATTTTGATGATCTGAGTCATTTAAGTGTGACAAATATGCAAAAAAAATCAGAAAGGGGGCAAATAGTTTTTCACACAACTGTATGTGTCTTTATATAGTTACATTGATTGTAAACAATCTCCTTGTAAAACAACCAATTCAGTTTAAAACAGAAATGAAAGGCACAACATTTTTGTAAAGATAAAAAAATATATAAATACCTTTTTTTCCCCTTTTTTATAAGTGATCACATTCCCCCTATTTTCAGCTGTATAAGAGCTGGAGGGAGGAGAAGCAGCAACACACTGAGCTTCCCAGTAAAAAGGCTTGTCAGAACAAGGTTGATCATTGGAGGAGAGTACACTGAGTTCCCAGCACAGCTAGAGAACTGACCACGATGTGCTCTCCTGCTTAGTGTGGTCAGTTTTAAATAGGAAAGGAAGCAATACAAAGAGAACAGGATACTTTCTCATACAAGTACATGGTACAGCAGGCACATATCAGGAATGTGATGTGTTGGGGTAACAAATGCTTTAATCTGGTTAAAAAATACAAATCCATCCAGTTCAATCAACAAGCAGGATTAAAAAGAAAACCCACACACTCAAATAGAAAAATATCCCTTCATGATCCCCCAAGAGTCAATTGGATATTCCCCGGATCAACTTTTCCCATAAATATTAGTATCCATTTCAGTTATGTGCAATTGGTTGTTAAGCCAGTCAATTACATTCCTACAATCAATTCTGCTATAATAAATAATGTCCCCCAGTGTATGTGGGTTTTTTTTTAAATGCTGCTGTGTATCTCATTTCATAGCGCCTCTCGGTGCTCACGTGACCTCCTACCTCTCTCCTCTCTCAATCTGACAGCAACGCGAGCGGGGCTGAGTTTCTCAGCCCCGCTGACATCAGCCAGGAAGAGGAGAGGGGAGGAGGAGAGAGGCGGCTGGTCATGTGAGCGCCAAGTGACGCTATGAAATGAAGTACACAGCAGGATTTTTTTTAAAAACACATTCATTGGGGACATTATTTAATATAGCAGAGCTGATTGTAGGAATGTCATTGTGGTTTTAAAGCAGCAACAGGGGAGGGGCGGGCACTGCCACGAGCTGACGATCAGGGAGGGGAGAGGGGAAGAGGATGGAGGAGAGCTGTGGATGATGGAGACATGTAAACTGACCACAGTGTCAGGGCTCAGCAGCCATGATAAACCGTGGTCAGTTTTACAGGGGGAGGGCAGAACCAGGCAGCATCAGCCAGATTTTTTAGGTTATACAGGGGGCCAAACATGCTTTAACAGGAACAGGATCATTTTTTTTTTTGGGTCACAACCACTTTAATCTCCTCTTCTCAAAAGGGAATACATTCTCTGCACATTCTCCAGTTCCCCAATATCCTTTTTGAGAACTGCTGCCCAAAACTGAACTGTATATTCCAGATGAGGTCTTACTAATGATTTATACGGGGGCAAAATTATATTTCTCTTTCTCTGCAGTCCAAACTTCTTTTATTAAAATAAAGGATTTTGCTTGCTTTGGAAACTGCAGCCTGGAATTGCATGCCATTATTAAGCTTATGATCTATCAGAACACCCAGATAGTTACTTCTCCACCCTTGCTTCCCCCAGTTGTAATCCCCCTAGTATGCATGATGCATGCATATTCTTAGCCCCTAAGTGCATAACCTTACATTTATCAACATTAAACCTCATTTGCCATACAGTTGCCCAATTAACCACTTAAGGACCAAGCCTCTTTTTGAGATTTGGTGTTTACAAGTTAAAAACTGTTAAATGATGTCATTTGAAAAAATAAAAATAAAAAATGTCTCTTTAAGAGCTATGGGCGGAAGTGATGTTTTGATGTCGCTTACGCCTTGCCAAGCCAGGGAAAGGACATGATCGCATCCACTGCTACCGACGGCTCCGGTAAGCGACGGAGGGCACCGGAGAGTGGCGGGAGGGGGGCCTCTCCCACCGCCGATAAAAGTGATCTAGTGGCGAATCCGCCGCAGAGACCACTTTTATCTTGAAGTGGACCACTCCCTGAAGAAGAGGATACCGGGGTTATTGCAGCTACCATGGTATTCCTCTTCAAAGTAGCATCGTAAAACAATGGTGGGCAGTCTGGAAGTGGTTAAACAGTGCATTGAGGTTGGCTTGTAAGTTGGAGACATCCTGCAAGGGTGTTATTATTATGCATCGCTTGGTGTCATCCCCAAACTTTGAAATGGTACTTTTAATCCCAGACCCTACATAATTTATAAATATAGTAAAAGGTAAGGATTCCACTGATAACCTTAGACCATTCAGTATGATCATTAACCACTAGTCTCTGAATACGGCCAGTGTTCTATCCATTTACAAATGGATTTTTCAAAGCCTGTAGACTACACCATACACTCTAGCCATGTGTGGGGAACTGTTTCAAACGGTTTTGCAAAATCTAAATATATTATAACCACAGCCACTCCTTTGTCTAAGGTTTTGCCTACTTCCTCATAAAAAGAAATCATATTTGTTTCCCAACTTTTGTCTTCCATGAATCCATGCTGGTTATTGCTTAATTTTTTCTGGTAAATACTCATCTTTATGGTCTTCTATTAAACTCTCCAGTATGTTTCCAACTCATTTTTGCTTTACCTTTACTTCACAATCTTTTGTGATTCCTTTTTGAAACTGTGGTACTTTTGACCTTTTTACATACCTGAAATGGCGCACAAATATTTACAAAGATATGGCTCAAGTAACAATCTTTTCAACAGTGTGTCTGCTTGTAAACCATTACCTGTAACTCTGAGTCTGTCAGCACCAATTGTGATTTCATCCTCATCTGCTGAAAACAACATCTTCCCGTCCTCATTTGACTTTACTTCAAATCTTTTACATTGGGCTTCTACAGCATTTGCACCTGTATTGCAAAGAGGAAAAATGTAATATAAAATTGATTTATATTATACGTCTAATATAAGCCATATTTGTGCAAATGCAATAATAACAATACAAGTAACATATTTTAGAAATGCTTTTTTATTATGCAAACAAAGAAATGAAAGCTTTGGGTGGTACCATTTTAAACAATCCTTTAAGTGAATGCTTTACCTGATTGAATTTTAACCACTTCAATACTGGGCACTTTTACCTCCTTCCTGCCCAGACCAGTTTTCAGCTTTCAGCACTGTCACACTTTGAATGACAATTGCACTGTCATGCTACACTGCATGCATATTGCATTTTTATAATTTTTTCACCCACAAATAGAGATTTATTTTGGTGGTATTTGATTACCACTGTTTTTTTTTATTTTTTTCTAAAAAAATTAAAAAAGACCAACTTTTTGAAAAAAAAGTTTTTCTTTGTTTCTGTTATAACATTTTGTACGTTTTCTCCTTCACTGGTGGGCACTGATGAGGTTGTGCTGATGGGCACTGATGAGGCAGCACTAATGGGCACTGATGAGGTGGCATTAATAAGGTGGCACTGATAGGCACTGATGAGGAGTCACTAATATGCAGCACTGATAGGCAGCACTGAGGAGCACTGATAGGCGGCAATGATATGTAGCACTGATGGTCACTGATGGGCACAGCTAAGTGGCTCTGATGGGCACTGATAGGTGACACTGATGGGTGGCACTGATGGATACTGATAGATGGCAGCTGATAGACAGCACTGATGAGGAGGTACTAACATTACTGATGGCCACTGATTGGCATTTTTTATTTGTACTGATTGGCATCTGATGGACACTGATTGCCATCTGTTGTAGGAACCTCTGATGAGGGCTGCGTTGATAATCAATTCGCTGATTATCAGCGCAGATGCCTCCAGTCAAGAGAACTGCTGATTGGCTCCCATCTGCTCGCGCCTTGTCAATGCAAATTGAGGAAAGCCCATTGACAGCACTTCCTAGTTACCATACGATCAGCTGTGACCAATCACAGCTGATCATGGCGGTAACCAGGAAGTGCCGTTAATCGGCTTTCCTCAGTCATAGGCTCTTTACCGAGATTGGAGATGGGGTGTGTCAGAGCGAGTGGCTTATCCTGCTGGACGTCATATGATGCCTAGCCAGGATAAATGATCCCCCCTTCAGCCGTCATTCTGCTAAAGGCTGGGCGGGATGTGGTTAAATCCTATAAATAATAAAAGAACACAAACATTGACAAATTGATGTTATTAATTTTTATTTTGCTGTAGTTTGCAAGGACCTACAAATTGTAAATGATCACCCTTCATATATTGAAGAACTTGTATATAAAAAATACAAACAAAAATCATAGTGTGATTTATTAAATTGGAAATCAAGAAAATCTGTGCTGTTATACAACATGCATGCTGGTCAGGTAAAAAAAAAATATGGAAAAATGTTTGAGCAATGATACAACATTAGACCAGTTTTCAAAGCGTACCCAACATCTTTGATTTATAAAAAAAAAGCATATTTGTTAGATGCTGTAAATGCAAGTAAATATTAAAGCAAAAATAATCGAGACACCCTATGAGTACATGCTAACTAACTTTGTGCTAGAACGTATAAGATTTCTAGCAAATACTTGAGTTGAGTAACTTCAGAAAGTATTGAGGTTATATTTGATCTCAGCAGTGGATGTCTGGTGCTGTTAGTTTACAGTGGGAGGTTCAGCTTCTAAAAACTAGGTATGAGCCGAATACCCCCCCGGTTTGGTTCGCGGAAGAACATGCGAACAGACCAAAAATTTGTGCGAACACGAGAACCCCGTTAAAGTCTATGGGACTCAAACGTGAAAAATCAAAAGTGCTAATTTTAAAGGCTAATATGCAAGTTATTGTCATAAAAAGTGTTTGGGGACCCAGGTCCTGCCCCAGGGGACATGTATCAATGCAAAAAAAAGTTTTAAAAAGGGCCGTTTTCTCGGGAGCAGTGATTTTAATAATGCTTAAAGTGAAACAATAAAAGTGTAATATTCCTTTAAATATCGTGCCTGGGGGGTGTCCATAGTATGCTGTGAAGTGGCGCATTTTTCCTGTGTTTAGAACATTCCCTGCACAAAATGACATTTCTAAAGGAAAAAAAGTCATTTAAAAACTGCTTGCGGCTATAATGTAATGTTACCCCTAGCCCATTACCAGGCCCTTTGGGTCTGGTATGGATATTAACCACTTCAGCCCCGGAAGGATTTACCCCCTTCCTGACCAGAGCACTTTTTACAATTTGGCACTGCGTCGCTTTAACTGCTAATTGCGCGGTCATGCAATGCTGTATCCAAACGAAATTTGCGTCCTTTTCTTCCCACAAATAGAGCTTTCTTTTGATGGTATTTGATCACCTCTGCCGTTTTTATTTTTTGCGCTATACACGGAAAAAGACCGAAAATTTTGAAAAAAATTGATATTTTCTACTTTTTGTTCTAAAAAAAATCCAATAAACTCAATTTTAGTCATACATTTAGGCCAAAATGTATTCGGCCACATGTCTTTGGTAAAAAAAATGTCAATAAGTGTATATTTATTGGTTTGCGCAAAAGTTATAGCGCCTACAAACTAGGGTACATTTTCTGGAATTTACACAGCCTTTAATTTATGACTGCCTATGTCGTTTCTTGAGGTGCTAAAATGGCAGGGCAGTACAAAACCCCCACAAATGACCCCATTTTGGAAAGTAGACACCCCAAGGAAATTGCTGAGAGGCATGTTGAGCCCATTGAATATTAATTTTTTTTTGTCCCAAGTGATTGAATAATGACAAAAAAAAAAAAAATTACAAAAAGTTGTCACTAAATGATATATTGCTCACACAGGCCATGGGCATATGTGGAATTGCACCCCAAAATACATTTAGCTGCTTCTCCTGAGTATGGGGATACCACATGTGTGGGACTTTTTGGGAGCCTAGCCGCGTACGGGGCCCCGAAAACCAATCACTGCCTTCAGGATTTCTAAGGGCGTACATTTTTGATTTTACTCCTCACTACCTATCACAGTTTTGAATGCCATAAAATGCCCAGATGGCATAAACCCCCCCAAATGACCCCATTTTGGAAAGTAGACACCCCAAGTTATTTGCTGAGAGGCATGTTGAGTCCATGGAATGTTTTATATTTTGACACAAGTTGCGGGAAAGTGACAAATTTTTTTTTTTTTGCACAAAGTTGTCACTCTTCACTGCCTATCACAGTTTCGGAGGCCATGGAATGCCCAGGTGGCACAAACCCCCCCCCAAATGACCCCATTTTGGAAAGTAGACACCCCAAGCTATAGAGTATTTTGCAGCTCTCATTTGTTTTTGAAAATTAAGAAAGACAAGAAAAAACATTTTTTTTTTTTTTTTTTCAATTTTCAAAACTTTGTGACAAAAAGTGAGGTCTGCAAAACACTCACTATACCTCTCAGCAAATAGCTTGGGATGTCTACTTTCCAAAATGGGGTCATTTGGAGGTTTTTTTTTGCCACCTGGGCATTCCATGGCCTCCGAAACTGTCATAGGCAGTGAAGAGTGAAAATCAAAAATTTACGCCCTTAGAAAGCCTGAAGGCGGTGATTGGATTTCGGGGCCCCGTACGCAGCTAGGCTCCCAAAAAGTCTCACACATGTGGTATCCCCGTACTCAGGAGAAGCAACAGAATGTATTTTGGGGTGTAATTTTACATATTCCCATGGCATGTTTGAGCAATATATCATTTAGTGACAACTTTGTGCAAAAAAAAAAAAAAAATTGTCTCTTTCCCGCAACTTGTGTCACAATATAAAATATTCCATGGACTCGACATGCCTCTCAGCAAATAGCTTGGGGTGTCTACTTTCCAAAATGGGGTCATTTGGGGGGGTTTTGAACTGTCCTGGCATTTTATGCACAACATTTAGAAGCTTATGTCACACATAACCCACTCTTCTAACCACTTGAATACAAAGCCCTTTCTGACACTTTTTGATTACATGAAAAAATTATTTTTTTTTTGCAAGAAAATTACTTTGAACCCCCACACATTATATATTTTTTTAAAGCAAATGCCCTACAGATTAAAATGGTGGGTGTTTCATTTTTTTTTTTCACACAGTATTTGCGCAGCGATTTTTCAAACGCATTTTTTGGGGAAAAAACACACTTTTTAAAATTTTAATGCACTAAAACACACTATATTGCCCAAATGTTTGATGAAATAAAAAAGATGATCTTAGGCCGCGTACATGGATACCAAACATGACATGCTTTAAAATTGCGCACAAACGTGCAGTGGCGACAAACTAAATACATTTTTAAAAGCCTTTAAAAGCCTTTACAGGTTACCACTTTAGATTTACAGAGGAGGTCTACTGCTAAAATTACTGCCCTCGATCTGACCTTCGCGGTGATACCTCACATGCATGGTGCAATTGCTGTTTACATTTGACGCCAGACCGACGCTTGCATTCGCCTTAGCGCGAGAGCAGGGGGGACAGGGGTGCTTTTTTTTTTTTCTTTATTATTTTTTTGCTTTTTTATCTTATTTTTAAACTGTTCCTTTCATATTTTTTTTTTTAAATCATTTTTATTGTTATCTCAGGGAATGTAAATATCCCCTATCATAGCAATAGGTGGTGACAGGTACTCTTTTTTGAAAAAATTGGGGTCTATTAGACCCTAGATTTCTCCTCTGCCCTCAAAGCATCTGACCACACCAAGATTGGTGTGATAAAATGCTTTTCCAATTTCCCAATGGCACTGTTTACATCCAGCAAAATCTAAGTCATAAAATGCTCGTAGCTTCCGGTTTCTTAGGCCATAGAGATGTTTGGAGCCACTCTGGTCTCTGCTCAGCTCTATGGTCAGCTGGCTGAATCACCGGCTGCATTCTCAGGTTCCCTGTTGAACACGGAAGACGGTGGGGGGGGCATTCCCTCCCACTGCTTGTAAAAGCAGTCTAGAGGCTAATTAGCCGCTAGGATTGCTTTTACATGAAAGCCGACCGCTGGCTGAAAAGAATGATACCAAGATGATACCTAAACCTGCAGGCATCATTCTGGTATAACCACTCAAAGTCGTGAATGGCGTACCTGAAGACAAAAAAATGGTTAACAATAAAGCACAGTAAACGGTAAAGTATAAAAAATTGCAGACCTGAAAAACAAACATGATAAAACATAATAACAATAAAACATTGCAGAATAGAATACAGTAAAAAAGAGCAGAACAATAGAGAGAGAATAGAGAGAGAGAGAACAATAAAACGACAACTATTTTTTTTATTTTATATTTTTGTATGTGTTTTTTTTTTTTTTTTTTTACACTTTTTTTTTGTAACTAACTTTTATAATTGTAACCGGTTCCAGGTTCGGGTCTCTCAAAATGCGATGGCATCTTGGGAGACCCTGTGAAAGTGTGCCTAGCCTGTGCAATGCTGTACCCTACGCTAATACTCAACTAGTGAATGGTAGCGTTCAAAACATTCACCAATGCAAAGACCAGGATTGTCAGGACAGGAGGGACAATAATACCGGGTGTCACACCTATATCCGCGCTTGCTGCAGACACAACATCTTTTTTGGGGGGGTTCGTTGGGTAGGGGTACTCGGGAGGACATAAAGAAAATGCCTCTCATGCAGCCGACTGCATTTGGTTGGGGATGTGAATGGGGGAAGTACGGGCGCTGCAGAAGTGGTGGGTTCCCAATTAGGATTGGCGAATGCAGCAGGAAGGGCATTATGGGCACGACGGGCCTGTGTTTGTCTTTTTGGTGGCAGCGGGACACTACTTGTGCTTGCCACCTCACCAGCTTGAACTGCATTTATGGGACTCGCCACGTCACCAAGTGTTACTGCAGTGCTGGTTTGACTACGACCGGGGTGTACTAGGCCGCTGGTGCTTGCCAGTTCCCCAAAACGCTACCAAAAAAACTGTTAGCGATCGCAGGGATCAGGCCTGACTCTGCGAACGCTGCAGTTATGCGTTTAGTGTTTTGCAAGTGACAGTGATCGATCGATACTGCACTTGGGTGGGCTAGGCCGGACTGGGCGGAGGGGCAAAACGCAGGTGCTAGCAGGTATCTGGGCTGATCCCACTAACACTGCGTTTTTGGGAACCCTAAACTGCTGGGGACGCTAGTATAGATCTGATCGGATCAGGTATTGATCTGATCAGATACTATACCACTAAGGGAGGTGTACGGTGCGTGCGTGGGTGTTAGCGCGACTGGCGCTAACCTGACGCTGCCTGGGGCTGGTGCTTGCCAGTTCACCAAAACGCTACCAAAAAAACTGTTAGCGATCGCAGGGATCAGGCCTGACTCTGCGAACGCTGCAGTTATGCGTTTTGTAAGTGACAGTGATCGATCGATACTGCACTTGGGTGGGCTGGGCTGGGCCGGGCGGAGGGGCAAAACGCAGGTGCTAGTGGGTATCTGGGCTGATCCCGCTAACACTGCGTTTTTGGGAACCCTAAACTGCTGGGGACGCTAGTATAGATCTGATCGGATCAGATATTGATCCGTTCAGATACTATACCACTAAGGGAGGCGTATGCTGCGTGCGTGGGTGTTAGCGGTACTGGCGCTAATCTGACGCTGCCTGGGGCAACGCATATCACTGCCGGGCGATCAGGGGGCTAAACCTTTATTCGGTAATAAACGACGGGTGCCCTGACACTATGAAAAATAAACCAACTAACCAGCGTCACCCGTAACGGTTATACAGTGATCAGTGGTGAAAGGGTTAACTAGGGGGCAATCAAGGGGTTAAAACATTTATTAGGTAGTATATGGGGGTCCCTGTCGCTATAAAATGCTGACGGCGAACCTAAATATTTACGTTCCTAACTAGCGTCACCAGCGACACTAATACAGCGATCAGAAAAATGATCGCTTAGTGACACTGGTGACAGGGGGTGATCAAGGGGTTAAAATTTTATTAGGGGGGGTTAGGGGGGTACCCTAGACCTAAAGGGGGGTAACACTCACTGTCCTACCACAGTAACTGTCACTAACTGACACCCTGCAGTAATCAGAAAAAAAAAAAAAAAATACTGCTTGGTGTCAGTGTTACAGGGAGGGGGGAGGGGTGATTGGGGGGGATCGGGGGGCGATCGGGGGGGGATCGGGGTGTTTTGTGTGCCTGGCATGTTCTACTGTGTGTGTGTGTGTGTTGGTGCACTTACATGTCTTCTCTCCTCGGCGGTAGAACGGAAACTGCCGAGCCGAGGAGAGATGACATCACATCCTCTGCCTGTGTGTACTATACACAGGCAGGGGATGTTCCTCATTGGCTGGGAGCGATCGCGAGGGGGGGCCACGATTGGATGGTCTCCCCCTCATCTCTCATCGCTCCTAGCCAAATGCCGACCGCCGCTGGCACCGGGGGGGGTCCGATCGGACCCCCCGCCCGCGGGAAGGCAATCACGTATGGGTACGTGATTTTGCCTGCCCGTGCCATTCTGCTCACGTATATATGCGTGAGGCGGTCGGCAAGTGGTTAATGGGAACCCCACACCCAAATAGAAAAAAAAGGTGTGGGGCCCCCAGGCCCTTTATACTCTGAACAGCAGTATACAGGCGGTCCCCGGGTTTCAAACAAGATAGGGACTGTAGGTTTGCTGTTAAGTTGAATCTGTTTGTAATTTGGAACAGGTACATACAGCTACATAAGTGTAGCTCCAGCCCAAAAATTTATTTTTAAGCTTTTTGGATAATATAGGGCAGAGTTATCACCCCTGTAACATTTTTTTTGCTGTCTGTGCCCCTGTTCAGAAGATTTCACCTCACTATCTGTTCCAATGACAATTGGATTTTGAAAATTTTGGGTTATTAGGGAAACAAGGATTGGTGATAAAGCATCAGTGGAGGCACCTTTTTCCTAGATAGATAGATAGATAGATAGATAGATAGATAGATAGATAGATAGATAGATAGATAGATAGATAGATAGATAGATAGATAGATAGATAGATAGATAGATAGATAGATAGATAGATAGATAGATAGATAGATAGATATTTATTGTCATTGTAAAACAAATCACAATGAAATTACATTACATTTTTACTCCACACATTATTGATACATCACAATTTTCAACCATGCATTTACCACATAGGATTTAATTATACCAAAAAGTGTATAATATATATATATATAAATATATAAAATTGTCCCCATATTATAAAGGTATAAAAAGTGCCCTCATAAAAACAAAAAACTAAACAAGACAAAAAAATAAAACTATGTAACCTCTTTCATTTCATTCCTGCATTGATAGCCTTAACAGCCCTGGGAAAGAAGCTCTCTTTAAATCTATTTGTCCTTGTTTTAGTCACCCTAAAACATCTCCCTGGTGGCATTAATTCAAAGAAATTACAACCCGGATGAGTCCGGTCTCTCGCTATTTTTCCTGCTCTACAAAGGCAACAAGTCTCACATATTTCTGCTAGAGAAACCCATACAATTTTCTGCGCTGTTCGAACCACTCTCCTTAGAGCATTTTTATCTGCCTGTGTACAACTAGGATACCAAACTAGAATACAATACCTTAATGTACTCTCAATGGCAGAGCAATAGAAGGTCTCTAGCACCTTCCTTCCCAAGGTAACAAGTTATCGGCGCAAAATAGTGACAGCTGTATCCATATCAACAGAAATGAATTTATCATTAACATGGATGTACTGTTCTAGAAAGAATTGATCCCACCATTGTTGATTGGCGGAATGTATCAATCTTTCAAGTTGTTTGAACTTGCCGCAAAGGTGCGATCTGGTTTTACCTGTAAGTGTGGCCTCTTTCGAAAAAGTGACCTGAAGCAAACTTGAGGAGATTTTATCTAGAATCTTATATCTATGGTCATCTATGATAGTGGGAAGATCCATGGTATGTGGTATAAAAAAGTAGTATAAATGAAGAGAAAGCTGAGATGAAAAGAAGTGGGGGGAGGGACAGGACTTAATTGGAATTGTGACCATATAAAACTATATATATGTATGCGTATACAGGTGCGCGTGTATAAACTCGCACGCACACACATATGTGCACATCTGTAAGGATCACAGTCAATATGCAGCACGAGCGGGCATTCATAAACAACAATGTAACAAGTTATCGGCGCAAAATAGTGACAGCTGTATCCATATCAACAGTTATGTACAGAAATGAATTTATCATTAACATTAAAATATAATAAGTCCGTGTTGTGACACTACAAGTGGAGGGGGTAAAAAAAATATTGTGTGAAGTCCACATTCAGGGCAGCCTTCCGGTAGGGGTGAAAGCCTTTATCCCAAGAATACTGCAAAACAAGAGAGAGTAGGTGCCTCTGGGTGCAGACGTTTAAAACAATTTATTAAAAAGCAGTAACAGCTGGTAATACACTCACATTTATGTGGTGGATATCAAACATAGTAATGTCCCAGGTCAATCCAGGGGGTCCGTGGAGTCATCTCTCTCGGCTGGTAGATGTAAGGGGTCTGGGTAGTCTCAAAGCGCTGGATGTCCTCGGCCGAACAGCAGAGACAGGCACCAGAGCGAGGCTTGGGTTACAGCCGATCCTGTCGAGGGATGATGACGTCACACGATGTGCGATGCGTTTTCCTAAGCTAGCACGCCGTGAGTGGTATGACGGCGGCGCTCCTTTGTCAAGCTGATTGGCTGGGAGCTAAACAGGATGTTTTTATGTAAGGCAATGATGGGGAGGAGAGCGGAAGTGGGAATGATGGGAGGGGGAGGGAAGGGGAGGGAGAGGGGGGGTGGCAAAAGGTCCTGTGTATAGAAGTGTCAGCAATGGAGGAGTTTGACAGAAAATAATACAGGATGGGGAAAAAAAGGGGGAGGGAGGGGGGAAAAGAAGGAGCAAAGGGAAAGAGTGAACAAATGATAAATGGAAAGGAGGCAGAATAAATATGATGGATTAAAAAAGCAAAAACCTGAGAATGTAAAAAATAATAATAAAAAAAAAATAATAAAAATAAATATAAAGATAAAAATAAATATAAAGGACAAATATAAAGGACGGCTGCAAAGTAAAAAAAAGGAAGGAATGACATGTGCATAAGAAAAATAGTATAGGGAATTATATATGGGGGAAAGATGACCATGACTATATGTGTCTTCAAATAGACACAGAGAGAATGTATATGCAGACATATGTATATAAAATATGGAAACGATTGGAAGTGTGCTGCATATCCAGATGGTATATGTTAGCCCATTAATAAGTGGATCAGAATCGATGTATGTCTTACAGAAATTAGTACTAAAGGGGAGATGGTAACCGTATAAACTAGAGGGCATGTATGATTATGAGTACATGGTATATAACGTGGGTGGGTAATATATGCGCATATACTGATGCACATCCCCACAAATAGTACGAAAAGATACAGAGGCGGGGGAAAAAGGCGGGGGGGAGAGAAGAGGAAGACGGTATATATGTATATATATACACACCTATGTATACACATATGTATGCATACACATATGCATGGAGGGGGAAAAAAAGAGGGGGGGGGAGAGAGAAAAAATCTATAATGATGAATAAAAAGGGTAATGGTAGTTGGAAGGAAGGGAGGGGAAAATGGGAGGCACCTGTATATACCTGCATACAGGATCTAGGTCAGAATAAGGTAGGGGTAGCATGTCTACATATTATCAACATTTACGTCACAAAATAAATTAAAACATTTACTCAAACTAGATAAAAATCCTCGTTGCACACAAAGACGCTAGATAAAAATCTCATGATGGCACTTAACATGAGAACTAATATAAAATCATAATTTAAAATAGGATAATGTGAATGTGTTGAAAGATGAGGGGGTAGGTACCATGTAATATGAATCTCACAAGATGGTGGAAGTTTCGATACACTCATTTATTCCTCCAGGCGAGAGGACATCTAGACAGTGGATCCAATAGGTCTCCCTCGCACATAATTTTTTAAACCTTTCGGCAGGCGAGAGAGACCTAGGGATCTGTTCTATGACCCAAACTGACAGTCCAAGGGTGGAGCCCTTATGGGCTGCAGCGAAATGTTTCGGTACACTATGGGGGTCAGTGCCCCCCTCGATGTATCTCCTGTGTTCCCCGAACCTTTGTCTCAAAGGCCGAATGGTGCGGCCAACATATATGAGACCGCATGGGCAAATCAAGCCATACACCACATAGTCGGATGAACAGATGTAGAAGTCTTTGAGGATGTATGTCTGGCCTTTGGTTGAAAAAGATTTTTGGCCATGGTGGACAAAATGACAGGTCTTACACAATTTTTTCCGACATTGAAACATCCCTACTAGGGGGATGAGTGGGGTAATGGATGGAAAAGCCGGAGTAGTCTTAAGTTTACTGGGGGCGATTTTGTTTTTAAGATTAGGAGCCCTTCGATAGGTGACCTGTGGGTGTGTAGGGAGAGTGGGTCTAAGATGGGGGTCTTGTTGGAGGATATCCCAATGTTTCCGGAGAATCTTCTCCATTCTATTGTGTTGAGAATGAAAGGTAGTGATAAATCTTATGGGGCAATTCGTGGGGGGTGTGTTGCTGCGTGGAGGTTTCCCGTGAAGATATAGGTTGTAAGCAGTCTCCACTAAATCTTCCGGGTATCCTTTCTCAAGGAACTTCTTTTTAAGGTGAGTACTGGCATCTATATAATCAGCTTGCCTGGTACAGTTTGTTCTCAACCTACAAAATTGACCTTTTGGGATATTTTTAATCCACGGCGGAAAGTGGCAACTCTTAAAATGAAGGTACGAGTTGCCACTAGTAGGCTTGGTGTAGTTCTTGGCATATATCTCCTGGTTGTCATGTCGTAATTCTAGATCTAGAAAAGCAAGAGAAGTCTGATTGCTGTCATATGTGAAAGATAATCCGTACTTGTTATTGTTACAGTGTGTGGTGAATGATGGAATGAGGTCTAGGGGTCCATCCCAGATAATTATAATATCGTCAATATATCTGCCGAAAAAGATGATATTAGCCGAATAGGGGTTATTGTGATAGATGTGATGTTGTTCCCAAAACCCCATGGCCAGGTTCGCGTATGAGGGGGCAAAATTTGCCCCATCGCAGTCCCTTGTAGCTGTAGGTAGAAGTCACCATTATATGTGAAATAGTTGTGTGTTAGACAAAACCTGGTGGCTTCTATGATGAAGGTAGCCTGGCGGGTATTGATAAGTGGATCCTTCGAGAGGAAGTACTCGAGGGCCATAATACCAAAATCGTGGGGAATTGAAGTGATTTTAAATTATGATTTTATATTAGTTCTCATGTTAAGTGCCATCATGAGATTTTTATCTAGCGTCTTAGTGTGCAACGAGGATTTTTATCTAGTTCGAGTAAATGTTTTAATTTATTTTGTGACGTAAATGTTGATAATATGTAGACATGCTACCCCTACCTTATTCTGACCTAGATCCTGTATGCAGGCATATACAGGTGCCTCCCATTTTCCCCTCCCTTCCTTCCAACTACCATTACCCTCTTTATTCATCATTATAGATTTTTTCTCTTTCCCCCCCCCTTAATCTCCCCCCCCCCTCTTTTCTTCCCCCCTCCTCTTCCCCCCCGGTTGTCTTTTTCTTTTTTTTTCCCCCTTTCCCATGTAGATATGTACACACATGTGTGTGTATTCTTTTTTCCCCCTCCATACATATGTGTATGCATACATATGTGTATACATAGGTGTGTATATATATATACATATATACCGTCTTCCTCTTCTCTCCCCCCCGCCTCTGTTTTTTCCCCCGCCTCTGTATCTTTTCGTACTATTTGTGGGGATGTGCATCAGTATATGCGCATATATTACCCACCCACGTTATATACCATGTACTCATAATCATACATGCCCTCTAGTTTATACGGTTACCATCTCCCCTTTAGTACTAATTTCTGTAAGCCATACATCGATTCTGATCCACTTATTAATGGGCTAACATATACCATCTGGATATGCAGCACACTTCCAATCGTTTCCATATTTTATATACATATGTCTGCATATACATTCTCTCTGTGTCTATTTGAAGACACATATAGTCATGGTCATCTTCCCCCCATATATAATTCCCTATACTATTTTTCTTATGCACATGTCATTTCTTCCGTTTTTTTACTTTGCAGCCGTCCTTTATATTTGTCCTTTATATTTTATTATTATTTTTTACATTCTCAGGTTTTTGCTTTTTTAATCCATCATATTTATTCTGCCTCCTCTCCATTTATCATTTGTTCACTCTTTCCCCTTTGCTCCTTCTTTTCCCCCCTCCCTCCCCCTTTTTTTCCCCATCCTGTATTATTTTCTGTCAAACTCCTCCATTGCTGACACTTCTATACACAGGACCTTTTGCCACCCCCCCCTCCCTCCCCTTCCCTCCCCCTCCCATCATTCCCACTTCCGCTCTCCTCCCCATCATTGTCTTACATAAAAACATCCTGTTTAGCTCCCGGCCAATCAGCTTGACAAAGGAGCGCCGCCGTCATACCACTCACGGCGTGCTAGCTTAGGAAACGCGTCGCACATCGTGTGACATCATCATCCCTCGACAGGATCGGCTGTAACCCAAGCCTCGCTCTGGTGCCTGTCTCTGCTGTTCGGCCGAGGACATCCAGCACTTTGAGACTACTCAGACCCCTTACATCTACCAGCCGAGAGAGATGACTCCACGGACCCCCTGGATTGACCTGGGACATTACTATGTTTGATATCCACCACATAAATGTGAGTGTATTACCAGCTGTTACTGCTTTTTAATAAATTGTTTTAAACGTCTGCACCCAGAGGCGCCTACTCTCTCTTGTTTTGCAGTATTCTTGGGATAAAGGCTTTCACCCCTACCGGAAGGCTGCCCTGAATGTGGACTTCACACAATATTTTTTTTACCCCCTCCACTTGTAGTGTCACAACACGGACTTATTATATTTTAATGTTAATGATAAATTCATTTCTGTACATAACTGTTGATATGGATACAGCTGTCACTATTTTGCGCCGATAACTTGTTACATTGTTGTTTATGAATGCCCGCTCGTGCTGCATATTGACTGTGATCCTTACAGATGTGCACATATGTGTGTGCGTGCGAGTTTATACACGCGCACCTGTATACGCATACATATATATAGTTTTATATGGTCACAATTCCAATTAAGTCCTGTCCCTCCCCCCACTTCTTTTCATCTCAGCTTTCTCTTCATTTATACTACATTTTTATACCACATACCATGGATCTTCCCACTATCATACAAGACTTTTTAGGGGGGCGGGGAGGGTGGGACTTTAAATGAAGCACATGAAAGCGAAATAATGGTAATTATGTGGAAGAGAGGAATTTTATTGTTACAATATAAATGTACAGAGATTGTTTATACATGATAACAATATTAAGAGGGTAATATACGTATCTTGAAACATAACCATTGATGTCAAGGTACAGGTAAAATACAGTACACAATAAAATGATAACAGGATAACAATTGAAGAGCGTGGTGATTCAATGAAAAACTCCAAAGTTCCACAAACATGATGGGATAAAATAATAAATATGAGGTAAAACCTGCAGGGCCTATGGCCTCACTAAGCCTGTAAAGGTGATGATTGTATAGAAACTTGAGCCAAACATAGAATAGGTGAAAACACGGCATCATGTAGCTCTACGCGTTTCGTGGCTGAACGCCACTCGTCAGGAGCATGCGCGTGGTAGTCTAAAAAATGAATATAAGGATAATCAACGATCATAATTCCATGGATAGAGATAAGATGATATCACCAGCAGCACGTCAGTGCATACTTACTGGTTAAAGTCTGCAGGGTAATGGAACAATGTGAGACGCCGAGGCATCCGGAAAAACCTCCAACCGGGAGCCGTAGTGGACAGACCAACGGGAACCCCTAAAACAGGCCGTCAATAGGGCGGGCATGAAACCACGAGGAATCACTGTGAATGGGTGAAAAGAAGTGAAGGAATGACAAAAACTGGAAGTGGGATGAAGATAGAGAGGGGGGGGAAGGGAAAGAGGGCAGGAGGCTGTGCCAAGGGTGAAAGAAGGAAGGAAATTGAATGAAACCAGTGGAGAGACTACCAAAAAAAAAAAAAAAAAAAGAAAAAAGAAATGTGGAACCAGGTAGAGAAAAAATTGGTGAGAAAGGAAAACACAAGCCAGCCATAGAAGTTTTGCCGCGCAGCATGACGGTGGTGGGTGGAGCTTTGACGGCACCTATATGGGCGTCCTTTCGGACGGTCTTGATACTCGAGGCTCTGTGGATACCACACCTCACACCCATCTCTTCTCTGCGACGGGTCTTCCACTCCTTCAGGTATATACGTATTTATACCCCTCATCACTAGTCACCTTGTCTTCACTCCACCACCGTCCCCAGCGGGCTCCTTTCCACACTGATCCCTCTTCATGTGCACAACTTCTATGGCTGGCTTGTGTTTTCCTTTCTCACCAATTTTTTCTCTACCTGGTTCCACATTTCTTTTTTTTTTTTTTTTTGGTAGTCTCTCCACTGGTTTCATTCAATTTCCTTCCTTCTTTCACCCTTGGCACAGCCTCCTGCCCTCTTTCCCTTCCCCCCCCCTCTCTATCTTCATCCCACTTCCAGTTTTTGTCATTCCTTCACTTCTTTTCACCCATTCACAGTGATTCCTCGTGGTTTCATGCCCGCCCCATTGACGGCCTGTTTTAGGGGTTCCCGTTGGTCTGTCCACTACGGCTCCCGGTTGGAGGTTTTTCCGGATGCCTCGGCGTCTCACATTGTTCCATTACCCTGCAGACTTTAACCAGTAAGTATGCACTGACGTGCTGCTGGTGATATCATCTTATCTCTATCCATGGAATTATGATCGTTGATTATCCTTATATTCATTTTTTAGACTACCACGCGCATGCTCCTGACGAGTGGCGTTCAGCCACGAAACGCATAGAGCTACATGATGCTGTGTTTTCACCTATTCTATGTTTGGCTCAAGTTTCTATACAATCATCACCTTTACAGGCTTAGTGAGGCCATAGGCCCTGCAGGTTTTACCTCATATTTATTATTTTATCCCATCATGTTTGTGGAACTTTGGAATTTTTCATTGAATCACCACGCTCTTCAATTGTTATCCTGTTATCATTTTATTGTGTACTGTATTTTACCTGTACCTTGACATCAATGGTTATGTTTCAAGATACGTATATTACCCTCTTAATATTGTTATCATGTATAAACAATCTCTGTACATTTATATTGTAACAATAAAATTCCTCTCTTCCACATAATTACCATTATTTCGCTTTCATGTGCTTCATTTAAAGTCCCACCCTCCCCGCCCCCCTAAAAAGTCTTGTCTGACAAATAGAGATGGAAACTTGTGACCCTACCGGGCCACGGTTTCATTTAAAGTCCCATAGGGATGGAAATACATAATCTTACCAGGTTTAGGCTTCCTAAAAGTCCCTATAATCCCCCTCTTTCTTTTCCCACTATCATAGATGACCATAGATATAAGATTCTAGATAAAATCTCCTCAAGTTTGCTTCAGGTCACTTTTTCGAAAGAGGCCACACTTACAGGTAAAACCAGATCGCACCTTTGCGGCAAGTTCAAACAACTTGAAAGATTGATACATTCCGCCAATCAACAATGGTGGGATCAATTCTTTCTAGAACAGTACATCCAAACCCGGATCTCACCCAGAGGCCTCAGAGTTTTAAAAGAAAGTCCTGCCTTTTTGAGTGCTGAGCACACAAAGGAATGGGCTGGTCTAGCCGAGTTTTGTACGGCTAAATGGATGGGAATCTTGATATCCCATAGAAAAAATAGATTTGACAAACTATATGATCAAATACTCTCCATTATAAATGACATAAAAACTACATCCACCACCATCCCCCATGTATGGTTGAATATTCTCCAGAGTAACACCAAAAGGGATGAAGATTCTCTTGTCAACTCCAAAATTGGAAAATTTAAAAGAGACCTAGATGACTACAACTCTGATAGAATCTTCACGTGGAACAAAAAACCTTACACCACTTTCTCCAATACATTACCCACACAGGCTTCAGGAAAGATAGTATCCCCCAATCTTTCTTCCTCTGTTTCAGGTCTCCCATCCCTCTTGAGTTTACCACCCCCCGTTTCTACTTCCCATCCCCCTCCCCTTATGAGTATACAACTCAATATGCCTCAGAGACCCAAAACGTATCCTATATCCCAAAAAGCCCGACCTTCTCCCCATACACCTGGTCCACACCGTCCTATTAGCCATTACCCTACTCCCACATGGAAGAAAAGTAAAAAACAACAGGATCTAAATCAAAAATACCCTAGAAAGTATTTACAAAAAAATAGGGAATTGATCACTTCTCTAACTCTCTTTTACAATAGACAAAATCCCACACCCACAGTTTCATCCAGTCAGACTATTAATGTCGGTTCCCCTAATGATACCACCAGTCCCTCTCATTTATCTGTTGCACATATGGATAACATACATCCCCATTCAGATACTCTAACAGGAGATACGGTCAATCATCAGACCGATCCACTTGCCCTGCCCCCCCACCTCACAGGTTGTCATACCCCTGTTGGTTCATCCCAGGCCCCCTCCCAGGATCCTTTTTTAGTGTCCAGTCCCCCTCCGGCAATTACATCCAGAAAAAGAAAACTCGCAGAAGAGGCCGCCGAGGGGGACGAACCAGACGAGCTACTTTACACACAGAATCCGAAAAAACGGTAAAAATCTTTAATCTGTCTAACTATAGCATGTCCTCTGCCGACACGGCACTCCTCAGCCGTGGCTTGAATTTTGCCCCTATTAATAGGCCAAACTCTTTTTTGCTTTTTAAAGATCTAAATTGCTACATTAGGAATCTCACTCTCCAGAGACACTATAACATCCAAAAAGCCAAAGATTCACTAACCCCCATCCAACAGGTTAATATTACCTCGTCCCACCCTTCACCTGAAGATGTCGATAACATCTCTGACATCTACGACTATGACTGTTTAGACACCACACACATCACAGACGATTACCCATGTACAGAAGATGACCTGTCCAGGTTACTCACACAACACCTTGCCACATCCCCACCTATTATACATTCTGATTTGAAGCCCTAATCCATCTTCTTCCCAACACACTTAAAAGGGCCTTATATAGAAAGCTTGTACAGAGTAGTATTCTCCGACATGACTAAACTTTGCAACACCACATCCACCTCCAAATCACATAACCTTTCATCATCAGAAACTAGGTCTCTACAACAATTCATTTCAGCAGAAGACCTTATCATCAAGCCTGCTGATAAAGGAGGCGGTATCATACTCCAAAATAAGACTGACTATATTGCAGAGGCTGAAAGGCTCCTGTCAGATCATACCACTTACACAAAACTCTCCAAAGATCCCACTAATGATTTCACTTCAGAAGCTGAAGTTCTGATCATGACTGCCCTTAGGGATAATATCATCTCCAAGGTGGAGAGCCTCTTCTTCCGCAAATCATTCTATTCCATCCCTTACTTTTACCATCTACCAAAAATCCACAAAAACCAGCATAATCCCCCAGGTAGGCCAATCGTGGCCTCAATGGACAGCATCACTTCAGGCTTCAGCCTATATGTTGACAGATACTTACAACCCCTAGTACACCAACTTCAGTCCTACATACGAGATGGGACACATCTCATGGAACAAATTTTACCATACAGTTGGGAACCCACTTACTCTTGGCTATCTTTAGACGTAAGCTCCCTGTACACTTCAATTCCCCACGATTTTGGTATTATGGCCCTCGAGTACTTCCTCTCGAAGGATCCACTTATCAATCCCCGCCAGGCTACCTTCATCATAGAAGCCACCAGGTTTTGTCTAACACACAACTATTTCACATTTAACGGTGACTTCTACCTACAGCTACAAGGGACTGCGATGGGGGCAAATTTTGCCCCCTCATACGCGAACCTGGCCATGGGGTTTTGGGAACAACATCACATCTATCACAATAACCCCTATTCGGCTAATATCGTCTTTTTCGGCAGATATATTGACGATATTATAATTATCTGGGATGGACCCCTAGACCTCATTCCATCATTCACCACACACTGTAACAATAACATGTACGGATTATCTTTCACATATGACAGCAATCAGACTTCTCTTGCTTTTCTAGATCTAGAATTACGACATGACAACCAGGAGATATATGCCAAGAACTACACCAAGCCTACTAGTGGCAACTCGTACCTTCATTTTAAGAGTTGCCACTTTCCGCCGTGGATTAAAAATATCCCAAAAGGTCAATTTTGTAGGTTGAGAACAAACTGTACCAGGCAAGCTGATTATATAGATGCCAGTACTCACCTTATAAAGAAGTTCCTTGAGAAAGGATACCCGGAAGATTTAGTGGAGACTGCTTACAACCTATATCTTCACGGGAAACCTCCACGCAGCAACACACCCCCCACGAATTGCCCCATAAGATTTATCACTACCTTTCATTCTCAACACAATAGAATGGAGAAGATTCTCCGGAAACATTGGGATATCCTCCAACAAGACCCCCATCTTAGACCCACTCTCCCTACACACCCACAGGTCACCTATCAAAGGGCTCCTAATCTTAAAAACAAAATCGCCCCCAGTAAACTTAAGACTACTCCGGCTTTCCCATCCATTACCCCACTCATCCCCCTAGTAGGGATGTTTCAATGTCGGAAAAAATTGTGTAAGACCTGTCATTTTGTCCATCATGGCCAAAAACCTTTTTCAACCAAAGGCCAGACATACATCCTCAAAGACTTCTACAACTGTTCATCCGACTATGTGGTGTATGGCTTGATTTGCCCATGCGGTCTCATATATGTTGGCCGCACCATTCGGCCTTTGAGACAAAGGTTCGGGGAACACAGGAGATACATCGAGGGGGGCACTGACCCCCATAGTGTACCGAAACATTTCGCTGCAGCCCATAAGGGCTCCACCCTTGGACTGTCAGTTTGGGTCATAGAACAGATCCCTAGGTCTCTCTCGCCTGCCGAAAGGTTTAAAAAATTATGTGCGAGGGAGACCTATTGGATCTACCGTCTAGATGTCCTCTTGCCTGGAGGAATAAATGAGTGTATCGAAACTTCCACCATCTTGTGAGATTCATATTACATGGTACCTACCCCCTCATCTTTCAACACATTCACATTATCCTATTTTAAATTATGATTTTATATTAGTTCTCATGTTAAGTGCCATCATGAGATTTTTATCTAGCGTCTTAGTGTGCAACGAGGATTTTTATCTAGTTCGAGTAAATGTTTTAATTTATTTTGTGACGTAAATGTTGATAATATGTAGACATGCTACCCCTACCTTATTCTGACCTAGATCCTGTATGCAGGTATATACAGGTGCCTCCCATTTTCCCCTCCCTTCCTTCCAACTACCATTACCCTCTTTATTCATCATTATAGATTTTTTCTCTCCCCCCCCCCTTAATCTTCCCCCCCTCTTTTCTTCCCCCTCCCCCCGGTTGTCTTTTTCTTTTATTCCCCCTTTCCCATGTAGATATGTACACACATGTGTGTGTATTCTTTTTTTCCATGCATATGTGTATGCATACATATGTGTATACATAGGTGTGTATATATATACATATATACCGTCTTCCTCTTCTCTCCCCCCCCGCCTCTGTTTTTTCCCCCGCCTCTGTATCTTTTCGTACTATTTGTGGGGATGTGCATCAGTATATGTGCATATATTACCCACCCACGTTATATACCATGTACTCATAATCATACATGCCCTCTAGTTTATACGGTTACCATCTCCCCTTTAGTACTAATTTCTGTAAGCCATACATCGATTCTGATCCACTTATTAATGGGCTAACATATACCATCTGGATATGCAGCACACTTCCAATCGTTTCCATATTTTATATACATATGTCTGCATATACATTCTCTCTGTGTCTATTTGAAGACACATATAGTCATGGTCATCTTCCCCCCATATATAATTCCCTATATTATTTTTCTTATGCACATGTCATTTCTTCCGTTTTTTTACTTTGCAGCCGTCCTTTATATTTGTCCTTTATATTTATTTTTATCTTTATATTTATTTTTATTATTATTTTTTTATTATTATTTTTTACATTCTCAGGTTTTTGCTTTTTTAATCCATCATATTTATTCTGCCTCCTTTCCATTTATCATTTGTTCACGCTTTCCCCTTTGCTCCTTCTTTTCCCCCCTCCCTCCCCCTTTTTTTCCCCATCCTGTATTATTTTCTGTCAAACTCATCCATTGCTGACACTTCTATACACAGGACCTTTTGCCACCCCCCCTCCCTCCCCTTCCCTCCCCCTCCCTCCCCCTCCCCCTCCCATCATTCCCACTTCCGCTCTCCTCCCCATCATTGTCTTACATAAAAACATCCTGTTTAGCTCCCAGCCAAACAGCTTGACAAAGGAGCGCCGCCATCATACCACTCACGGCGTGCTAGCTTAGGAAACACGTCGCACATCGTGTGACGTCATCATCCCTCGACAGGATCGGCTGTAACCCAAGCCTCGCTCTGGTGCCTGTCTCTGCTGTTCGGCCGAGGACATCCAGCGCTTTGAGACTACCCAGACCCCTTACATCTACCAGCCGAGAGAGATGACTCCACGGACCCCCTGGATTGACCTGGGACATTACTATGTTTGATATCCACCACATAAATGTGAGTGTATTACCAGCTGTTACTGCTTTTTAATAAATTGTTTTAAACGTCTGCACCCAGAGGCACCTACTCTCTCTTGTTTTGCCTTCCTTCCCAAGCCATGCTTCCTAAGGATTCACAAAAAATATAAACGCTGTTGCAATTTCTTAATCATGGCTTTAATGTTGATTGTCCACGATAAGTTTTCAGAAATGCATATTCCCAAAAACTTAAAGGTAGAGACATGCTCCACGCACGCGCCTTTAATAAAAATTGGTGCTGGTTCAGGCCTGTTCCTTCTGAAATCTACAATCAGTTCTTTTATTTACCCTGTGTTTAAGATCAGGTTATTAGCTGTACACCATTCCACTATCCTATCAACTTCTCTCCTATATTGCTCCTCATCTTCTCCAGTGATACAACCAATTACCGTAGTGTCATCGGCAAACTTAACTATACTATTGGTCTTATAATAGGTGGTACAGTCATATGTGTACAGTGAATAGAGAAAGGGACTTAAAACACAACCCTGTGGGGCTCCAGTACTCATTTCTCGCTTGGAAGAAACAATTTTATCCAGTTTGACCACCTGTGAGCGATGGACCAAAAAATCCCTTATCCAACAACAAATAAAGGGCGGCAAATCCAATTTTTGCATTATTTCAACCAACCAATCTGGAATGATGGTATTAAAGGCAGAGCTATAATCTATAAACAACATCCTTATGTAGTTTCCGGAATGCTCCAGATGTCTAAGTGCTAAAGCTATTGCATCTTCTATGCTTCTATTTGCCCTGTACGCAAACTGATAAGGATCTATACTACCCGGTAATCTAGTTTTGATATATTTCAAGACCAACCTCTCAAAGCACTTCATTAGTACTGAGGTCAGTGCTATTTGTTTATAATTGTCTAAACTTCCAACAGTTGACTTTTTTGGAATTGGAATAATAATGGCCGATTTTAAACATGCTGGAACAACAACATATGATAGTGATCGATTAAAGATCTTGGCAAAGACTCCAGCTAATTGATCAGCACAGGCCTTAACTACTCTCCATGGGATTCCATCTGGACCTGATGATTTTCTTGTATTTATAGCCTTAAATGCCTGCCTCACCTCATATTCCTGTTTAGTGAGTGTACAGTTTCCTGGACCTAAAGCGCATCCTATATCCTGGTTTGGAAACCCAACCTCAAACCGTGTGAAAAACCTATTTAATTCTTCAACCAATGAAGCACTAGAATTTCCTTCCATTTTTGTAGTTCCTCTATGTTGTGTCAAATACTGCATTACCCTCCAACCCTCCCTTGCATCGTTTCCATTAAAATAGTCCTTAATTTTCTTTTTATAGGCTAATTTGGCTTGTTTTATGCCTCTCTTCAAATTAGCTCTCGCAATACTATACATTGCTTTATCGCCGACATTGAATGCTCTATTCCGTTTTCTAAGAAGACTTTATTTCCTTAGTCATCGAGGGTTTCTAATTTGAAAAGACCTGAATTTGCTTGTCCTCAGTAACATTGTCCACCCAGATTTTTAACTCCTACAGGAGAGAATTTCCCTTCCTAGGTGTAGATTTCCTCTCACTTCCTGTTGTCTCCCTCCGTTTGTAAGTAGGAGTCATTTGTAGGTCAGATGTTTGAAAATAGGGGACCGCCTGTATATACTATACAGCCTGCCCTATACACTCTGTGAAAAATTGGGCCTTAGGTGTTGGTGGTACCAGAACACTGTAAGCCCTCACAGTTATTTTTGGTGGGCGCTGGAACGGGCCCTGCTGTGAAATATTAGATCAAAAATTGTAATTATGTGCCCCTGTTAAACAGGGGCAGACAAATTTGGCCTTAGGCGGAGGTAGTGGCGGTGGTGGCACAACACTGTAAAGCCTCACAGATACTCTTGTTGAGCGCAGGAACTGCTGTGAAATATTAGATCAAAAATTGTAATTACAATACAGTGCAGCCATAGTGCAGTTGCTACTACTTTTCTGGTGGTGTACACAGTACACAATACAGTGTAGTGCGGTGTTGCAAAACAAAATATACATCATGTCCAGAAGGCTACCAAGGAGAGGCAGACGCTCACAGGCCACTAAAAGAGCGCAAGCAGGCTCTAGGTCAAATCGCACCATTGCTGTTTGCAACCTATATCTGAAGCGGATCAAGCATGGCCACAACAGCAGCCACTTGGGCACCACATGCTTGACTAGACATATGACGACCTCCAATGCAGTCTTTTTCCCATATACTATATTTGAGATTTATCTCAAAGAGTTCTTTGACCATGAGTGAAAGCTTTAACACAATAACAACATTTATTGGTGAGTAGTTGAAAGTCTATCTAATACACAATCATCTATCTATAGTCTACACCAAGGAAGACAATATTAGGTTAAAATAAGAGAATTACATGAAGGAATACAGGGTATTAGGGATGAGCTTCGAGTTTGAGTCAAACTCATGTTCGACTCGAACATTGGCTGTTCGCCAGTTCCCTGAACAGCGAACAATTTGGGGTGTTTGCGGCAAGTTCGAATGCCACGGAACACCCTTTAAAAGTCAATGGGAGAAATCAAAAGTGCTAATTTTAAAGGCTTATATTCATGGTATTGTCATAAAAAGTGTTTGGGGACCTGGGTCCTGCCCCAGGGGACATGGATCAATGCAAAAAAACGGCTGTTTTTTCGGGAGGAGTGATTTTAATAATGCTTAAAGTGAAACAATAAAAGTGTAATATCCCTTTAAATTTCGTACCTGGGGGGTGTCTATAGTATGCCTGTAAAGGGGCGCATGTTTCCCGTGTTTAGTACAGTCTGACAGCAAAATGACATTTCAAAGGAAAAAAAGTCATTTAAAACTACTCGTGGCTATTAATGAATTGCCGGTCCGACACATAAAATACATGTCACGGGGAATGCCACAGGGAAGTCCCGTCAAGTCCCCGTGTGTCAGAGGGGGGCGGGGTCACCGGGTGGCCCCACCCCCGTTATTTAAGAACCATCAGAAGAGGAGAAGCGTCACACAGCGGGAGCCTCCCTCCATGCCATCATGGATGCGGAGCGGCCCAAAAAGAAGATGAAGACAAGAAGATGAAGAGAAGAAAATGAAGAAAGAAGCTTCACACAGCGGGAGCCTCCCTCCATGCCATCATGGATTCGGAGCGGCCCGAGGAGAAGAAGGGAAGAAGACGCCGATACCGACGCCGCAGAGGAAGATGCCGGATGAGAACACCGGAGGAAGAACCAGAAGAACCAGAAGAACCAGAAGAAGAAGAAGATGGAGGAAGAAACCGAAGGAAGATAGAAGAAAGAAGGAAGAAGATAGAAGAAAGAAGAAGAATTTAAATAAAGGAATTGTCAAAAACTGTCTCTTGTCATTTTTAACATTTTTGACAGTTTTTTAGAGAAATGGTAGGGGTACTTTTGTACCCCTTTACCATTTCACACAGGGGGGAGGGCCGAGATCTGGGGGTCCCCTTGTTAAAGGGGGCTTCCAGATTCCGGTAAGCCCCCCACCGACAGACCCCCACAACCACCAGCCAAGTATTGTGGGGATGAGGCCCTTGTCCTCATCAACATGGGGACAAGGTGTTTTGGGGGCTACCCCAAAGCACTCTCCCAATGTTGAGGGCATGTGGCCTGGTATGGTTCAGGAGGGGGGCGCTCTCTCGTCCCCCCTCTTTTCCTGCTGCCTGCCAGGTTGCGTGCTCGGATAAGGGTCTGGTATGGATTTTTAGGGGGACCCCACGCCATTTTTTTTTATTTTGGCGCAGGATTCCCCTTAAAATCCATACCAGACCTGAAGGGTCTGGTATAGATTTTGAGGGGGACCCCACGCCATTGTTTTTTTAAATTTTGGCCGGGTTCCCCTTAATATACATACCAGACCTGAAGGGCCTGGTATGGAATTTAGGGGGACCTCCCACATCATTTTTTTTTTACATTTTGGTTCAGGGTGCCCCTGTGGGGAATTCCCATGCCGTTTTTATCAATGAACTTTTATGTGTATTGTCTGACCAGCAATTTATTAATAGCCGCGAGTAGTTTGAAATGACTTTTTTCCTTTGAAATGTCATTCTGCTGTCAGACTGTTCTAAAAACGGGAAACATGCGCCCCTTTACAGGCATACTATAGACACCCCCCAGATACGAAATTTAAAGGGATATTACACTTTTATTGTTTCACTTTAAGCATTATTAAAATCACTGCTCCCTAAAAAACAGCCGTTTTTAAAACTTTTTTTGCATTGATCCATGTCCCCTGGGGCAGGACCCAGGTCCCCAAACACTTTTTATGACAATAACTTGCATATAAGCCTTTAAAATTAGCACTTTTGATTATTCATGTTCGTGTCCCATAGACTTTAACGGTGTTCGCATATTCAAACAAATTTTTTGCCTGTTCGAAAGTTCTGGTGCGAACCGAACAGGGAGGTGTTCGGCTCATCCCTACAGAGTATATACCTGAAAACATATTTAGTTACAAGTAAAATGCAGACATTTCCTATAATTACCCTTTGCACCAAGGTTCCATTCTGTTGGTTGCTCTCCCATAAAAGTGTGTGTTTTCCTCACATCTAGCCTGTGTATATCATTACATGCTGATGCCTCTTTGGTTGGCATAGCGTGGCTCTGATTGGTGAGCTTCCCTATTCCTGGTTAAGGACTGGCTACATCTCCAATCCCTATACTTTGCATCCCTATACTTTGCAGCCCCCTTTAATGCAAATTCTTGTGACTATTCTGAGCTGGAGCTTAACTTGAATTTTCCCGGGAAGTTAAGTATTAATTATGGGTTGGCCTCCCTTCATTGCATATCCAAGCATGGGATATTTTAAAGTGAGTATGTGTAAAACAATGAGGTTTGGATCCCATTGTTTGTATACACAAGCCTAGGCACTGACTTGTCTGGTCTACCACAGATTTCTGTGACGATAATATGTTGCGCTCTACATAGATAAAAGCTAAATTAAATATATTCATTAAATATAAATAAATTAAATATAAATTAAATATATTCATAATTCCAATATTTTACAGCTATTAATGTAGATTTCACATAAACTCAAAAGGCAACAAGTCCATTGGCAACAGCACTTGAAAGATCCACATCAAAGAAAAAGGGGGACTTCTCCTTGCTCCTCATCTGGGATCTCCAACCCTACTCCAGTCCTCTCGAAAACCTGCACTGAGAGGAATAAAGGTGTAACAATAGATGTCCCAAGTACTTGCAGCCAATCTGCTAGCAGTACACCACCATCTGATTTTAGCAGGCAAATTTCCCTACCCTAGTTGGTAAACCGTAAAAAGAAATTTGGTCCCAGCCATCCACATTCTCACATTCTGAATGCTAGCTTGAATGCCAACTTTCCAAATTACTAGCACTGCAACTACTGCCTTTTCAGCTGGTAGACTCTGCCCCCTTTCGTGAATTTGTGGAATGTGCTGTACCTCAGTTGCAGGTTCCAAAATGCCATTTCTTTTCATGGAAGGCCATTCCAGCTCTCTACCGGCATGTGGAAAACAAAGTTTTTGGTCTTGTTGGACAGGGCAGTCAGCAGTAAGGTGTATATTACTGCAGACTCATGGTCTAGCAGGCATGGGCAGGGATGTTACCTTTCTTTCATGGCGCACTGGGTAACTCTGCTGGCAGCTGGGAAGGATGCAGGACAGGGTTCAGCATTGTTGCAATTTGTTCCGCCACCATGCCTCCAAAATGCTAGCAGTGACTCTGCCACAGTTCTCTCCTCCACCCCCTCCTCTTCTTCTTCCTCTATGGCCTCTTCTGCAGATTTGTTCTCTGAACCAGCGGTGCTCTGTAAGTGTTCAAGGGGCTATGCAAGCACTCAGGCAAAAAGATACTATGCGGTGCATGAGTTACATCATTACATAGTAGGTGAGGTTGAAAAAAGACAAAAGTCCATCAAGTCCAACCTATGTGTGTGATTGTATGTCAGTATTACATTGTATATATGTTGCGGTAGTTCAAGTGCTTATCTAATAGTTTCTTGAAACTATCAATGCCCCCCCGCTGAGTCCACCGCCGGTGGAAGGGAATTCCACATCCTTGCCGCTCTTACAGGAAAGAACCCTCTATGTAGTTTAAGGTTAAACCACTGCTTAGGGGACAGATGCCACACTGGGGCAGGGATTCTGTCAGCTCTGCAGAGGCAGGCTCAGAGGTGGTTGACGCCATGCCGGCTTCAGCCAGGAATGGTTGCATACAACAATGGCACCAACCTTCTCTCCACCTTCTGACAGGGACACTTGACCCATGTTCCATTTTTGGCACACATCCTGAATTTGGTGGTGCAGCAGTTCTTAAACAGGTACCCAGGCTTACATGATCTCCTGAGGCAGGCCAGAAAACTCTGTGGTAATTTCCGCTGGTCATACAATGCCAGTGCTCAGCTGGCTGACATTCAAAGGGAATGCAACCTGCCCACCAACCGCCTCATTTGTAACATGTCCACCAGGTGGAAGTCAACGTTGGCAATGCTGCAGCAGCTGTACACGTAGCAGAGGGCCATCAATGAGTATCTGTGTGAGTATGGCACCAGGACAGGGTCAGGGGAGCTTGGCTTCTTTTCGCCATGCCAGTGGCTACTGATCAAGGATGCATGCACTGTCCTATCACCATTTGATGAGGCCACAAGGATGGTGAGCAGCGACAATGCATGCATCAGTGATACTGTCCCTCTTGTCTTCCTGTTGGAGCACACTCTTAATGGAATAATGGACAGGGCACTTGAGGCAGAACAGTGCAAGGAAGAGGAGGACTTCCTTAACTCTCAAGGCCCCCTTTATCCAGATATTATTCTTGCAGGCCCACCAAACACACAGGAAGAAGAGAAGGAGGAGGAGTATTGTGTCAGTATGGACGTGGAGGATAACACTCAGCAGCAGTCTTTAAGGGATGGTTTTCAGTCCCCAGAAACCCAAGGAGTTGTACGTGGCTGGGAGAAGGTTGTTACGGATCATGTGATCCTTAGTGACCCAGAGGACTCAAAATTCCATGCTTCTGCAAACTTTCACAGGCTTTGCAGAATCAGGGAGGCCATGCAGCGTAAGGATCCTAGGATTTGTGGTATCAAAGAGTAGGAATCATTGCTGCCTGGCAACCCTTCTTGATCCACGTTACAAGGGTAAGGTTGCGGAACTCATCCTGCCTTCGAAGAGGGAGCAGAGGATGAAACATCTTTAGGAGGCCTTGAAGAAAGGTTTGTGCAATGCATTTCCAGACCCTGTGAGGTTACAATTTCCTGGTGCTGGATAACGTGTTGCTGAGGCTTCTGTCAGGTCATCTGAGGCCAGGTGACAGATGCACACTGTTGGGGTCAGGAGTGCACCGCAAAGGTAGTGGACCCTACGGCTGACTGCTGCGGATGGGAGTCTAGGTGGTTAAGAAAGGCAGGTCCACTGGAACACCAGCATGGATCCCACAGGGGCTAGAGTGCAAGATTCCCCACGGCGTGGAGCCTAAGAGCCAGCAGGTGTTCACCAGTGCCTCTAGTGGTGAGGATGGACTGGGCTGCAACTGGCTCCAGGTCACAACCCCCAGGGTCTCCCAGCTCACACCCACAGTAGGCTACAAGAGGACAGGGATAGTAAGGGAATAGGCCAAAGGTCGGGACAACTAGCAAACAAGGATAAACATATATCACACCAAAGGTCAGGGTCACAAGCAGGCAGGGATAGTTGAGAACAAGCCAAGATCGGTAACTGGAATCAGACGTAGAAGACACAGCAGGATGCACATGGAAGCTAAACACACAAAGGTTGATCAGCAACGCAGATGGAGCTGGGATGGAGACATTCTTTGAGGAGAGATTATTTAAGTAGCCAGGTGAGAGTGGCTGGCTTCTAAAGGTGAACACATGGAGGAGAGGTAAGCTGACAGACAAAGATTACTGCATAACCATGACAGCTTCTTTCAGTCAGAGGAAGAGCAGTGGAGAAGGTGGCCGGCTGACCGATTCCTTTAGACAATTTTTCAGTCCTCAGTAGGGATGAGCCGAACACCCCCCTGTTCGGTTCGCACCAGAACTTGTGAACAGGCAAAAAATTTGTTTGAACACGCGAACACCGTTAAAGTCTATGGGACACGACCATGAATGATCAAAAGTGCTAATTTTAAAGGCTTATATGTAAGTTATTGTCAAAAAAAGTGTTTGGGGACCTGGGTCCTGCCCCAGGGGACATGGATCAATGCAAAAAAAGTTTTAAAAACGGACGTTTTTTTGGGAGCAGTGATTTTAATAATGCTTAAAGTGAAACAATAAAAGTGTAATTTTCCTTTAAATTTCGTACCTGGTTGGTGTCTATAGTATGCATGTAAAAGGGCGCATGTCTCCCGTGTTTAGAACAGTCTGACAGCAAAATGACATTTCAAAGGAAAAAAAGTCACTTAAAACTACTCGTGGCTATTAATGAATTGCCGGTCCGACAATACACATAGAAGTTCATTGATAAAAATGGCATGGGAATTCCCCACAGGGGAACCCCGAACCAAAATAAAAAAAAGACATGGGGGTCTCCCTAAATTCCATACCAGGCCCTTCAGGTCTGGTATAGATATTAGGCGGAACCCCGGCCAAAATTAAAAAAAAAAATGGCATGGGGTCCCCCTCAAAATCTATGGATTTTAAGCGGAACCCCGTGCCAAAATTTAAAAAAAAATGGCGTGGGGTCCCCCCAGAAATCCATACCAGACCCTTATCCCAGCACCCAACCTGGCAGGCCGCAGGAAAAGAGGGGGGACAAGAGCGGCCCCCCTCGTGAACCGTACCAGGCCATATGTCCTCAACATTGGGAGGGTGCTTTGGGGTAGCCCCCCAAAACCCCTTGTCCCCATGTTGATGGGGACAAGGGCCTCATCCCCACAACCCTTGCCCGGTGGTTGTGGGGGTCTGTTGGCGGGGGGCTTATCGGAATCTGGTAGCCCCCTTTAACAAGGGGACCCCCAGATCCTGGCCCTCCCCCCTGTGTGAAATGGTAAGGGGTACAAAAGTACCCCTACCATTTCACAAAAAAACTGTCAAAGATGTTAAAAATGACAAGAGACAGTTTTTGACAATTCCTTTATTTAAATGCTTCTTCTTACTTCTTTCTTCCATCTTCTTTCTTCTATCTTCTATCTTCTATCTTCCTTCGGTTTCTTCCTTCATCTTCTTCTGTGGCGTCTTCTTCCCTTCTTCTCCTTGGGCCACTCTGCATCCATGATGGCATGGAGGGAGGCTCCCACTGTGTGACGCTTCTCCTCTTCTGACGGTTCTTAAATAATGGAGGGCGGGGCCACCCGAAGACCCTGCGCCCCTCTGACGCACGGGGACTTGACGGGGACTTCCCTGTGGCATTCCCTGTGATGTTAGAGGGGGGAGGAGTCACCCATTATGTGACCCCGCCCCCTTCTGACGTCAATAAACACAGGAAACATGCGCCCCTTTACAGGCATACTATAGACACCCCCCAGGTACGAAATTTAAAGGAATATTACACTTTTATTGTTTCACTTTAAGCATTATTAAAATCACTGCTCCTGAAAAAACGGCCATTTTTAAAACTTTTTTTTGCATTGATCCATGTCCCCTGGGGCAGGACCCAGGTCCCCAAACACTTTTTATGACAATACCATGCATATAAACCTTTAAAATTAGCACTTTTGATTTCTACCATAGACTTTTAAAGGGTGTTCCGCGGCTTTCGAATTTGCTGTGAACACACCAAATTGTTCGCTGTTTGGCGAACTGGCGAACAGCCGATGTTTGAGTCGAACATGGGTTCGACTCGAACTCGAAGCTCATCCCTAGTCCTCAGCACCAAGGTCTGATCGGTTCAAGCAACCTTTGCCAGCATCTGTATTACATGGTGCAGGAATATCTAGGGGCAAGAGCAGACTTGGAGACCTTTCCAACAGAGCATCCACTGGGTTACTGGGTCTTGAGGATGGACCACTGGCCAGAACTTGCTCAATATGCAATTGATCTACTGGCCTGTCCTGCATCCAGCGTTCTTTCTGAACGCACATTCAGTGCTGCTGGAGGGTTTGTAACAGATCATAGAGTGTGCCTGTCTACAGACTCCCTTGATAGGCTCACATTCATAAAAATGAATTAGTCTTGGATCAGCAGCAGCAGCTATCAAGCACCTGATGCTGATGTAACTGATTGATTTTTCTATGGGTGTGGGATCCCTTAAAGACTGCCTGTGCTGAGTTACTATCCTATTCCTCCTCAATCTTGATGATGCTAGCTTCCAACAATATTTTTGGTTTAGGGCACCATCACCACTGCCTAAGGCCCAATTTTTCAGTCCCTGTTTAACAGGGGCATGTAATTACAATTTCTGATCTAATATTTCACAGCAGGGCCCGTTCCTGTGCCCAACAAGAGTTTATGTGAGGGGTTACAGTGTTGTGGCACCACCACCACTAAAGGCCCAATTTTTCTGCTCCTGTCCCAGCAGCAGAAAAAAAGGACAAGTGTGCCCCACGGCCACCTGCAGAAGATGCACCATATCAATTACCAGCACTGTGGACTGTAGACACAGAGCCTGCTTGCCCTCTTTTAGTGGCCTGTGAGCATCTGCCTCTCCTTGATGGCCTTCCGGACATGATGGGGATTTTGTTTTGCAACACCACACTACACTGTATTGTTTACTGTGTACACCACTTGAAAAGTAGTAGCAACTGTACTATGGGTGCACGGTATTGTGTACACTACCAGAGGTCTAATAGCAACTATGTATTGTGTACTGTGTACACCACCAGAAAAGTAGTAGCAACTGCACTATGGGTGCACGGTATTGTCTACACCAACAGAAGTGTAATAACAACTATGGGTGTACTGTATTGTGTACACCACCAGAAAAGTAGTAGAAACTGCACTATAGGTGCACGGTATTGTGTACACCACCAGAAGTCTAATAGCAACTATGGGTGCACTGTATGTATTGTGTACTGTGTACACCACCAGAAAAGTAGTAGCAACTGCACTAGGGGTGCATGGTACTGTGTACCGTGTACACCACCTGAAATATATTAGAAACAGTACACCAGGAATGGCCTGCAGTGAGATATTACTAAACTGTATGCAGTTCATATATACAGTGCCTTGCAAAAGTATTCACCCCCTTGGCTTTTTATCTATTTTGTTACATTACAGCCTTTAGTTTAATGTTTTTTTTTTTAATCTGAATGATATGTGATGGATCAGAACACAATAGTCTTCAAAGTTGGTGAAGTAAAATTAGAAAAATATATACATAAAACCATTTTTCAGAAATAAAAACTGATAATTGGCATGTGCGTATGTATTCCTCCCCTTTGTTATGTAGCCCATAAAAATCTCTGGTGCAACCAATTACCTTCAGAAGTCACATAATTAGTGAAATTATGTCCACCTGTGTGCAATCTAAGTGTCACAAGATCTGTCATTACATATACACACCTTTTTGAAAGGCCCCAGAGGCTGCAACACCTAAGCAAGAGGCACCACTAACCAAACACTGCCATGAAGACCAAGGAACTCTCCAAACAAGTAAGGGACAATGTTGTTGAGAAGTACAAGTCAGGGTTAGGTTATAAAAAAATATCAAAATCTTTGATGATCCCTAGCAGCACCATCAAATCTATCATAGCCAAATAGAAAGAACATGGCACAACAGAAAACCTGCCAAGAGATGGCTGCACACCAAAACTCATGGAATGGGCAAGGAGGGCATTAATCAGAGAGGCAGCACAGAGACCTAAAGTAACCCTGGAGGAGCTGCAGAGTTCCACAGCAGACACTGGAGTATCTGTACATAGGACGACAATAAGCCGTACGCTCCATAGTGTTGGGCTTTATGGCAGAGTGGCCAGAAGAAAGCTATTACTTTAAGCAAAAAACAAAATGTCACATTTTGAGTTTGCGAAAAGGCATATGGGAGACTGCCAAATTGTATGGAGGAAGGTGCTCTGGTATGAATGAGACTAAGATTGAACTTTTTGGTCATCAAAGAAAACACTATGTCTGCACAAAACCAACACATCACATCACCCAAAGAACACTACACAGTGAAACATGGGGGTGGGAGCATCATCCTGTGGGAATGTTTTTCAGCAGTCGGAACTGGGAAACTGGTCACAGTTGAGGGAAAGATGGATGGTGCTAAATACAGGGATATTCTTGAGCAAAACCTGTACTATTCTGTGTGTGATTTGAGGCTAGGATGGAGGTTCACTCTCTAGCAGGACAATGACCCCAAACACACTGCTAAAGCAACACTTGAGTGGTTTAAGGGAAACATGTAAATGTGTTGGAAAGGCCTAGTCAAAGCCCAGACCTCAATCCAATAGAAAACCTGTGGTCAGACTTAAAGATTGCTGTTCACAAGCGCAAACCATCCAACTTGAAGGAGCAGGAGCAGTTTTGCAAGGAGGAATGGGCAAAAATCCCAGTGGTAAGATGTGGCAAGCTCATAGAGACTTATCCAAAGTGACTTGGAGCTGTGATAGCTGTAAAAGGTTGCTCTACAATGTATTGTATTTAGGGGGGTGAATAGTTATGCACATTGACTTTTTCTGTTATTTTGTCCTATTTGTTGTTTGCTTCACAATAAAAAAAATAAAACATCTTCAAAGTTGTGGGCATGTTCCGTAAATTAAATGATGCAAATCCTCAAACAATCCATGTTAATTCCAGGTTGTGAGGCAACAAAACACGAAAAATGCCAAGGGGGTTAATAATTTTGCAAGGCACTGTATATATACAAGACTATCTGTATATATATATATATATATATATATATATATATATATATATATATATATTAAATACACTGAAGCTAACTGAATCACCTGCCTGCCAGAAGTATATTAGAAAGAGTACACCAGGAACAGCCTGCAGTGAGATATAGCTAAACTGTATGCAGTGGATATATATATATATATATATATATATATATATATATATATATATATATATATAAGAGACTATCTGTATATATATATATTATATACACTGCAGCTAACTGAATCACCTGCCTGCCTGAAGTATATTAGAAACAGTACATCAGAAACGGACTGCAGTCAGATCTAGCTAAACTGGATACAGTGAATATATATACATATACGAGACTGACTGTATATATATATTAAATACACTGCAGCTAACTGAATAATCTGCCTGCCTGCCTGCTCAATCTAAATGACACTTTCTCTCTTCCATGACAACAACACACTACATGAGACCGAAGTGCAGGCGGGCTTATATAGTGTGGGGCTTGGACATAGTCCCCCTGAGCCATGATTGGCCAAAGGCACCCTGTCTTTGGCCAATTATGGCTCTCTTAGCTGAGGGCGCTGTGATTTGCCAAAGCATGCAGGTCATAGTGCATGCTCTGGCCAATCATCATACAGCAATGCACTTTGTTCCAGCAGGGCATTATGGACCGTTACGCGCCGCTCGAATTTGGCACGAATTTCTGCGGTTTTTATTTGTTCATTATATTTTTTACTTTTTGCTATAATAAATATCCTAATTAAAAAAAAAATTCTTCCTCAGTTTAGGCTGATATATATTCTTCTACATATTTTTGGTAAAAAAAATGCCAATAAGTGTATATTGATTGGTTTGCGCAAAAGTTATAGCGTCTGCTAAATAGGGCATACATTTATGGCATTTTTATTATTTTTTTTTTTTTACTAGTAATGGAGACGATCTGCAATTTTTATCAGGACTGCAACATTGCGACGGACGCATTGGACACTTTTGACACTTTTTTGGGACCAGTGACATTTATACAGCGATCAGTGCTATAAAAGTGCACTGATTACTGTATAAATGTCACTGGCAGTGAAGGGGTTAACACTAGGGGGCAATCAAGGGGTTATCTGTGTTGCCTATGTGTGTTCTAACCATGAGGGGGAATGTGGCTGACTAGAGGAGAAGAGAGATCGTTGTTCCTACTTAGTAGGAACATATAATCTGTCTCCTCTCCCCTGACAGAACTGGGATTTTGTTTACACACACAGATCTCAGTTCTTGCTTTGTCGCAAGTGATCACGGGTGTCCGGCGGTCATCGCGCCCGCTGGGCACTCGCATCGGCTCTAGCGACATGCTTTGGGCGTGCGCTCCGCCGGAGGCATCTTAAAAAGCCGATGTACGCAGGGGAGCCAACCTGCCACAGTATAACTGCGGCGGCTGGTCCTGAAGTGGTTAAAGTGATTGTAAAGCTTTATATATATTTTTAAATAAAATAATAAATATTTCAAGTTTACTTACTCTTTGCTATGGTTTTGCACAGGGCAGCACCAAATCTGCTCTGTTGGGGTCCTCTGCTGGCACTTCTGGCTCCTCTCCCCTGCCGATTGCCCATATTGGAAACTGCTTATTATAGGGGCACTCGGCATGGCTCAGCCCCACCCTCCAATTTCTGCTCATGGGTTTTCAGTAATTATTAATATGAAATAAAACTTGCAACTGCTGTACACAAAGTGCTATTCACTTAAAATCATGCAATAAATAAATTACAGCACTCACATCAGTGAAAAAAGGCAAATAAAGCATAAAATAAATCATCACAATTGTGTTCATATTAAAACATATTAAAACAATATCCTATATAAAGTGCTATTGTGCTCCAAAAACTGCAATCACTGTATACAAACATAAACTTGCAACAGTGAAACAGTTAATATAAAAAAACATAAAAATTATATATTTAGATATTGCAGAAATGGTGCTCTTGTGCTCCAATCCTCTGAAGAGTGCAAAGTGCTCCAAAATTCCACTCTGTGGTGTGACACACTCTTCTTCTGTGTCCCCATTTACCAGATATAGTGGACCCCTAGCTGTCCAGTCGAAAGCCTCGTACACATGATCGGCTTTTCGGAAGGGAATTGTGTGATGACAGCCTGTTTGCCTAAAATCTGACCTTTAGTACGCACCATCAGACAATTGTTGTTCAACTTTCGGCCAATAAATGTTGGATTGCAGGCTAGTAAATTTTCAGTGGAGAACGGTCTGTTGTCAGATTTTAGTATCGTGTGTACACAAGTCTGTCACATAAAAGTCCAAAGTACAAACTACAAACACCCATTCTCGGAATCAATGCTCACCAAACACAACATTAGCAGAAGGTGCCCAAAGGGTGGTGCTTAACAGCTGAAATTCCACATAGTACATCACGATTGTTCGTGTTTGTTGGCTGACAATTGTGTGCCGTTAGTATGCAAGACAAGTTCCTGGCACACGCCCTTCGGACAAAAGTCTGACGCTCTCTTGGCCAACAATCCGATCGTGTGTACGTGGCTTAAGGGTCAAATGAGCTGAGATTTGGCAGCAGATAATGATTTGAACAGGTCCACAGGAGATCTCCCCTAGCGTGATTTTCAATGTTGAGATATTCACCCAAATGGAAAGAAAGGGAACTAATAATGAAGTTCTGTATAATAGAAATTTATTGCGCAAAACAAATTTACACTTACGAAACAAAAAAGTAAAATGGGCATGTAGTAATTACAGGAATACAATCCAGGAACGGCGCATCCAGATTCCCATTGCTCTCAGCCAAGTCTGTGGGACAGGGAAAAGGGGAGAACAGCTGTTGCAATCTTGCATAGCGCTGGATTGAGATCAGGCTTAGGTGAGTATTTAGGGGTGGGGGCGCAACTTTTAAGTGTTTTTTATCTTAATGCAGAGAATTCATTAAAGTAAAAAAAAGTTTTACCTTTACCACCGCTTTAAAACCCACTGAATATTTAGTTTAAATTGGTTAAACACATTCCAGGTGCATAAAAACTAAGACCCCTTTCACACTGAGGCAGTTTTCAGGCATTTTAGTGCTAAAAATAGCGCCTGTAAAGCGCCTGAAATGACCTCTTATGCCTCCCCAATGTGAAAGCCCAAGTTCTTTCACACTGGGGAGGTGCGCTTGTGGGTACGGGAGAAAAAGTCCAGCAAGCAGCATCTTTGGGGCGGTGTAGGAGCGGTGTATGCACCGCTCCTACACTGCCCCTGCCCTTTGGAATGAATGGGCAGCACTTCCGAAGCGCCTGAAAAGCACTTTGGAAGCGCTTTTAACCCCTTCTTTGGCAAAAAGCGGGGGTTAAAAGCACCCTGTTAGCGGCCGAAAATCACAACTTAAACAGCGGTAACGCGCTGCTAAAACACGCCGCCCCAATGTGAAAGCAGCCTTAAGGTGTGAAGCCTTCAGTTTTTTTCTTTAGAAAGCAGCAACAGTCTAAATAGGAAAGCTTACCAACATGCTGCAGAGAAGGAGCCTTGCTCTGTGGCAAGATTCAGAACACTGCCTGCTAAGTGAGAGCTCTATATTTTCCCAAAACATTAAGCAGAGGAAGCACTGAACATCTGCAAAGAGTTCACTGTTTCTTGCAGAGAGTTAATCTTCGTACACACGATCACACTTTCCAATGGGAAATGTTCGATGACAGGCTGTTGGCGGAAAATCCGACCGTGTGTATACTCCATCTGACAATTGTTGTCGGATTTTCCGCTGACAAATGTTGGCTAGCAGGTTTTAAAATTTTCCGCAAACAAATGTGTGTTGTCGGATTTTATGAGTGTGTACACAAGTCCATCGGACAAACATCCAAAGTACAAACACGCATGCTCGGAAGCAAGGAGGAGCCAGAAACAGTCCATCTTGTAAACTAGCTTTTGTAATGAAGAATTAACATTTGTGACGTGGCAAATTATGAAATCTCGAAATGCAGCACACAATTCTCTTTTTCTTTAGTGGGATAATAATGAAGCTGTTTTGCTGGTGATACTGATGGAGTTATTGCAAACAAATTTTCAAAGACTTTTTTTTTTTCCTAGTGATATCAAGAATAATATTATTATGCTTTTCTTTTTTTTTATTTGGGCATGTTACCACACCATTATCCCGTAGTTTTTAAGATCAAAGATACAACTATGTTGGTGTCCCTTGTCAATTTTACATTGTATTTTTTAAATGTAACTGCCTACTCCCAAACTGTCATTTGAAGTAAACACAAAGCCAAGTATTATTCTCCAAAATTTTTTTATTGTGCATTAAAAAAAGAAAACAAATAAAATTAGACATGCTATCTGCCAATAGAACTTAACCAAAAAGTGCATTCTATGCATACAAAAATATAGAAAATATACCAAATCAATTCATTATTCAACCAAAAAAATAATGTCAAAGCAATAACTCCAATGCCAATAATAATTAACACGTTATCTCCTCCGATTCCGCAACATGGCTGGTTGATGAACGGCCGTTCAGAAACTAACTGAAAAGTGCGAAATGAAAAGTGCAAGTTTAAAAGTGCGAATCAACACTCACCAAACTTCTACTAACATGAAATTAGCAGAAGGAGCCCAAAGGGTGGTGCTAAACTGCTGAAAAACACATAGCAATGTAGTACGTCACTATATTCATATTTAATGGCCAACAATTGTGCACCGTGTGTATGCAAGACAAGTTTGGGCCAATGCCCTTTGGACAAAAGGGCATTGGCCCTTGGTTTTGTTGGCCAACAATCCGATCGTGTGTACGAGGCTTAAGGGTCCTTCTCTGCAGGATGCTGGCAGAGGACAGGCATTTCTATTCAGGCTGAGGCTAGTTTCAAATCAAAACAAATTGGAAGGCTTTTGATGAACCTAGAATGTATTTAGCTTATTTAAACGGTTTACTTGGGTTTCAGGCATACCAATGTTGTTTTCTGCAGTGTTTTTATTTACACTGCACCTACTAGCACATCTACACTAGCACGGTACTACATTTAGTGCATGCATCTGGTGATAACTGTAAGGGCCCCTTCACACTGATATGTTTTTCCTGCATTTTTTCCTTGAAAAAAAAAAGCAAAAAAAAAAATGTTTCCCTTTATAATCTATGGGACTTTTCACACCACTGCGTTACAGGTGCAGTGCGTTTTGAAAAGTCCTGTATGCTGCATTTTTTGAAAACCACACCAAAAACACAGCTTCCCATTAAAATGAATGGAAATCACAGCAAAAATGCACAGCAAAAATGCACCATGATTTTGCATTTTTGGTGCACTTTTGAGTCACATGTCCATTTTTCACAGGTGCAGGCAACACAAAAAGAAACACAAAAAGAAATGCACAGCAACGCACCAGAAATGCACAGAAATGCATATGAAAGACAGCAAAATGTTGGTAAAAATGCATATGCGTTTACTACAATTTTGCTAGAGAGCAGTGTGAAAGTACCCTAACAGTTGCCAGTATGCTTATGTCAGCTCACCTTTAGTGTTACAGTTGATCACCTGTGCTGTACCATGGCAACTACAGATCTAAGATGGTAGCAGGGGGAGCCACAGCATGAAAATGTTTCCAAGGTGAGTAAATTTAAAATTTTTGAACATTCAAGGCCAGCTAACTGGAATAGAAATCCACTTAAAGCTGAACTTTACCCATAACAACTTGATAATAAATAATAAAACAAAAAAATATGTGTCTTAGCACTGTGGTGAAATGGCCGCTGTCACAAACAAGTAGTATACCCCTTGATAACGTCCTATTCCTGGATCACCTATTTTCACCTATTCAACATGTTCACTTCAAGAGCTGTTAGTGGTGCTTCCTTTCTATTGCGGCACTGGCCTCTTTCAAAAAAATCTTCATAATGGACTTTGCAAGTCCTTTTTTTTTTTGCAGCTTTCTTGGCTGTAAAGGATAGGAGGGTTTGATTCCGCTTTAAGGTTGTCAGCAGATCGGCTTCTACAAACTCAACAGTGCTTAAAAATAGAGAGCAACTGAGCATGTGCAAAGCAGGATGAGGCAATGTATTACTGTATTTTAAACATTATAGACACTTATTTTTAATGTTTTACATTGCTACAGTAAACCTGCAAAAAGGGCCAGCATGAAGTCATCTAGCAGGACTTCATCTTCTGGATAAAGTTTCACTTTAAGTCACTCTTATCCTAACAATTAGAAAGCCATAACACCTGATCCCTAAAGTTACCCAAAACTGTAATCAAACTTTAACATTAACCACTTAAGGACCAGAAGAATTTCCCCCTAATGACCAGGCTATTTTTTGAGATACAGCACGGTCATGCGACGTTGTACCCAAACAAAATTGACATCCCTTTTTCCCCATATATAGAGCTTTCTTTTAGTGGTATTTGATCACCTGTGCGGTTTTTATTTTTTGTTCTATAAACAAAAAAAGACCGACAATTTGAAAAAATTCCTGCTAATTAGCAGGAACAGACAACCTGTTTCTCCTCTCCTGTTAGAACGTGCATGTATGTGTTTATATACATACATCCCTGTTCTGGTTCTCACGCCCGTGACTGCAGGTAGCTCCCGCGCATCGGCGCGCGCTATATCCCTTAAAGGTGCCGACGTACACCTACGGCGATTTGCGGGATTGTGCCGACCTGCCGCAGTATAATGACGGCGGCTGGTCGGCAAGTGGTTAATTAAACCCTATTATATCATGCAATCCTCTCTGCAAAAAAAAAAACATGGAGGTCCTGTTTCAAATCTTATCATAGCTTTTTACAGTATTTACCTACTGTGTGCTCATACAGTGCCTTGAAAATGTATTCATACCCCTTGACATTTTCGTTATTTTGTCATGTTACAACCAAAAACATACATGTATTTTATTGGGACTTTATGTGATAGACCAACACAAAGTGGCACATAATTGTGAGGTGGAAGGAATATGATCAATGGTTTTCAAAATGTTTTACAAATAAATATGTGAAAAGTGAGGCGTGCATTTATATTCATCCCACCTTTCCCTGCAATTACAGCTGCAAGTCTTTTTGGGGATGTATCTACCAGTTTTGCACATCTAGAGAGTGACTTTTTTGCCCATTCCCTGCAAAATAGCTCAAACTCAAGTCAGATTGGATGGAGAGTGCCTGTAAACAGCAATTCTCAAGTCTTGATACAGATTCTCAACTGTATTTAGGTCTGGACTTTGACTGGGCCATTCTGACACATGAATATGTTTTGATCTAAACCATTCCATTGTAGCCTGGCTGTATGTTTAAGGTTGTTGTCCTGCTGGAAGGTAAACCTCCACCCCAGTCACAAGTCTTTTGCAGACTCTAACAGGTTTTCTTCTAAGATTGTCCGGTATTTGTCTCCATCCATCTTCCCATCAACTCTGGTCAGCTCCCAGCTGAAGAAAAGCATTCCCACAACATGATGCTGCCACCACCATGTTTCACAGTGAAGTTGGTGTGTTCAGGGTGATGTGCTGATTTATAATGAGATTAAATTACTCACAGGGGGACTCTATTTACTAATTAGGTGACTTCTGAAGGCATTTGGTTCCACTAGATTTTAGTTAAGGGTATCAGAGTAAAGGGGGCTGAATACAAATGCATGCCACACTTTTCACATATTTATTTGTAAAAAAAAAAATTGAAAACCATTCATTATTTTCCTTGCACTTCACAATTATGTGCCACATTGTGTTGGTCTATCACATAAAATCCCAATAAAAAACATGTATGTTTTGGTTGTAACATGACAAAATAAGGAAAATTTCAAGGAGTATGAATACTTTTTCAAGGCACTGTATGAGCACACAGTAGGTAAATACTGTAAAAAGATATGATAAGATTTGAAACAGGACCTGCACGTTTTTTTTGCAGAGAGGATTGCATGATATAATAGGGTTTAATTAACCACTTGCTGACCAGCCGCCATCATTATACAGCGGCAGGTCGGCACGATCCCGTAAATTGCCGTAGGTGTATGTCGGCACCTTTAAGGGATATAGTGCGCACCGATGCGCGGGGGCTACCCGCGGGCGCGAGAACCAGAACAGGGATGTGTGTATATAAACACACACATCCGCGTTCTGACAGGAGAGGAGAAACAGTTTGTCTGTTACTACTAATTAGGAACAGCGATCTGTCTCCTCCCCCAGTGAGTCACACCCCCATACAGTTTTTTGGTTGTAACATGGCAAAATGTGTAAAATGTCAAGGGGTATGAATACTTTTTCAAGACACTGTATTACAGTCTGTTCATAATAAATAAGCATTTGTATTTATTATGCTGTCTGTTTCCTGAGCTTCTAGCAAGCTTCAGGAACGTGAAAATCTTCATCCCATTTTATTAAATAGACATACTGGAATGTTAATGGTTGTTGCATGTGATACAGTGCACGTAATAATAACATTTTGCAGCAGGACCTTGTGATTTTTTCTTATGGGTGAAATTATCCTTGAAAAAACTAATTTTTGTAGTACTGCAGTTACATATTTAAAATGTATATCAGATATGCACAATGCATATTTAAAGGTTTTATAATACATTTTAGTGATACAGTCTATATTGTGTGTACATAAAAGGAATCACTTAGCTTTTTATTTACAGTAAGTGTGCAATTTACATGCTCAATGTACTACGCTAAGTGAATTTGCAGCATTTAATTTCAGAGGTGTAAACAGAGGTTAGCATGTATCGATCTATACATAACAGATATACATTACACAAATCACTTACTGCAATCATTATAGTTAACATGATGCCACTAATAACTGATGTTTTGTAGGGCAGATGCTCTGACAGAAGATGAACAGGAACATTGTAAACTGGACAACACTCAAGAGCCAGCTCAAATTAATGAGGCATTTTTATGAGGGTGTTAACACAGCAATATTCTTCAAATGGAAGGATTTGTGAGTTGATACATATACTGTATTTTTAAGGCCAGAATTAATAGGCAGTGAATGAGTAATTAAAGCAATGGACCCTTCAGCTACATCACTGGAGATGTAAAAAAAAGTGTGATTCTCAAAATTATAAACCCTCTAGTTCATTGAAGATGAGGACTATGATGGAAATCAAGTTGGACTTCAAAGGCTGCTGACTCCTCCATGGAAAAGCTTCATTCCTACAGGTTTGTGCAGACCTTTTAAACCTCATGTATATATAACAACCTGGAGCAGATCAAAATCTTCCCTTTGTGAAATAAAAAGACAAACATTCAGCTCATCCAAGGCTTCTAGCCCCACAATGTACTGCTCAGTTGAATATATAATGAACAGATAGGAAGATGGAAGTGCTATTTTAGTACAATTTTACCACTATTTAAACTCCCCCCCCCCGATCAACATGCTAATAAAATGTAAAAATATAACCTTTCTACTGTTATTTCATTCCTATTTTGGCCTCAGTAATACCATCACTGGGTATTTGTGCTTTTCTATGCAACACAAGGAGATCATTGCTGATGAAAGGGGCCAGTAAAGTGCTGTTCAAAGCTTCCTGAAAACATCACAGCACGCTACCTTAGAGTACCTCTCAAAAGCCCTCAGCTCTGTTGCAATCAGTGGACTGGCTCTTGGAGGCAGTAATAAATATATCAAAATGTCTTGATGGGTTGATGTCAACTTAGGGGCATAGGAGTTTCTTGGAAGACTGTATAGGTAAAGTCCATATGTGACCCTGAGCCTCCATAATTGAAAGAACTGAAATTCAATGAATGAAAGGGTTGGGCCAGGGGCAATTCATTTAAAGGGAAAGTGTTAGATTAAGCTGGATGACCACCAGGTGGGAAAAGAGAAATGCTCTATCTGACTTGCTTTAGCTTTTAATGCACACAACTGTGCAATACTAAAGATACATAATTCCGCCTTAAGGAAGTCAAAGTTAAATAATCTAGCTTATCAGGCATGTGATTCTAGCATTCGGTGCTATTTTGTTTGATGAATGATTTTTTTTCTCTTGTTGGGATAAGAACAAAACCTTATTTTCCAACTTAATTGTACAGCGGGTAACCAAACAACACTACAGAAAATGGAAGAGATACAGAACATAAAAACATACGATAATTCTGGAAAAATCAGTACATTGGTAAGAATTTCCTACTAATGTAGTAAATTGCAGCAGATGGCAAACAAACAGGTATACAGTGGGAAAAATAATTATTTGATCCCCTGCAGATTTTTAAGTCTGCCCACTTACAAAGAAATTAAGGGTCTATCATTTTTATCATATGTGTATTTTAAATGATAGTGACACAATATCAACCAAAAATCCGGAAAAAACATAAAACAAATGTTATAAATTAAGTTGCAGTTCATGGGTAAAATAAGTATTGGATCCCCAAGCAAATTATTTAAAAAACACCTATGATAAAAATTATAGACCCTTTGTTTCTTTGTAAGTGGGCAAACTTACAAAATCTGCGGGGGATCAAATAATTATTTTCCCTACTGTATACATCACAGTGATTGAAAAGTTCAAGATATTAACTATAGGTGAACAGGTGGTAATGGAGATTGCAAAGATAAGGTTAATATTCTGGCCATAGGTCCAGTGGAAGGAAGTAGTTTGACAGTAATAGCAGGGTTAGCCAATAAGATAAACTAATAGGACATGTCTATGGTGCTGATAAAGAGTTTCAAATTTAGATTGTGGTGTACTGACTGCCTTTAATTTCCTACTAAGCATGTATTTCCCGTGTTATTTTCTCCTAATTTTTGTTTGTGTCCTTTTATTTTTAAATACAGAAATCAGTGTTAATTAGAATGAAACGAAAGCAAAAATAGATATGAGGAAAAAAGGAAAGGGGGTGGATTTTACTTGTGATGAGTACAAGGGTGGGGGTTGTCACATTTCTTCTCATGGTGTATGATGAGGGAGGGGGTCAGCTAGGGAGGTTTGTGATGGGCGAGGGGGTAAGGAAAGCCTGAAAAAAAAGCATGAACTACAATTTTTTTTTAACAGGTAAAGGTTTATTGAATAAAGCACAGGGTAAATACAAAATTACACTTGGTATAGTACAAATCTATCATGCATAAGCCACAGTCAGAAATACAACAGATCATAACACTGTTCCCAAACAGTACCAAATACAAGTAGGGGCGTGTATACATACAGTTTCCCACAGATGCAGATAAAGTAATAGGACATGTCTATGGTGCTGATAAAGAGTTTCAAATTTAGATTGTGGTGTACTGACTGCCTTTAATTTCCTACTAAGCATGTATTTCCCATGTTATTGTCTCCTAATTTTTGTTTGTGTCCTTTTAATTTTAAATACAGAAATCAGTGTTAATTAGAATGAAACGAAAGCAAAATTAGATATGAGGAAAAAAGGAAAGGGGGTGGATTTTACTTGTGATGAGTACAGGGGTGGGGGTTGTCACATTTCTTCTCATGGTGTATGACGAGGGAGGGGGTCAGCTAGGGAGGTTTGTGATGGGTGAGGGGGTAAGGAAAGCTTGAAAAAAAAACATGAACTACATTTTTTTTTAACAGGTAAAGGTTTATTGAATAAAGCACAGGGTAAATACAAAATTACACTTGGTATATATATATATAAATAAATCATGCATAGGCCACAGTCAGAAATACAAAAGATCATAACACTGTTCCCAAACAATACCAAATATAAGTAGGGGTGTGTATACATACAGTTTCCCACAATAAAAGGTTATTAAAGCTTATGCAGCATCCCCGATATAAAATAAATAACACCCAAACTGTCCGCCATCAATCAGGTGCACCAGGATAACACTTCACCCAATGCTGTAAGTAAAGTAGGGGGGAGCATGGGGGAAAACATAAGAAAGGGGAGGGAAAAATGGAAAGTGGGGAGGAAGGAGACAGAGAGGAAGGAATTAAGAGAAAAAAGGTAAGTCAGGAAGAGAGAGCTACATGAGCCACAACCCTAGTCCCACCAAATTGCACATCAAGCTCATCTGAACCATATGCATCAATCCAGGCAGACCTTATCAATTTTTTTTTCACAGTTTCAGATAGGTTAACTTGTACAATAGTAAAACCGCATTTACTGTATATTTCCAACTATGCACCGTAGGTGAAGTTGGATGCTTCCATTTCAGAAGGAGCTCCCTGCATGCATAGTAGAGTGAAAAAAACAAAAATAGCTTCATACATCTAGTAGTTTCTATCTCTTCAATAATTACCAATAACATCATTCGTGGATCAAGTTGCAGAGAGAAGTCACAAAAATCATTCAGAGCATCAATTGCTGATACTCAATAAGAGTGAATAGCTGGGCATTGCCACACCATATAAAAAAAGTTCCAGGAGAGGAGTAGCATCATGTACATAGAGGAATAACCAAAGGGTAAATGGCCGCTAACCTCTGTGGGGTATAAGAAACCCTATGTAATAACTTCAACTGAATAAATGCATAGCTTGAAAAAAGAGACAGTAAAAAGGTACAAGTACACATATTGATTTTCTATTTCAGGGTTACAATTATTTGACTGAGAATTTTCCCCATCAACCTTTTTCAGTTTTAAACTATATTTGTGCCTGTATTCCATTTGCATTTTATTTTAAACTACAATTAAAGGCTCTGGAAAATCTAGTACTAGTTCATTTTGACACAGATGGAGAAATAGTAATTATGAAATATTTCATTTCTGGCAGTGTTAATGATAAATTAAATTTAGTTTCCAAGTCAGAGCTCTATAATTTGCCCTTGCAAAGTGTAATTGTTTGGTGAAATTTAATATGTAGAAAATGTGTCTCCTTTATCCTGAACTATTTTTCAGTCTATAAATACATATTGTTATAAACGTGCAGAGGTTTTTAACATTTTTCATATTTTAAGCAGCATTTAATATCACTTCACCAACAGTTTACTTCATCTATAACATATATGTCATGTTTTTTTTTTTTATCCAACCTCTTTTTAACATGTTCATCTGTAGACCATTATTACTGGAATGCTTCCTGAGGTGAGCAACCAGAGGTTCTACTTCACAGGCATTCAGGGGTGAATAATCCTACCTAATTCCCCTAGTGCATGGAAAAAAACCTAGATGTCCACTAGGGATGGGCGAATGGTTCGGCCCGAGCATAGGTGCGGTCCGAACTTTGGTTGTTCGGACATTCGGCGAACCCCGAACAATATGCAGTGTTCGGGGCAAATTCGAAAGCCGCCGGAACACTGTTAAAGTCTATGGGACACTAACATAAAAAATAAAAAGTGCTAATTTTAAAGGCTTATATGCAAGTTATTGTCATAAAAAGTGTTTGGGGACCCGGGTAAGTTTTAAAAATGGCCATTTTTTCGGAAGCAGTGATTTTAATAATGCTTAAAGTGAAACAATAAAAATGAAATATTCATTTCACCACCCTGGCGGTATGATTATGTCAGATTTTTGCGTCTTAAAGCAGTACATTGTTTTGCATAGAAATTTGGAGTTTTATATTGTAGGTCTGTAATTCTTAGAGTCTAGTAGACACCCCGGGCATGATAAAGTTTGAAACATGAAATCATAAATTATAATATAATAAATAACTATAAATTATTATAAAAAATAATAATATAATAATAATAATAAAATGAATTTCCCCACGATTCATTATCGCTCAATTCTACAAGTGTTCTAATTTATTATCTCTGTTTTCTAGCTGGTCTAAAACCACTTTTGACGTAAAGGGCCACTTTTTGGTTGCCATGGACAATCTCAAGTTTCCAGGCAGAAAGAACAGTATATATATAATATAAATGTGCATGCAGGGCATGGGACAAAGCATTAGGGACAAAAGGGAGGTGAAATGATTTGATACAGTAATGTAATCTGTAAGATTACAGTGTACTGCATGTGTTATGTATTGTGTACTTTTTGAATTTCTCGCAGATCTCCGCCCCCATACGTTGCGGTCCTCGCAGGGAACGGAGCCCGGCACACAGAGGCATCGGGCGGAGGACAAGTCAAAGCACACAAGGGGGACATCGCAGGATCCTGGTGACAAGGTAAGTAACCTGCACCAGGATCCTGCAATGCAATCCCGAGTGACTCGGGGTTACCGCTAATGGTACTGAAATTTCCCCCCCGAGCCACACTCGGGAATACCGCCAGGGAGGTTAAATGTCATGCCTGGGGGGTGTCTATAGTATGCGTGTAAAGTGGCACAGTTTTCCCCGTGTTTAGAACAGTACCACAGTAAAATGACATTTCTAAAGGAAAAAAGTAATTTAAAACTGATTGCAGCTGTAATGAATTATCGGGTCTCGGCAATATAGATAAAACTCATTGAAAAAAATGGAATGGGTTCCCCCCCAGTCCATTACCAGGCCTTATGGGTCTGGTATGAATATTTAGGGGAACCCCGAACCAAAAATAAAAAAAAAATTGTGTGGGGGTCCCCCCAAAATCCATACCAGGCCCTTCAGGTCTGGTATGGAAACTAAGGGAAACCCTGCGCCAAATTTTTAAAAAATGGCGGTCCCCCCTAAATCCATACCAGACCCTTATCTGAGTGTGCAACCTGGCAGGCTGCAGGAAAAGAGGGGGGATGAGAGAGACCCCCCTCCTGAACCATACCAGGCCACATGCCCTCAACATGGGGAGGGTGCTTTGGAGTAGCCCCCCAAAGCACCTTGTCCCCATGTTGATGGGGCAAGGGCCTCATCCCCACAACCCTTGCCCGGTGGTTGTGGGGGTATGCGGGCGGGGGGCTTATCGGAATCTGGAAGCCCGCTTTAACAAGGGGACCCCCAGATCCCGCCCCCTATATGAATTGGTAAGGGGTACATTGTACCACCCCTATTATTTCACAAAAGAAAGTGTCAAAAATAGTAAAAAAGACAGGAGACACTTAGGGACAAGTCCTTTATTTAAAAAACATAATAAAAATGTCCTGTGATGTCCATTCATCTTCTATCATGCCACTGACGAGCTGAAAAAAAATGCAGCACCTCCGCCTCCATGGGAGGCTCCCACCTAGTGATGCTTCTTTTTAGTGACAGCTCTTATATAGCTGAGGGCGGGGCCACCCGGTGACGTAAACGGGTGACCCCCTCCCCCTGACACCTCGTGATGACAGAGGAAGGCTCCTGTCTTTTTTACTATTTTTGACACTTTCTTTTGTGAAATGGTAGGGGTACAATGGACCCCTTACCAATTCACATAGGGGGGTCAGGTTCTGGAGGTCCCCTTGTTAAAGGGGGCTTCCAGATTCCGATAAGTCCCTCGCCCGCATACCCCCACAACCACCGGGCAAGGGTTGTGGAAATGAGGCCCTTGTCCCCATCAACATGGGGACAAGGTGCTTTGGCTGGTGGCCTGGTAAGGTTCAGGAGGGGGGTGCTCTCTCATCTTTTCCTGCAGCCTGCCAGGTTGTGTGCTCATATAAGGGTCTGGTATGGATTTTGGGGGGACCCCTACGCCATTTTGTTTTTTAAATTTGGCGTGGGTTTTCCCTTAATTTCCATACTAGACCTGAAGGGCCTGGTATGGATTTTGGGGGGACCCCAATGCAATTTTTTAAAAATTTTGGTTCGAAAATCTCCTTAATATTCATACCAGACCCAAAGGGCCTGGTAATGGACTGGAGGGGACCCATGCCGTTTTTTTCAATGAATTTTATCTATATTGCCGAGACCCGACAATTCATTACAGCCGTGATCAGTTTTATATTACGTTTTTCCTTTAGAAGTGTAATTTTGCTGTGGTACTGTTCTAAACACGGGAAAACTGTGCCACTTTACAGGCATACTATAGACATCCCCCGGGCACAATATGTAAAGGAATATTACATTTTTATTGTTTCACTTTAAGCATTGTTAAAATCACTGCTCCTGAAAAAAACTGGCATTTTTTTAAAACTTTTTTTTGCATTGATACATGTCCCCTGGGGCAGGACCCGGGTCCCCAAACACTTTTTATGACAATAACATGCATATAAGCCTTTAAAATTAGCACTTTTGATTTTTCATGTTCGTGTGCCATAGACTTTAATGGCGTTCATGTATTTTTCCAAATTTTTTGCCTGTTCAGATGTTCTGGTGCAAACCGAACCAGGGGTGTTCGGCTCATCCTTAATGTTCACCCACTGACACAAATTCTGGCCATGGGAGAGGCATGGGTAGGTTGTAGCCATTTAAGAAAATTTAGGGACAAACCCAAAGCTGTTTAATGTTCTACATAATCAATTGTTTTTTCTACATCCACAATCCTAGTGTCCACCTGGTCATGGGAGGCCTAAAAATTCATGAGCAAAAATTTTGTGTTAAGTTAGGTATTTTACCAGCCATAAAGCCCATTTGCCCCATGTGCATAATGGTTTGGATAACTTGGTTAAGCCTGAGGAAAAGGATTTTCACTGAAATGGTAGCATCTAATTCTATTAAAGATATAGGTTTATAGAATACCAGATTAAGAGAGTCTTTATTTGGCTTAGGGATAAGAATAATAATTGCTTCAGAAATAGATATAAGAAGTGTAAAATTCACTTACCGTATTTATTGGGGTATAACACTCACATGCGTATAACACGCACTTTAATTTTAAGAGGACAGCTTCAGGAAAAAAAACTTACATTTTAAATAAAGAATTTTGAAGCAAAATAAGGGTCAGTGCCCATCAATGCAGCCTTATCAGTGCCCATCTGCAGCCTCGCCATTGCCCATCTGCAGCCTCGCCGCTGCCCACCTGCAGCCTCACCATTGCCCTTTATTGCAGCCTGATCAGTGCCCATCTGTAGCCTTACCCACCATTGCAGTCTGATCAGAGCCCATCTGCAGCCTTGTCCATCATTGCAGCCTTGTCCATCATTGCAGCCTGATTAGTGCCCAGCTGCAGCCTTGCCCATCATTGCAGCCTTGTCCATCATTGCAGCCTAATTAGTGCCCATCTGCAGCCTTGCCCATCATTGCCGTCTGATCAGTGCCCATCTGCAGCCTTGCCCATCATTGCCGCCTGATCAGTGCCCATCTGCAGCCTTGCCCACCATTGCAGCCTGATCAGTGCCCATCTGCAGCCTTGCCCTTCATTGCAGCCTAATCAGTGCCCATCTGCAGCCTTGCCCATTATTGCGGCCTGATCAGTGACCATCTGCAGCCTTGTCCATCATTGCAGCCTAACTAGTGCCCATTTGCAGTCTTGCCCATCATTGCCGCCTGATCAATGCCCATCTGCAGCCTTGCCCATCATTGCCGCCTGATCAGTGTCCATCTGCAGCCTTGCCCATCATTGCAGCCTGACTAGTGTCCATCTGCAGCCTTGCCCATCATTGCAGCCTGACTAGTGTCCATCTGCAGCCTTGCCCATCATTGCAGTCTAATGAGTGCCCATCTGCAGCCTTGCCCATCATTGCCACCTGATCAGTGCCCATCTGCAGCCTTGCCCATCATTGCAGCCTCATCAGTGCCCATCTGCAGCCTTGCCCATCATTACAGCCTAATCAGTGCCCATCTGAAGGATTGTTATTGCCGAAATAGACAGGGCTGAATCTCCTGTGTACTCGGCTCGGCCTGCAGTCACACCCAGTCCCGCCCCTTGGCCCAAATCCTATGATGGACATAACACCGGTCCAATGGGGGGACATCAATGCTAGGAGGCGTGACTGGGCGTGACTGCGAGCTGAGCCGAATCTTGGCACTGTCTATTTAGCTCGTTCCCACCTTCTCCTCCGAGGTAGCCCTATATTGGCGTGTAACACGCACACATGATTTTCCCCTGATTTTAAGGGGGGAAAGTGTGTGTTATACGCCGATAATTGCGGTATATGCAGATTCAGAATACTTTATTAATTCTGATGGGAAATTATATTTTTCCCTTAAAGCGAGGATGCAAAGGGGAAATGTCTCTGTGTAAGTGGCATAACTCAATTGGTAAGCTAACGGTGTGGGGGCCTCAGCCCAGGCAAAATTAGAAATGGCTGTCTAGATCTCAGTAGGAGTAAGAGGCACTTTCTGGCAATCTATGTCAAGATATTTCCTCAGTTGTGTGAGAGGCGAACAGCTGCTGGTAAAAGGAGACAAAAACTTGAAGCAGTTCCTGTGATAACCATGAACTTACCACATCTCTGTCTATATCCAAAATCCCCCTGCTGCTAAAAGGACAGGCATTTCTTGGACTTAGCATAGTCTAACATGATAATAATTAAAAGTTGTAATTTTAATGGTGCAGGGACAGGTCCCAAGCAAAAGCACTAGTGACAGCTGCCAACTCCTAATAAGTCAGTTCAGCAGCAGCAGATGTATATTAAACTTCTTTGATCAATGAAAAGTGCAAGCATATATTTAAAAGGTTTTCCAGAACACCAGTGGCGCAAACATGTCATACTTACCTGCTCCGTGCAGTGTTTTTTTCCCTCTTCTCAGGTCCCTTGTGAGCACTCTTAGCCCCTCCCTCCTACCGAGTGCCCCAGAGCACAGATTGTTCCAGATCTGCGACTCTGCATGTCCATTCACACACAGCGCCATGGCTTGGCCCCACACCCTTTCTCTCCTCAATGGCTTACTGGCTGTGACTGACAGCAGTGGGAGCCAAAGACTCCCGCTGCTGTCTTAGCCAATGAGGCCAAGGCTCTCATGCACATTCCTGGATTGAGATGGGGCTCAGGTAAGTATTAGGGGGCTGTGGGGGGCTACAGCACAAAGGAGCCTTTAGTACCACTTTAAGAAATGATGGGGTGCATCTGGAGGCAGGGCAAGTTGAAATTACATGCATTCCACTTTAGCATTACCCAGCAAAAGGAAAGATCTTACAACAATTATGGAAAATAACCCAGCAGAGGAAGGTGAAAATTGATGTTCAATGCAGGAAAAGACCTGAAAACAGCATATTTATTACATTAGGAGTCTACCATAGATTCAACTTGCAACATGTGGACATAAGGAGTCAAGATGTGATGATAAGTCCCCTCGGAGTGAGAATGTGTCCAATTTAAACCAGGGTTTAATACTATAATAAAATCTCCCAGCCAAATCACTTAAACTCCACAGTAAGAGAACATGAAGACCACCCCCTCATGCACAACTTACATATTAAAGGAAGGGGGCATAGAAGGCCAATATCACCAGTGGGAGCCGCAAATAATGTACCATAGGAAAACATATTGTCCCTGCTGGTCCAACGACATATGATGTAACATAAAATGAACAAATGCAAGTATAAAAATAGAACCCCCCCAAGAGGAGGATGTATGGGTTGCATGATAGTCCCAGCTCATCCGTAGTTTACTGAGAGAGTATTGGGTCACATCAGTCTTTCACGTCTTAAGGAAAGAAAGCATAGGGGAGTGCTTAACTTGGTGACCCCTACCTCTAACATTCCACCTAATAAATATAAGAAATCCCAAGGCAAATTAGAAAATACGATGAACAAATATGTATTTGCCTGGAAATAGACCTTAAGAAGGCTTAAGGTTTCGGCGCTTCATGGTTCAGAGGTGAGCGCTCCATACTCCTGCTGAGACCACTGCTAAATACATATAAAAAAAACACCCCAGGAGCTCCTACCACTGTCGTCCCAACTGCTGACACACCAGGGAGCCTCTATGAACTGTTTTGTAGATTGCTCCCGGGCCCATTCATGTGACAGGTCAGTCAGAACCTTCGTAGTGGTCAGTAGACATCACTATGGCTGACACAGCAACCGCAGGCAGGCACACAGAGGAGACCTCACCCCTCCCATCTAGCTCAGACAAACAGTGCATGGCTGCAGCTCCTGCAGAATCTGCTGATCTAACCTATGCCCGCATTACTGAAGCAGTAGCTGCAATTCTCACACCCACCATGGGTATGGAATCTACTTTTTCCCAAGGCATTGCCAAGCTCTACAGGGAACTTGGAGCACAGCTACACTTCATACAGGAAACAGAGCAGAAAGTGTCCTTTCTTGAAGAGGAGATTCAACAAACTGCCAATGATGTACTGTACATACACACGAGAAGGCCCTACAATTTCTACAAGATACAATTGACTATTTGGAAAATAGCTTTAGGAGGAACAGCCGCCAAATTATTGGTGTTCCTGAATCTTTCAAGCCTGATTCCTTGTTGTCACTAAATTTCTCTACTATTCCTAATGCGCTAGGGATAGGCGCACCCTGTCTAGTGGAACAAGCCCACATAATAGGACCTCCTGCTGAAAATTTGAAATCACCAAGATCGGTCATCGATCGCTACTTGAATTATGCTGATAAATAGCTATACTATAGACTAGCTAGACTATTCAGTGGAAGTTACCTGCAAACGTAAACCTCTTTTGGTCTGTACTGCTTTATTTCAACAATATATCAAATCAACGTATCAAATTCACGTTCGCCTATCCTGCTGTTCTTCACCTCACAATGCCAGAGGGTGAGTGGCTGACATTTCACTCACCGTCGGAAGTGGAACAGTTCCTAACCTCTTCCAACTTACACTTCGAGGAAATATATCTGTTATTTCATTTTTATTGCTTAATATTTTTTTATCTTTTAGGAAATGCAAAAACATTTGTTTTTGTTTTTATTATTTAAATCAGAGTCAAAAGTATATAGAAAAGAAATCTTTCCTTTTCTTTTACTCCTACTTTACCTCTGTACAATTTTGTGAGTATTAAGCCTCCTACACATGATCTGATTGTTAGCAGGGGATTGTCTGTTGACAGACTGTTGTCCTAAAATCTGACCATTAGTACGCTCCTTCTGACAATTGTTGTCCAACTTTCGGCCAACAAATGTTGGATGGCAGGCTAGTAAATTTTCGTCGGACAATGGTCTGTTGTCTGATTTTCGCATTGTCAGTACACAAGTCCGTCACACAAAAAAGTCAAAAGTACAAACACGCATGCTCGGAATCAATGCTCACCAAACACAAAATTAGCAGAAGGGGCCCAAAGGGTGGCACTCAAGAGCTGAAATTCCTCGTAGTACATTACTATGTTCGTGTTTGTTGGCTGACAATTGTGTACCGTTAGTATGCAAGACAAGTTCCCAGCACATGCCCTTTGGACAAAAATCAGATGCTCGGTTGGCAAACAATCAGATCGTGTGTACGAGACTTAAATATATGTTTTGTGAACTGTAAAAAATGTTTTAATCCCTTGAAAGTGTAGGGCACAGATTTACAACCGATGTGCAGCAACATTTTTGTGCATCACAGCAGCATTAATGGGAAAGGTAGTCTCTCCCAAGCTAGGAGAATAGAAAAATTGAGTGGGATCCTAAGTCGATACAGTACTCCACATAAAAAACAGATAAAAGATATGAAACAGATTTCTTTGTGTATCATGATGTTACATTGCAAAGTTTACTTTTCAAAGTTTGCATGATTAAAGTTACATATAACAAACTTTTGCAAATTTATTTATGATGGAAGTATACAAACCAGTGCAGACTGTGCTAAATCTTCACCAATCATAATGCAACTACTTATCCATTTTTCATGTACTATGTATGTTAAAAAAAATCATTTGAAAAACATCTCTAATGGTAACTCACAAGTATACAATTTGATTTTTTTTTCCTTATCTGGCATTTAGAAACATCATTGCACTGAGATTATTTAATAAGTCTTCAGAGTTAACAGTGACTAGCCAAAATATGGAGAGTGTTTTAAACGCTACCATAGGTTTATTACAATCATTCCAATTTATACAGTATAACTGAGTAATATAAGCACTCTAAAAACAAAGCTTCATAGACAATACACTGAACTAAATACATGATGGAAGAACAAGATATGTTCATGTTTCAGCTCACATCTACTTCTAGTATTTTATAATTTCCTGATCTGTTACAGAAACATTAACAATGTACTGGTACAGAGAAAACCATCTGTGCATCGTCTGTAAGCTGGAGTTCAGTGCCTGCTCTACATACCCAAATGCAGGTCCAGTGCCAGGACGCTGCCCTCATCTTCATTATAACACAAAATATGTTGAAAAAAATTGCATAAAACTCACCTACTACCATCTGACCTGTCAGATGCCCATTCTGGTTCCTTGCATTAACTGTTACATTTCTATCAGACTGTAATATCAGAGGACTGTCCTGCAAAATAGAATAAAGATAAGATTTCAGTGTAGAATAAATAAAACATTTGCATTTAGACTAATGTGTACTGAGTGTAAAGTAATAAATAAAGCAATGACAGACAAGTAAATAAACATGCAAAGTAGTGTAACACTGTCCATCACTGCTGTCTATTATCACAGACATCACTCAAGAGAAGGGGGCACTGATTAGGGAATAGTAATTGGGTTGATATGACCAGCATATAAAGTCCTGTAAGTATTTTCACACATTAGGTGTATTATGTTTGAGGATCAGCAGAAAAAAATACTTTTTATTCAGTATACTTGTGCACGTTCCCTGCATCCAATGATTGTTCTATTTAGTATTGTATTTTTCACAAAGCTCCTCACAATTATTTGCTGTAACATTTGGTGGTTGTTAAGTTGCAAAGAGAGTTCTGGGAATATTTTCTTAATATGTTAAAGAAATAAGTTCTTTTGCAATTTTTCTTAGAACTTTTGGGGAGGTGGTGAGGAGAGATTGATACACAGTACCACTGATCTTGTTTCTCAACCACAGGGCATATCAGCAATTCATTTACTGTAGCTATTTTAAGAGTCTTATCTTCCCAATGTCTCTCCTGAAACTTTGGACCTTTGAACCCCGATCTAAGTACAGGGAAGAAAAGGCACATGGGTCTAGTGTCAGAAATGTCCTGGGATCAGTCCTAGATGCAGCCTTCTCACTGGACAAGGTACCTGCAGCCTCAGTCTTGCATGCAGTGTCTTTTCCCCTGACCTGAGCTATCCTCTGATACAGAGCACTGCTGACTCTCCTATGATGTAAAAAGCACTTTAACATCAGAAACAGAGCTAACAGCCGATTCAAGACAATGCTGCAGAAGGAGCTAGAAACAGTAATGAACAAACTTGCTTCTTCAATTGATGAACTAGGAAACAGCAAAGATCACCTGTCTCACTGAAGTACTAAATTATTTAAACACTGTACAAATCAGAGTTCCATCATTTTTATTTACACTTGCTCCAGAAACAAATCAACCCTTTTATTGGGCCTTTTAAAAAATCCAGTGCCCCCTTTGTGCACATAGATAATGCTTGGGTGTCTCCAGTATAGGAAAATATTACAAAATTGAACTTCACAACTCACAACCCTAGATCATTCATCTGGTGGTCTCACGATTGTTTCAGCACTTTCTGAGCATGTCTTCTTGAATTTTTTGGGATCTCTCAGACTCATATCTTTTGAATATCTTGGTGCCCAAAGTCCCCTTTCTTTTGTCCAGAAATGGGAGCAGAACATCAGTCACTAACCAAAACTGGAGGATTGGGGAAAAATCTGGTCCAGAATAGTGAAATGTTCCTTTAATATGACTATTTTGGATTAGGCTTACAAGGTTGTCTTTTGGTGGTACTGAGTACCTGAGAATACCTCAGAGTACCTGTGAATAGCTCATGTTATCTTGAATTACAACAGATTTTGACAGTTTATTCGGCCCATTTAGCGCAAGTAGATTGGAAATCAGGTAAGAGCCTTGGGAAGTCATCTGCAGGATAATACTCACCTTTTATAAATGCTCATGAAGCACTGGGCTTTCTCTAAAATGTTTGATATGATAGATTACTGATTATTTTATGTAAAAGGAAGATGGAAAACTGCATTCTGAGATTGTAGATAGCAGCTGGCACTCACTGGACATATAGTGTAAAATGGTAAAAAATAAATAATAATGCAATGCTCATAATGTATACAAATGTGAAGAAATAATAACGTGCATGAACAAGTATTGGATCAACTATTGTGACAATAAAGTCATCAAACTAGTATAATGCATACAACTTGCAAAATATAAAGTCCATCAACAAAATAAAATCTGTGCTGTAATCAATAACACCAAATGCTCATGAATGCATTAACATTCAATAAAATTCAATGGGAGTTCAATAGAAAATAGTCCACCAGGAAATTGAAATCCTTGAAGTGAAGATGAAGATACCCATGTGAAAGCACAATAGAAAAACATTTCTCACTTATTGTGTGATCCACCACCATAGAGTTGAAAATGATCACGCTTACCAGAAAATGCGGACTCATATACTGGTGTGTATTGAGTCATACAAGCATTCGCGACTTGATACCTCAACCTTGTCCAGCTGTATCAGATGGATGGTCTGTGGTCACCCTGTCACCGACTGAATGGAAAGTTGTTTTATGCAGTTTTACACTATGTTTGGTCATTTATTCCCTACATATATGTTCGGGAGTGACCCTTCTTATTGATATCTGCTGTACATTGGGAGCATGTTTGTTTAAAATGGAGCCTCTCCATTCAATTGGTGACAGGGTGACCACAGGCCATCCATCTGATAAAGCTGGACAAGATTGAGGTATTACCTCACTATCGCTTGTTTGATTCAATACACACCAGTATATTAGTCCACATTTTCTGATAAGCATGCTCATTTTACTCTATGGTGGTGGATCACACAACAAGTGTTTTTCTATTGTGCTTTCACATGGGTATTTTCATCTTCACTTTAAGGATTTAAACTTCCTGACAGACTATCTTCTATTGAACTCCCATTGAATTTTATTAAATGTTCATGCATTCATGATCTTTTGGTGTTATTGATTACAGCACAGATTTTTTACCATTTTATTTTGTTGATGGACTTTATATTTTTCAAGTTGTATGCATTATACTAGTTCAATGACTTTATTGTCACAATAGTTGATCCAATACTTGTTCATTGCACGTTATTATTTCTTCACATTTGTATACATTATGAGCGCTGCATTATTATTTATTGATTATTCTATGTGCCTGAGATGAAACCTGTCTTGTTTAAGATATGTGGAACAGTCCATTAAAGTGATTATAAAGTGTTTTTTTTTTTAGAGTAAAAATAACAAACATGTCTATACTTACCTGCCCTGAGCAGTGGATTTACACAGCAGCCTGCATCCTCCTCTTCTCAGGTCCCTCTTCGGTGCTCCTGGCCCCTCCCACCTGTTGAGTGTTTCCACAGCGAGCTATAAGGACACCCGAGCTGAGCCACAGCTCCCTGTGTCCATTCAGACACAGAGCCTTTCTTTTCTCATCGGCTTTCTGACTTTGATTGACAGCAGCAGGAGCCAATGGCACTGCACTGATGTCTCAGCCAATGAGGAGGGGAGTTGAGCCGAGTGTCTCGTGCAACATCGCTGGATAGAGATGGGGCACAGGTAAGTATTAGGGGGGCTGAGGGGTGCTGCTGCACACAGAAGGCTTTTTATCTTAATGCTTAAGGATAGAAAACCTTCTGCTTTACAATCACTATAACAGAATTTGATACTCACACTCCAATCTGTAAGTACTTATTACTATGGTTTATTTTTCTTGCATTCTGTTTTTTTATAATCTTTCATTTATTAGTTTTTATGTCAGCGCACCTTTGTCTAGCCCTTTTGAAGTTAGGAGGGAGGACTGATAACTTTTTGTAATATTGTTGGACTTCTTTACTAGTTACTATGTCATTGTTAGCCTGGCTGGGCTTTGTTGTCTGCTGGCACTGCTTCCCATATAAACCTGGTCAAAGTTGTCCCCCTCTATGGCCTGATAAAGGAGCACTCATGCTCTGAATGCATGCCACTCCCCCCCACTGTGATCTTCAGGAAGTGACATCTCCTCTCTACCCAGCATACCCAAGCCAACCAGGAAAACCGGGAGCCACTGGGGCAGCCGAGGACAGTGCAAGAGGCACAGGGTACAGCAGGACTGGATCAGACACAGTAGCTATTAGGGCTTGATTTGCTCTTTTTAACAATATCATTGTGAGTTTCCAATTTTTAGTGCATTAAACTGCTGGTCTTTTTATGCTAAACTTAGATGACACTGTGCTCCTTTCTTCTTTTTGTCTTTCACATGCAGAGCCACTTGTAGCTCACAGAATTAGCTGCCACTGGCTTAATCTACTATAGTTGAACTGATATCCAGGACTCATGTTACCAACATATTGGAGACTTTTTTTGGGCTCTCTTTTCTTAGTGCACAAACAACCTCTTTCTCTGTACACCCACCTTTTACAACCTTATTTTTACCATACAGAAAACATTCAAAAAGGTTTCAGATCTCAAGAAATCCCAGCTAAGAATTATACCTAAAGCTCATGGTACATTAGGGTGATCAGTGAATTGAAAATATAGGAACACATAGAAGAATAAGAAATGAGACAAACAGGCGCATGTGGCACCCAAAGCAAATCTTTTTTTTACCCCCAAGCATCATACAAAAAAAAAAATGTCAGTAATGATTATGAATTAAAATGAATAAAAATAATGTCCCAGCCTCTACTCAACACACTCAAGGCCTATGTGGGCCTCGGAGTTCCTGTCCTCCATATGCACTACAAAGCAATAACTTTGGATCAAACCAAAAAGCTATGGAACATGTCCTCATCACAATCTTGGACCCTTATCGAAGCAAATGCCTTTGCCCAAACCCCTTCACTTTTATTGGCTGCCATCTGGCTGGAATACCTTCCTCCCAACACTACATTAGCCACCTACATTATCCACTTGGAGATCGGTTCTACAAACCTCGAGAGGACTACATGTGAAGGACCTTCACCAACTCCCATTATCAGCCTTTTAATTCTTATCACCAGACCTTCCACTTCAGAATTAATCCTCATAGGGTCTTCGAAATATTGGAGACCTGTTCCAACACAACCAACTCTTATCCTTTCTCCAAATTTAAGACTGTTTTGCCATCTCCTATAAGGACTTCTATATGTACTTAAGGCTTCGTCATATACTTACCACCATCCCAACCTCACACAACACTTGGACTAAGGACATCCTACAATTTCTTACCTCAACCAACAACAAAACTTGTGGCATATCCTATCTTTACGGCCTGCTAACAAAACCAAATTTTGGAGGAACACACCCCAACTATAAACTACTGGGAAACCAAGTTATAAATCCAGATCCCTCCCCTTATCTGGTACTGAGAACTTCGCTCATCTACCATGTACTCTAAAAACATTTCCCACTGGGGAACCTCAAATAAAAATTTGTATAGGTGGTACTATACCCCTGTGAAATTGGCTTGAATGTTCCTGACCCATTCTAGCAAATGCTGGAGAAATTGTGACATGGATGGACATATTTTCCGTATTTGGTGGGCATGTCCATCTATAGGCGCTTTCTGGATGGACACACTTATTCAGGATGTTACTAACCTACCCACTGAGTTAACCCAACAAATGGCTCTCTTAGGACTAGGCCTCTCTAATTGGCCCTCACCCCATTATTACACACACACTCATTGCTGCCTGGTTATATATTGCCCTGCACTGGAAACAGGTCTGTCCACCTACTCTCCATAGTACCATTGATATCCTCAAAGACCACCTAACAATTGAATTTCTGTTTGCAAAGGCACAGCTGACACTTGATCAATTCTATCACCACTGGTAGCTCTGGCTATCAGATCATAGAGCTCTGCCTCGTCCTTGACTAAATTATCAGGTGTCAACTATGACGGTCCATCTACTGGAATGAACTGAGCCATTTGGGTTTGACTACTGAAAAGCTTATTATGCTACTTCACCTTATACTACTGAGCACTTGCTTGCTCATCATCTATCTCCTTTCTTCTTCCCCTCTTACTTCTTCCCCCCTTACCTACTCCTTCCTCTATTTTTTATGCTCTCCTCTTTGGGAGCATACAAGGGGTCAGTACTACACATGTTGGTATACGCCTAGTACTGTAATCCCTAACTTTAATGTTGATGTCAATTTAAATAAAATAAATAAAATAAAAATAAATAATGTCCAAAAAAGAACACAAACTGTGAAACCTGTAAAGTCCCCTGCATTGGTAAACAGTAGATAAATGCTGTCTTACATTGGTGATCAGTGGAGGAATACCCACTTACATTAGTGGTCAGTGTAGTAAATGCATTAGTGGTCAGTGGAGAAGAACCTCATCTTAATAGCCATTAGATAAATGCTCCTGGTCAGTGGAAGAATGTCGTCTCGACAAATTTTAACTTAAAGGAGGTTTGGCTTAGTGAATATGGTGAAGTTTCACTTTGCGAAGAATACCCAACAACATAGAAGGAAAGAAAAAAAGGCATTTTTCCTCAAACATGCTTGGATAATGGAATTCAGCAAAGTTTCACCTCATTCCCTAAGCTCTGGGTCAAATTCTCTTGCAAAGTGTCTTCTTAGCAAATCAACCCTTTTGTATCTAGTATGTTTCTGCCTACTTTAAAACAATAGACATATATATATATATATATATATATAAAATAGGCGCAGCGCTAGAAAATGTCCATAGATCCTTTCTGATCATCAATAGAAAATGTTAATAATAAGGTCCATGTGGTACAGCAGAAAATCGTATGGGAGAAATTCACCACCCAGACACTGCCTCTTACCCTACTCTTTGGACCCTTATTACAGGGTTCAAATAAGCATTGTGTGGAAGAAGGAAACCTCAAACAGCCATAGACCACCAGACAACGGCAAATATAGCAGCCTGGAAGCAGGATATATAACACTCTCCTCACTCGATCCCCGTTTTCATACCGTTGAATCCATGTATATGAATTGGCCCATGAAATAGAAGTAAATGCGCCTCATAGTGTAGTAAGCTTAATAAAACTGCTTTATTAAAAAAAACGCTATGGGGCATGGTCCTCCCATGCCTACCCGGGTAATTGACTCCAACACCTGACAGGGAGAGCTGTACTCGCAGCCCAGATCACATTAACTCACCAGCACTGTCAGTCACCGTGAGAGACATACTCATTCCAGGTGTCCCTGTATCTGCCAGGATGGACCCAGTGCTGTCTCTGCAAGGCACAGTGAGTACATTACTGACCCCCATCCTAGATGTATGGCCCCCACCATTTTTAACCACGGAACAAACACTATGGTCCTTTCTGTAGAAATTGCCCACAAGAGCTGACTTTGAAATATTGGCAACCAGAGTGGAGAATGCCCTAAGAGGAGAAGTGCAGGGACTTAAACAGAATGTGTCAGTGCTTGACTCCCGGCTATCTGTTGTAGACAAAGCCTGCAGTTCCACATTCCAAGAGGTCCATACCTTACAATCCTCACAGAAGGACCTTTCAGAACAAGTCATCCAACTGCAATTATCACTCAATGACTTGGAAAACCGTAGCCGGAGGCAAAACATCTGACTCCGGGGGATCCCGGAGTCAGTACTACAAGGAGATCTCCGATCAAACGTGACCTACATTTTTAACAGATACCCAAACAACCCACCAGATATGGAGGTGATTATCGATAGAATGCACCGGACCCTTGGTCCTTAGCCCTCTATACCTGACAGTCCAAGAGATGTGTTTTATGTCGTTTACACTCCTACATTCTGCCACTGGCAGGTTACTATATACCCATTACCCTGATTATCTTCTATTCGCCTGGACTAACCATTTTTGGTAAACAATTGATATGACACTATTATACTGTCTCTTCTAGACTCTCTCTGGTTGTCCCTACTGTTCACTATCTGGTCCCATCAAGAACTACAGCAACCTGCATCTTGTGTCTCTGTGTTGGAGGGCTTTGTGTATATGCCCCACTGGTGGGCCTCTCCATGCCACCTCAGCTCCCATGACAGGCCATTATTCTGGCCTTGGTTCCACACTCGCCACATCTCATCGCAGTTATCCATGTACTCAGGGTGGGCTCTATTGCCCCATCCTTGATATATTATATTATAACCAGACCAATTAATTATACCTCCCTATATTCTGTAGATACCCCAGAAGCATCAGCCCCTGATGAGTGTTCCATACACAATACGCGTTGGGCAACAGGGATGCAGATATATATATTGTTTTCAACCTCCTAACATCTATTTCCAAACAATCATGGTCTTACTGATTTTTGAATATTCTTATTTTTCCTACAATGTTGTTCAGATGATATGTATACATATGTTAATTCATTCCATGTCATAACCTATCAATTCAGACCACTATGTGGCGCTTGGTTGTTATGCACTGTTGTACCCTTGATGCCTGTATTGCATGCGCGCATACTTATGTGCGGGTAAATATTTATTGAATCACATTTATTACAATGTTTTTCTTGCATGCGGTTTCTGTTTTTTTAGATGTATTATGAATTTTATGATTAATAAATTTGTACCTCTATTGCACTTACCTCACAATGTCTACATCCTCATTCAAAGTCCCACGACCCCTCTCCTTAGTTCATAACTGGTTTAGAGACACTGCCGGAGTGCAGGGGACCTCCTATAGTTCACCTACGATTTCCCCCTCGTCCTGGATCTAGGATCCACTTGAATACCTTACACTACACAGTCCTCTCAGTGCTCTCCCTTTTATGGTTTCAACTCCACAGACTTCTACTTTTCACCCCCCCTTTTTTATTTTTATTTTTTTTATGATTAAGTATACATATCCAGCAATTGTTTTTTTTTCTTCTCAGCTACAAAGTGTTGTGCCTCATAACATGAATTAAATTAAAAAACGTGTAGCGCTGTCAAACCATGACCTTAATGATCAAAATGCAAAAAAAACATCTAATATAATGCAATAAAGATGAAAAATGTGAAATAGGGAAAAAAAAAATATTATTAATAATAGTCCAAATGTCACAATTCCACATCCATAAAGTGAACTCAAAATGTGTGCTGCTCCAATGTTCAATTGGTGAAGACACTCAGTGCTCCCCACAAGATAGACAGGGTAAGTATATCTGCTTACCAGATTTTTAGACCCAGCCTGCTTAATTGGATGCCACAGGTGTATATTCCACAGCTATCATCAGTTAAGGAAACTCAAGAGTCCGGTCACACATTCAGCATATGAAAGAGGAAGATAAACTCATTGCGCAACATTCTTCTAAAAGCACACAGGAGTTTATTAAAAGTTGTACTTACAATAAAAACAATAAAATTAGGCTCAAAAAGGAAACAACCTTACTGCCTCACAGAAGAAGTCCCATTGGATGAAACGTACATCAGGCTAGGCACGGAGCAGTGGTGACGTCCGAACACCCGTGGAGGGTGCTGGACAAACGAATGTTTCTACTTATATACTTACCCTGTCTATCCTGTGGGGAGCACTGGGTGTCTTCACCAATTGAACATTGGAGCAGCACACATTTTGAGTTCACTTTATGGATGTGGAATTGGGACATTTGGACTATTATTAATAATATATTTTTTTCCCTTTTTCACATTTTTCATCTGTGACAGACTCACCCGGGACAGAGGCTATTGGAGGGGACTGAAAGTGAGCCTTTTGCCAACAGATTATGGGCCCTGGATTTTAAGGGAACAATACTCTGCAAGGTGAATTAGAAATCCAGTCTGATCTGTACTAATCAGACTCAATCGTGTATATATGTATATATTGTATGTTGTCTCATTCTGTTGTGGACTCTTTGCTGTGGTCATTTGGGATGTGTGTCCCTGTAGAGGGAGGGGGGATTCCTCCAGCAGCCCCCCTGCTGATAAGACTGATTCATACTGTTGGGACACATACTGTGAGGAGATGCTGGTGTCATCAACTCCAACTACCTGTCTTGTTCTCTGCTATAATGTGTTTAATGTAAATGAGTTTAGTCTGGCTTACCACAGGTTCTAAGGGTATTCCACACATTGTTGTTTGTTCTAATTAACCCTGTGTTTAAGTTTATGGTAATGTGTATTGAATAGTCACCTAGTCTGGGTAAATGATTTAGTAAACTAGCTCATGTTAATTAGGTTACAGTTGTATTGTTAGAGGAGGTTCCAACTGTGTCACGTACCTGGTAGGAGTCTGAAAGGTCAGCCTCTCTTGTATCTCCAATCCAAGCCCCACTGGAGATGGAACAGATGGTGGCAAGGATCAGGAGGAACACGAGTGCCTGTGAATGCTGCGTGCAGAACTTGCCGGAAGTGTTGCAGACTGGGAGGTGCAGGCAGGGTTTCTGGTGAAGAGCTGGAACCAGCAAAGCTGAGAGGATGGACGGCCAGCACAGGTACTCGGAAACAGCGTGGAGCCAAACAGGAGACAGGAGCGAGGTCATCAGGTAAGCCGGGTTGAGTAACGGGCGGGCAGCGAGGTACCAAGGTATAAACAGGAGCAAGGTCAAACAGGAAGCCAGGATCAGGAACTGGTAATCAGAGTAATCAGAGTCCAGAAACAGGGTCAGGAAGGCCAGAGTTTCAGCAACAGGAAGTCAAGTCAAACAAACAGGATTTCAGAATCTCAGGACACAGCTGTAGATCAAGCAGCACCTGTCAGAAATCAGAGCAACCCTCAAATAGGCTGTCAGGTGCCAATTGTGGCCAGATGTGTGTTCCTGCGCAAGGAAATCTACCGATGCGCGTGAATGCGCGCATGTGCACGTGTGCGTTCCGGGCACATCCTGACAGTTCTCTTACAAACGGCATATAAAGTCTTGTAATTTTGATTCTAAATAAAATAGTCCATGTTAGCAGTGAAGCAAGTCTCGCCTTGTTTTATGCTTAAGAGCGGTTGGAATATCTGATATTTGAGTCCAGACTACAAGGAAATGGTATACTGACGGAAGCACTCAAGTGGAGTGTGGGATGTTCCGTGACATTGGTGGCAAGCAGCGGGATGCTTCCTGCAGTCTGGGACATCCAAACCTCCAACTGGATCCAAGATCAGCATAGCAGACTTCAGTCACCCCAGCGGAGATATGGACCTGGCATCAGAGTTCCCGGGGCTGCTGCGGATCATCCTTTCAACATACACCAGGACTGTGTCTGAGGATGAATACCTGGAGCTCAGGCAGCAGATTCGGGTGGAGCTCTGGATTGGAGCCCTCCAGCTCGCTGGTATAAAACAGGGAAAGTGCTTTCCAAACCAAGAGCAATGGGCCAGTGACCAACGGGCATTGCGGATGGCATTCCTGGGAGAGCAGCCCCAGGAGCAATGGGTGACTAAGTTGGACAGGCTGGTCTAGCAGGAGATAGAGCTGGGCAATAGTTATCGGGCTCTGCAATGGCATGCAGAGGAGGGATATTTAGGGGAGACAACAGAATGCTCTCCGGAGGGATATGACTTTGGAGGCCCTGGATTGCTGTGGGAGAGCCTTACAGATCATTTTGTGTTTGGCGATGAAGGGGAACCTGTCCTTGAGGACCTGCGAGAATATAGAGAGGCTATGCTTGGTCTTGCAGGGGTCTCAGAGCTCAAACCTGATTTGGACCATTTGCTAAGGAAGGAACAGCATCTGGAAAGGGCATACAGGAAACTGCTAGAACACGTTCAGCAGCATGCCAGAAAATCGGCAGTGGAAAATCTGAAGATTGCCGTCCCCAAACCTGAAGTGCTGACAACAGCACTGATAGCATCTTCTGGGTTCCATGGACAGGAGATGGTATCCCCAGACACCAGTTATAGAGGTAGGGGATTTAATAGACTTTTATGCTGAGGAAGAACAACCTGATGAGCCTCCAGCTGAAGATCTAGTAACTGAACAGAGGGTCCAAGACCTCTGCCCCACACTTTTAGTAATTCCAGAGACTGGGGATTTAATAGACGTTTCTGTAGAGGAGGAACCACCTAGCAAATCCCCCAGCAGAAGTGCTGGCAATCGGACAGAGGGTCCAAGACCTCTGCCCCACACCTGTGGCAATTTCGGAGGCTCAGGGTGAGAAGGTGGCAATCACTTCCCAGCAGCAGATACAGGGCGAGAAGGAAGAGGAGGTGTTTGTTGTCCCTCCCCAACAGTTGGCCAGGGTGGAGGAAGCTGCCTTTCCTCCCCAGCAAAGATCCGTGCACCTGGGAGACAGTACCATAGACATGTCATCCCAGCAGCCAGATGAGGGAATGGAAAAGGAAGCAGCCGGCTCACCTCCCCAATGGCAGCTGCACAGTTTGGAGGTGGAGGAAGCCAGCCTCCTGCCTCAATGGTTAGCCGGAGCGGAGGATGCGGAGTCCCCAGCAGAAGTGCTGGCAACAGAGAAGAGTGCTACCAACCACCAGCAACAACTGTGGAGTTCCAGGGAGCCGGGGCAGTCGGCCCCTCTCTCCAGCGACAAGCTGATGTAGTAAAGCTGCTACTCCCAGCTGAATCACTGGCAACAGGGCAGAGCGCCGCTGGCCTCTGCCTAGCACCTACAGTGTCTCTATAGTTTCTGAAAGCTGGGCGATCGGCCCCTCTGCCCAGCAGCAGACCGAGCCCAGGAATGTTAAAAACCACCCAGCCGAAGCGCTGGCAGCCAGACAGAAAGTAAATGACCTCTGCCCCACACCTACTGAGGTCAACCTTTCCTTGCAGCCAAGAAAGGAGATCATAGTAGGTGAGGTTGAAAAAAGACACACGTCCATCAAGTCCAACCTATGTGTGTGATTATGTGTCAGTATTACCTTACATATCCCTGTATGTTGCGGTCATTCAGGTGATTATCTAATAGTTTCTTGAAGCTATCAATGCTCTCCGCTGAGGCCACCGCCTGTGGAAGGGAATTCCACATCCTTACCGCTCTTACAGTAAAGAACCCTCTACGTAGTTTAAGGTTAAACCTCTTTTCTTCTAATTGTAATGAGTGGCCCTGAGTCTTATTAAACTCTCTTCTGCGAAAAAGTTTTATCCCTATTGTGGGGTCACCAGTACAGTATTTGTAAATTGAAATCATATCCCCTCTCAAGCGTCTCTTCTCCAGAGAGAATAAGTTCAACGCTCGCAACCTTTCCTCATAACTAAGATCCTCCAGACCCTTTATTAGCTTTGTTGCCCTTCTTTGTACTCGCTCCATTTCCAGTACATCCTTCCTGAGGACTGGTGCCCAGAACTGGACAGCATACTCCAGGTGCGGCCGGACCAGAGTCTTGTAGAGCGGGAGAATTATCGTTTTATCTCTGGAGTTGATCCCCCTTTTAATACATGCCAATATTCTGTTTGCCTTATTAGCTGCAGCTTGGCATTGCATGCCATTGCTGAGCCTATCATCTACTAGGACCCCCAGGTTCTCCCCCCAGTGTATAGATTGCATTCATATTTTTGCCACCCAAATGCATTATTTTACATTTTTCTACATTGAACCTCATTTGCCATGTAGTCGCCCACCCCATTAATTTGTTCAGGTCTTTTTGCAAGGTTTCCACATCCTGCGGAGAAGTTATTGCCCTGCTTAGCTTAGTATCGTCTGCAAATACAGAGATTGAACTGTTTATCCCATCCTCCAGATCGTTTATAAACAAATTAAATAGGATTGGTCCCAGCACAGAACCCTGGGGAACCCCACTACCCACCCCTGACCATTCTGAGTACTCCCCATTTATCACCACCCTCTGAACACGCCCTTGTAGCCAGTTTTCAATCCAGGTACTCACCCTATGGTCCATGCCAATGGACCTTATTTTGTACAGTAAACATTTATGGGGAACTGTGTCAAATGCTTTTGCAAAATCCAGATACACCACATCTACGGGCCTTCCTTTATCTAGATGGCAACTCACCTCCTCATAGAAGGTTAATAGATTGGTTTGGCAAGAACGATTCTTCATGAATCCATGCTGATTACTGCTAATGATATCGTTCTTATTACTAAAATCTTGTATATAGTCCCTTATCATCCCCTCCAAGATTTTACATACTATTGATGTTAGGCTAACTGGTCTGTAATTCCCAGGGATGTTTTTTGGGCCCTTTTTAAATATTGGTGCTACATTGGCTTTTCTCCAATCAGCTGGTACCATTCCAGTCAATAGACTGTCTGTAAAAATTAGGAACAATGGTCTGGCAATCACCTGACTGAGTTCCCTAAGTACCCTCGGATGCAAGCCATCTGGTCCCGGTGATTTATTAATGTTAAGTTTCTCAAGTCTAATTTTAATTCCGTCCTCTGTTAACCATGGAGGTGCTTCCTGTGTTGTGTCATGAGGATAAACACTGCAGTTTTGGTTACTGAAACCCCCCGATTCACTCGTGAAGACTGAGGAGAAGAATAAATTCAATACCTTTGCCATCTCCCCATCCTTTGTAACCAGATGTGATTCCTCGTTCTTTATGGGGCCAATATGGTCTGTCCTCCCTTTTTTACTGTTTACATACTTAAAGAATTTCTTGGGATTTTTTTTGCTCTCCTCCGCTATGTGTCTTTCATGTTCTATCTTAGCCGTCCTAATTGCACCCTTACATTTCTTATTGCATTCTTTATAAAGTCTGAATGCTGAGGATGATCCCTCAACCTTGTATTTTTTGAAGGCCTTCTCTTTTGCTTTTATATGCATTTTTACATTGGAGTTAAGCCATCCAGGATTTTTGTTCGCTCTTTTAAATTTATTACCCAATGGGATACATTGGCTAATGCCCTTATTTAATATGCTCTTAAAGCAAACCCATCTCTCCTCCGTATTCCTTGTTCCTAATATTTTATCCCAATTTATGCCTTTTAGCAAGGTTTGTAGTTTAGGGAAGTTGGCTCTTTTGAAATTCAGTGTCTTTGTATTCCCTTTATGTTTCCTATTTGTGTGATTTATACTGAAACTAATTGACCTGTGATCGCTGTTACCTAATCATGCGGGAAGACTATGTTACATAGTTACATAGTAGGTGAGGTTGAAAAAAGACACAAGTCCATCAAGTCCAACCTATGTGTGTGATTATGTGTCAGTATTACATTACATATCCCTGTATATTGTGGTCATTCAGGTGATTATCTAATAGTTTCTTGAAGCTATCAATGCTCCCCGCTGAGACCACCGCCTGTGGAAGGGAATTCCACATCCTTGCCGCTCTTACAGTAAAGAACCCTCTAAGTAGTTTAAGGGTAAACCTCTTTTCTTCTAATTGTAATGAGTGGCCATGAGTCTTTTTAAACTCTCTTCTGCGAAAAAGTTTTATCCCTATTGTGGGGTCACCAGTACAGTATTTGTAAAGTGAAATCATATCCCCTCTCAAGCGTCTCTTCTCCAGAGAGAATAAGTTCAGTGCTCGCAACCTTTCCTCATAACTAAGATCCTCCAGACCCTTTATTAGCTTTGTTGCCCTTCTTTGTACTCGCTCCATTTCCAGTACGTCCCTCCTGAGGACTGGTGCCCAGAACTGGACAGCATACTCCAGGTGCGGCCGGACCAGAGTCTTGTAGAGTGGGACTCTGCCTGACTAACGCATGTCCAGACCAGGTGGAGGTCTGGGACCTTGTTAGTCAACCTTTGATGGGGGAGAAATGTGACAGACTCACCCGGGACTATTGGAGGGGACTGAATGTGAGCCTCTTGCCAACAGATTATGGGCCCTGGATTTTAAGGGAACAATACTCTGCAAGGTGAATTAGAAATCCAGTCTGATCTGTACTAATCAGACTCAATCGTGTATATATGTATATATTGTATGTTGTCTCATTCTGTTGTGGACTCTTTGCTGTGGTCATTTGGGATGTGTGTCCCTGTAGAGGCAGGGGGGATTCCTCCAGCAGCCCCCCTGCGGATAAGACTGATTCATACTGTTGGGACACATAATGTGAGGAGATGCTGGTGTCATCAACTCCAACTACCTGTCTTGTTCTCTGCTATAATGTGTTTAATGTAAATGAGTTTAGTCTGGCTTACCACAGGTTCTAAGGGTATTCCACACATTGTTGTTTGTTCTAATTAACCCTGTGTTGAAGTTTATGGTAATGTGTATTAAATAGTCACCTAGTCTGGGTAAATGATTTAGTAAATACCAAAAAGGATCTTGCGAGCCACCAATGGGTAAGTGCGTAGCGTAACCAAGCTGCAAACGCTAACCACATTTCATACTCGTGCAGATAGCAATCAAAATTAAAATAAAAATGCACGCCGTACCAGCGATTTGATTCTCATATACAAAGCCCTGAATAGGATGGTGCACTCACGCACCTACACCATGTGAGTACCCCTAGGAAGGGAGTGTTTACTTTTTAATAAAAGCCTTTACAATATTATACTATGGAGCTTTTCTCTTTTATTTATGATTTGGAACGCTACTAATTGAGCAAGTTGGAAATCAGCACCTGCATATCGTTAGAGCCCAGGAGTGGCTCCCAAGCGTGTTTTGACATAGTTTAGGTACTGTGTCACACGCTCTGAGGTGAGCGCATAGTCTTTTGGGGATCACCAGAGAGCACTGAAGCATGTCATATGTTCTGCACTGTGTTGATGAGCATGATGGAAAGCACTTTTGATGAACACTGGATTTGTGCACTTTGTATATATTTTGATGAACGTTTATGGTTTCTACATATCAATTTGGTGAAGGAGTGGATACTCTTTCTAACCTGAGTTGGCACTAGTATTTTCAGCAATTTTTGCATGTTGCACTTTATTTATTGTATCACAAAATAATATTTTACGGATTATTATAGTGTTTTAGGTACATTCTTTTGACAGTTATGCACTTTATATAGTTATTGATTTTTTAATACTGTATTATTTATTTTTATTTTCCTAGCACAAACGCATTTTTATTTTAATTTTAAATGATTTAGTAAACTAGCTCATGTTAATTAGGTTACAGTTGTATTGTTAGAGGAGGTTCCAACGGCATATAAAGTCTTGTAATTTTGATTCTCAATAAAATAGTCCATGTTAGCAGTGAAGCAAGTCTCGCCTTGTTTTATGCTTGAGAGCAGAAATCAGAGCAACCCTTAAACCCTTAAATAGGCTGTCAGGTGCCAATTGTGGCCAGATGTGTGTTCCTGCGCAAGGAAATCTGCCGATGCGCGTGAATGCACGCATGCGCACGTGTGCGTGCCGGGCGCATCCTGACAGTTCTCTTACAAACGGCATATAAAGTCTTGTAATTTTGATTCTAAATAAAATAGTCCATGTTAGCAGTGAAGCAAGTCTCGCCTTGTTTTATGCTTGAGAGCGGTTGGAATATCTGATATCTGAGTCCAGATTACAAGGAAGTGGTATACTCACTGAAGCACTCAAGTGGAGTGTGGGATGTTCCGTGACATCATTTTTATTGCATTATATTAGATGTTTTTTTGCACTTTGATCATTAAGGTCATGGTTTGACAGCGCTACACATTTTTGAATTTAATTTTTGTTATGAAGCGTATATTGTTGTGAGAGCTGCTGTCGGTCACGGATCATCCGTGTCACTTACATCATTTAATTTACTCTATATGCACTTAGCGCAATATCACTTATTTACTACTTTGTGTCTCATAACATGCCTAAACGCTGATCAGTGGGCCCTCCCCGGTGGGATATCGGCTGGGTTCTCTCCTGGGGGATGCACATGCTATATGGAATGCTGCCCCGACCCTGGTGGATCCACCCTTGCGCTGCCTCGGATCCAGGGAGCAGGTCCGCTGGCAGAGGTGGTGGCGCTGCTGCCGAGTACTCATAGTGATACACCATGGTGTTTCTCCCTGGAATCAGTTAAACCGATTTCCCCACGGGAAGGGCAGCGATTATACAGATACTGGTGAGCAATATTGGTCAGCCCTTACGAACTAAAGCCTTCCAAACATAAGTTTATACCAGGGCTGGTTCTATCCTACACAGGGCACGTATACGGCTGGCTTCCCCTCTAAATTATTCCTTCTCCTCTCCCTTCCCAACCTCCTTCTCCTCACCTTTCATACCCATCTTCAATGCGGCCTCCCCTAGGATCGACCAACATTTGCCTTAGCCACCCGTATACTAAGCCTTTGAATTAGTACAGTTTGTTACTTGTTCTGTTGTGTGTTTCAGATATCAGGTTACCATTTATTTCCTTCGACACATTTTTATTGTTTTATCTCCCAGAAAAGTCCTGCCTAGTTCTCAGGCACGCTGCATTCACACTGTGGGAGCCCTTAGGGCTGGTGCTCTGCGTTTAATAGTGCCTTACCACAACCCATACTAGGCCCTCTCTGCTATGGTGGCAGTAGAACTTCTCTACGGAGACTTTATCTTAAACTGTCTATTTGTTCATATTCTACTCTTCTTCTTTGTCACTAATTTCCTTGTCTTCTCCTCTGTTCTCACAGATTCTCTCATTCCTTTAGCTCTTCTCCTATTTTCTTTATCACTTCAATCTCTTTCCTCCCCTCTCTTCAATCCCACCACCCCCCACCCCCCTTTTCTTTCCCCCCTTTTTTTTGTGACCCTGAAGGGGTAGGGCCTGTCCACCAACAACACCGGTGCAACCATGACCCTAAAGGCCCTCTCCTGGAATATTAAGGGTTTAAATTCCCCAGAGAAACAAACAAGTTGTCTCACTGAGCTCTGAAGACATAGAGCAAATATTGTCTTCCACCAAGAGACTCATTTTAGAACAGAAAAGATTCCAAAACTCCATAACAAACATTTTCTGACGGTCTACCACAGTCTGTACTTATCTTCCAAATCAAAAGGAACCAGTATCTTAATAGCCAAATCCCTTCCCTGTGAATTCCTCGATATCCGCACGGACCAAGAGGGTAGGTTCCTCTTGCTTAAAGGTAAGATACATTCACATACATTCACCCTTGTGAATATCTATTTGTCCAACAGTAATCCAGCCTTAGAAGAGTTCCTTTCCACTCTTAACTCCTTCATGGAGGGCTCCTTAATTTTGGGTGGTGACTTTAACCTGACCCTAGACCCTCAAAGAGATTCCTCTGGGAGCTCCTCTTCTTTATCCAGGAAAGATAGCTATTGCCTTAAAGACCTTTGCCATACAAAACTCTCAATCTAAAATGGAGAACTAGCGACTCAATGAGCCTCTTCTAAAAGACCCCACCATAGCAGCAGATGTGTTACAGGAACTCTCTACGTTCTTCGCCAACAACCTTGACTTAGTGGATAATCCACTGTGTGGGCTGCCCACAAGTGTTTTATTTGCGGGATCCTGATCAGACACAGCCATTTAACCAAGCAGAAAAGAGCAAAAGTTCTTTCAGATCTTCTGAAATGGCTTCACTCTTTAGAACATAAGCACAAAACCCCAGCGGATCAGGATACCGAAGCAATGTTGCTCAGAATAAGAAAGTCTATCTAAGAACACTCCCTTTACGAAACGAAACACGCCTTGTTGAAAGCCTGCCAGTCTTTCTATGAGTATGGGGACAAATATGGCCACATGCTGGCCAATGCCCTACAAGCCAAACGGTCTTTGACCCTGCCCTATCCTCCCCACCAGGCTCAAAGGTCCATTTGACTCCAGACCTAAAAAAAGCTTTTAGAGTTTTCTATTGTACGCTTTAGAACCTAGACCCTACCTCACCTTCCTCTCCATGCTTGATGAAGTTGTCGGATATGACTAAATACACCCAAGAAGCAAATCTCCCCACGCTTGATGATAAGGAGAAAAACTCACTATCCCAACCTATTTCAGTGGAAGAATTTTTTGCTGCTCTAGCCACTATCAATCTGGGAAAGGCCCGGCCGGATGATTTCACTGGAGCCTACTTTAAGATCTTCCAAGCTATCCTTGCTCCCCATTTTACTAAGGCTTTTAATGGCATTACTGAAGACAAACACTTTCCACCAGACTTGTGCTAGCATAGCGGTCATCCCCAAGCCAGAGAAGGATCCCTTATGCCCTGTACACACGGTCGAATTTTCCAACGGAAAAAGTGCAATCAGATTATGTTGTATTATGTTATTTCCGACACACAAAGTTTGAGAGCTGGATATAAAATTTTCCGACAACAAAATCAGATTGTTTAAATTCCGATCGTGTTTACACAAATCTGACGTACAAAGTGCCACGCATGCTCAGAATAAATTAAGAGATGAAAGCTATTGGCTACTGGTTTATAGTCCCGATGTACGTGTTTTACACCACCATGTTCAGAACGATCTGATTTTCCAACAACTTTGTGCGACTGTGTGTATGCAAGACGAGTTTGAGCCAACATCCGTCTGAAAAAATCTGATGGATTTTGTTGTCGGAATGTCCAATCAATGTCCGATCGTGTGTACAGGGCATTACTGTGTGCAAGTTACAGACCTGTAGTATCTCACAAAAGTGAGTACACCCCTCACATTTTTGTAAATATTTTATTATATCTTTATATGTAACAACATTGAAGAAATTACACTTTGCTACAATGTAAAGTAGTGAGTGTACAACTTGTATAACAGTGTAAATTTGCTGTCCCCTCAAAATAGCTCAACCCACAGCCATTAATGTCTAAACGCTGGCAACAAAAGTGAGTACACCCCTAAGTGAAAAATGTCCAAATTGGGCACAAAGTATCAATATTTTCTGTGGCCACCATTATTTTCCAGCACTGCCTTATCCCTCTTGGGCATGGAGTTCATCATAGCTTTCCAGGTTGCCCCTAGAATCCTCTTCCACTCCTCCATGATGACATCACGGAGCTGGTGGATGTTAAAGACCTTGCACTCCTCCACCTACCATTTAAGGATGCCCCAAAGATGCTCAATAGGGTTTAGGTCTAGAGACATGCTTGGCCAGTCCATCACCTTTACCCTCAGCTTCTTTAGCAAGACACTTGAAGGTGTGTTTGGGGTTGTTACCATGTTGGAATACTGCTCTGCGGCCCAGTCTCCAAAGGGAGGGGATCATGCTCTGCTTCAGTACATGTTGGCATTCATGGTTCCCTCAATGAACTGTAGCTCCCCAGTGGGAGCAGCAACAGACCATGACACTCCCACCACCATGCTTGACACACTTGTCTTTGTACTCCTCACCTGGTTGCGGCCACACACGCTTGACACCATCTGAACCAAATAAGTTTATCTGGGTCTCATCAGACCATAGGTCTTGGTTCCAATAATTCCATGTCCTTAGTCTGCTTGTCTTCAGCAAACTGTTTGCAGGCTTTCTTTTGCATCATCTTTAGAAGAGGCTTCCTTCTGGAACCCATGCAGACCAATTTGATGCAGCATGCAGCATATGGTCTGAGCACTGACACTGATCCTCCACCCCTGCAACCTCTGCAGCAATGCTGGCACCACTCATACGTCTATTTCCCAAATACAACCTCTGGATATGACGCTGAGCATGTGCACTCAACTTCTTTGGTCGACCATGGAGAGGCCTGTTCTGAGTGGAACCTGTCCTTTTAAACCACTGTATGGTCTTGGCCACTGTGCTGCAGCTCAGTTTCAGGGTCTTGGCAATCTTTCTATAGTCTAAGCCATCTTTATGTAGAGCAAAATTTCTTTTTTTTAGATCCTCAGAGAGTTATTTTCCATGAGGTGCCACGTTGAACTTCCAGTGACCAGTATGAGAGAGTGAGAGCGATAACACCAAATTTAACACACCTGCTCCCATTTACACCCGAGACCTTGTATTACTAAAGAGTCACATGACACCGGGGAGGGAAAATGGCTAATTGGGCCCAATTTGGACATTTCCACTTATGGGTGTACTCACTTTTGTTGCCAGCAGTTAAGACATTAATGACTGTGTGTTGAATTATTTTGAGGGGACAGCAAATTTACACTGTTATACAAGCTGTACACTCACTACTTTACATTGTAGCAAAGTGTCATTTCTTCAGTGTTGTCACATGAAAAGATATAATAAAATATTTACAAACATGTGAGGGATGTACTCACTTTTGTGAGATACTGTATATCACTTTTGAACTGTGATGTAAAACTTTTTACTAAAATTCTAGCTACGAGATTGACTGCTCTGTTGCCATGCATTATTTCACTAGACCAGGTGGGCTTTATCCAAACACGGAGGCCCGGGATAACACCATCCAGACCCTTAACATCATCGATAAAGTAAAATGATCCCACACCCCCCTGTTACTCCTATCCACCGATGCTTGATAGGGTGGACTGCAACTTTCTTCATGAAACTCTAATGCCCAGTACACACGGTCGGACTTTGTTTGGACATTCCTACAACAAAATCCTAGGATTTTTTCCGACGGATGTTGGCTCAAACTTGTCTTGCATACACACGGTCACACAAAGTTGTCGGAAAATCCGATCGTTCTGAACGCGGTGACGTAAAACACGTACGTCGGGACTATAAACGGGGCAGTGGCCAATAGCTTTCATCTCTTTATTTATTCTGAGCATGCCTGGCACTTTGTCCGTCGGATTTGTGTACACACGATCGGAATTTCCGACAACGGATTTTGTTGTCGGAAAATTTTATCTCCTGCTCTCCAACTTTGTGTGTCGGAAAATCCGATGAAAAATGTCCGATGGAGCCCACACACAGTCGGAATTTCCGACAACACGCTCCGATCGGACATTTTCCATCGGAAAATCCGACCGTGTGTACGGAGCATAAGACAAGTTCCGCTTCCGATGTTGTCATGGGTCTCTCACTATATTCCAATCCCTATGCTATTTTCCATGTAAACAAGTTCGACTTGTCCTCTGTCGCCATTACTCTTTGTACTTACATTGAAACCGTTCCTCCAGCACGTCGGACATAATAGTTCCATTCAGGGTGTGCTATTGGGGACCAACCACCACAAGGTTGCAGCTACACTGACGACCTCCTGTTCTATGTCACTAGCCCCCTTATTTCTCTACCTTCCCTATTACTAGAAAGGAAACAATACGGTTTGCTATCTTTGAGGTTAACCTCCAAAAGTCGGAGGCCTTAAATGTTTCCCTTCCAACTACTGTTGTTGATAGCCTACGCCTCTATTTCCCTTTCAAACACAGTCTATACAATATCTAGGGACTAAAATCCCGGTGAACCTTAATGCAATCTTTTCCCTGAACTTCCAACCTTTCCTCAATGCCCTACTGAGTGACCTGAGGAAATGGGAGTCCCTAGCATTATCATGGTTTGGCCGATGTAACGTGTTGAAGATGAATGTTATGCCCTGGTTGCTATACTTGCTACAGGTCTTACCACTTAAGCTGCCTCAAGCTTTCTTTCACTCTGTACATCCAGCCTTCATACAGTTTGTTTGGCATGGTAAACACCCCTGCCTCAACAGAAATCTGTTACTGCGACTTAAACTAAAAGGCAGTATATAGGATTTCCTGACCCAGCACTATACTACACAGCAGTCCAGATGACTAGAGTAGTGGACTGGTGCAGACACCAAACTCTTAAACTTTGGGTCATGTTGGAACAGGAGGCGGTGGGTGCACCACTTGCAGGGCTGCCATGGGCAGGTAAACAACGTGTATCTCACCTTACCAGTGACCCACTAATAGGCTCTGTCTTAGCCGAAATAGATAGATTTTTTTAAATTGGCTTTGTTGCAGAGCTTCCCCTCACCTATGACGCCAATAATAGGACATCAGTGATTTATACTCGGACTCACTGATCCATACTCATGCTCATTATCACCTCAAGGCCCAATGCGAGCCTCTAAACTCCTGGGTACCAATGGCTGCAACAAGGACTTTGTTCCCCAGTTCGTCCACCTCTCTGCTGCCTCAATGGAGGGCACTCCAGTTGTCCCATTTCTTGCAATCTTTGCCAAAACATACACTGTTTCCCAGAGAATTGCATGCATTTGAAAAGCTATGTCTAGGAAGGGACCCAATTTGAGGATCTCTTTCTACTTCTTACAAATACCTCCTGGAACTTCATGCTTGTTCAGACCCCCCCTTCCTTGCTAAATAGGAAAGAGAACTAGGGTGACATTCTCTGGCCCACAAAAAGTGCGTATACTCTTTTTTGCATATAAATCATCCCCATGTAGCAGATACCAGGAAACCACATACAAGTTATTATTATTATTATACAATATTTATATAGCGCCAACAGTTTACGTAGCGCTTTACAACTTGAGGGTAGACAGTACAAATACAATACAATTTGATACAGTAGGAATCAGAGGGCCCTGCTCACTTAGAGCTTACAATCTAAGAGGGAAGGTTAAGAGATACAAGAGGTAATAGCTGTGGGTGATGTGCTGATTGAGAAGATAAATGTACAGTTGTTAGGTGGGGGCCAGATAGGCTTCTCTGAAGAGATGAGTTTTCAGGGATCGTCTGAAAGTGGATAAGGTAGGAGAAAATCGGACGGATTGGGGAAGAGCATTCCAGAGGATGGGGGAGGCTCTGGAGAAGTCCTGAAAGCGAGCATGGGATGAGGTGACAAGGGAGTTTGAGAGCAGGAGGTCTTGGGAGGAGCGAAGAGAACGATTAGGTTGGTATTTTGTGACTAGGTTAGAGATGTAGCTAGGGGCCAGGTTGTGGATGGCTTTGTAAGTTATAGTTAGTATCTTGAATTTAATTCGGTGACTGAGTGGCAGCCAATGGAGGGATTGGCAGAGGGGTGTAGCAGACGCTGAGCGGTTTGTGTGGTGGATGAGCCTGGCCGCAGCGTTAATTACACGTTGCTATAGAACCCCATCAGTCATTGCCAAGTTGTTTCCTCAACAGAGCGATCAATGCTGGCGATGTGGCTCATCCGAAGGCACTCTCTTAGACATTTTCTGGGAGTGTCCTAAGCTCTGCACTTTCTGGTAACCTGTGCTATGACTTATTCACAAATTTACCAACATTTCCCTACATGATAACCCAGCCGCAATACTGCTTAATCTCACACCACTATCCAAGAAGAGGTACCACAAATCTCTGTTTAAGTACCTGATCAACGCGGCTCGAGCTTGCATCCTGGGTATGTGGGAAAATACAATCTGCCCCGACAGTTACACAATGGCTCGCAAGGGTGAATGATATTGAGCAACTGGAAGACCTTACCTCGACCCTCTGTGACAAAACCGAAGAGCATAAGACCAGATGGTTCTATTGGAGTCTCTTTCGCTTCTCTGAGGAATACTTGCAATACAACTGATCCAAACAATGTTTGGGCCGGCGCTCTTCATTAAGTCGTGGCCCTGATCTACTTTTTCGTGGCTCCCCAGTGGTGACCTTCTCCTACCCCTCCCCCCCCTTTCTTTCCCCCTCCTCCTCTTTTTTCCCACTTCACCTATCTTCTTTCATTTTCCTATTCTCTCTCTATACTATACTAACAGCAAAACTTTTAGATATGCACAGATTAAAACACTTATAGCCTTATCTGACTTTCCTGATGCCTTTATGGCAGCACACACTGGGTTGTGACTCTGCTCACACAACCTGACAGGATTGGTTAGCTATAAATTTGAAGGGGAGACACCCCGCTGCATTCTCTTTTCTATCCTCACCTGACAGATTGGGATAAGCAAGGTTGCTTCTGTTTTCAAGATTAAAGAAAAAGCCTCATACCGCACTCACCCCAGCAGGTTCAAGACTCTCCTGTTTGGAAGTCCCTCCTGTACAGTCTCTAAAAGAGCTTCTATCGAGGGAACTCCCGGTCTGGTGGTCTCAGGGGGCGTCTGGATGTCTGGCACAGTAAGCTTTAAAGAAGCTTCATATATTGCAGTGGTCTCCTCTCTATTATGCCTGTCCTTTTTTCCTTTATCAAATTAGGTCTTTCCCCCTGCTTAGGGGGATTGCTGGCACCTGTTGTCCACCACTGTGGAACCGTCATGGCCGCCGATGCTCCTCCTCCGCTCTGCTCTCTATTATGCCCAGAGTTAGGTTACTGCCTTGGGAAGGTTATTCCCTTTTTCAAGATGGTGACGAGGCGTTCGGGACGCTCTGTGCATGCGCGGGAGCGTCATTTTGCCATGACGGCGGCGCCAAATTTAAAAACACAGTCATTCTCTGTGTTTTTGCTGAAGCTAATCAAAAAAATTTGGATTTCGCTGTATGTTTCCCTGCTTTGCCAGAAACGAATGCAGCAAACTCAAGTAAGGGGAAACAACTACTCCAGACTCTCTTCAGCCTTTTAAAAAAAAAAAGTTATAAAATAAATAAATAATTTTTTTTTCCCTTATTCCTCTTTAGACTTCCTGTCACTATTGCTATGGAGACCACTGCCCGCGCAGACCACCATCAGCAAACGAGGTAAGAGGCCATCTGTCATTGGTAAGTATTGAAGAAGGGGAGAGAAAAAGAGAGCCGGACTACTAACGCTGTGTTTTTGGCAGCCCTACCAGGTCAAGAGCCGCAATTTCAAGGCATGGAAGAAGATCAAGTCATGCGTCAAGCAGGAGGTCCCGCAGAAGCCGTTCAAGATCTTCCTCCCACCACCGAAGACATAGCCGCTCACGTCACAGCCGCTCACGTCATAGTCGGTCACACCGCCAGAGCCGCCACACCTGTCCTGCAGCAAACGCTTGCTGGGTATGCGGCGCGCTGGCCTTGCCAGATAAACTAGCCTGCTTCAGTGAGGCAACAAAGGAAAAAGAATTAGACACAAGAGTGGCTACGAAGCTCATAAGAGAATCTGTATGAGAATCCATAAGGGAGACAACGGCACCACTAACGGATAGGCCTACTCCCAGAACATCGGCAGCAGATGTCCATCAACCCCAGGCTGTTGTATATGTTGTAATATGTTCACCGATTTATGTGGGACATTATATTATTATATGTATGTACACATACAGTCAATATTGACCAGGCCAAAATTCAATTGACAATGGTTGATTTGTCCGAGCCAACTGAATTTTAACATAGCAAGGGGACAGCTGAAGACCCTTTGATGTGTTAATCTTATGCAAGTCTATTTGAACATTTCAAAGGGTGTTCAGGTGGTATCTGTTAATCTAATCTAATTACACATATCTAAGGGGACTTGTTGATGTTGATATGCGGGAGTGCAAATTGGGGTGGTTTATGACTACAGCTGTTCACGGCTGGGGGTTGTTGTCTGTCTGAAAGACTAAAGCAAATCAAAGTCCTAAATTGAAACGGCCAATCAAATTGCCCAGCCATTCAATGTCTAGTGAATATAACATGGTGTTCAGTCTATAGTCAGTTTCGTCTGTCTGTGTATGACTAAGAAGGCGCAAATCTAGGAACGTGGGACTCTGAATGATATACTCTGCTGGATATTTTTGTCATCTGTGGACTTTGGACCTTGTTCTGTGTTGGAAGTCAATAAAGTGCATCTCTCTGGAAGAATTGGGTTGCTGCGGAAGAGTACTTACTAATTAATTATCATACCCACGATACTACTATACTATACATATTATTAATATATCACTACACAGGCATCAGAATCTTCCTCAGGAGATGAGGACCAGGAGATGTCAGCAGGCTTTGATTTTTCCCTTGTAGAGCCTTTTGCAAAATCAGTTAAGGAAGAGATCAACTGGGAAGAAGATAAAGTGGAACCACAGAAAGTTCGAAAATATTTCCCAAATTTAAGAAAAGATCCAGAAAACTTCCCTTTTATAGGTGAGCTGGAAGATCTAATTAAAGATGAGTGGGAAAGATCTGATAAGCGGTCCAGTCTCACCAACAGACTGGCAAAGATGTATCCTTTGAAAAAGTCAAAAGTCAGTTCATTGATGAACGCCCCTGTCGTCGACTCCTCCTTGATGCGTCTTGCACGCCATGTCACTCTGCCTATTGAGGATGCAGTTTCCTTTTGGGATGTTCTTGATCGGAAATTGGATCTGGAATTGAAAAAAGCATATTCCGCGTCTGGGGGCGCTTGCAGGCCAGCAATTACCACAGCAGCAGTGGCTAAAGCCATATCAGGTTGGGCAACCTGGGTGGAGAAGGACCTTCAGGACGGCACTGAATTGGACAAAATAATCTCTTCTCTTCAGGAGATCAAGTTGGCAGGCGACTTCGTGGCAGAAGCCTCAGTCGATATTATAAGATCCTCAGCAAAATCAATGCTAGCCTCAGTCACGGCAAGAAGGGCCCTGTGGCTGAAACCATGGATGGCCGATACTGCATCTAAAACAAACTGGTGCAGAATTCCATACGATGGCTCAAACCTGTTTGGGTCTAAATTGGACGCCGCTATCTCCAAGATAACAGGAGGGAAGTCGGGATTAATTCCCTCAGACAGGAGACCCAAGGCCCAAAAGGGTCCGTCCTACAGACGCAACCTTCCCGATAAATACAAGGAAGCTAGATCCTACCGCCCCGGTAGGGAGTTTAGAAGGGACTGGAAAAATACAAGACCTTCCTTCCTGAGGATGCATAAGTTCTAGCCTACCCCGGCAGGGGAGCAGCAGAAGTCCTTTTGAAGATTCGCCTGCCCACCCACCACAGGTGGGCGCCAGGCTCAAGAACTTCATATAGATCTGGTCAAGTCATATAAAATATCTGTGGACTCTATCCACAATCAGATTTGGACACAAATGGAAGTTTAACGGGTAGACTCCCAGGAAATCACTTCCAATCAACTGGACTGCCATCTTCACTAAACAAAAAGGAAGTTACTAATAAAATATATAGTATAATTGAAGCAAAAAGGAGCAATTCTAGAAGTTCCATCAGGTCAAAAGGGGAGGGGTTTCTATTCCCCCCTATTTTTGGTAAAGAAGAAGACCGGAGACTTACGCCCTGTATTGGATTAAAAAAATCTCAACACGAACATCAAAATAGATTCTTTCAAAATGGAGAGCCTTCAGTCCATAATTCTGGCAGTGAACCTGGGCAACTGGATGCTATCAGTAGATTTATCAGACACTTACCTACATATTCCGATTCATCACGCCTTTCAAAAGTTCCTCCTAATCGCCATCAACAAATGCCACTTCCAATTCCAGTGCCTCCCTTTCGGCATCTCGTCAGCTCCCAGGACATTCACCAAGGTCCTCCTACCCTTGGTTGCATTCCTCAGGGAAAAGGGTCTTCGAGGCCACCATTATTTGGATGACATCCTGCTCTTAGCAGAAAATCGAGAAACTTTGTTGTGTCATCGGAAGATCCTACTCACGACTCTCCAGGACTTTGGTTGGCTAGTCAATTGGAGAAAGAGCAGTCTGCAACCCGCGCAAAATATGGTATTTCTGGGAGGGGATATGAACACCAAATTGAACAGGGTACAACTCCCTCAGGAGAAGGTCCAGCCTCTAATACAGAAGATGCAGAGATTACTGTCAGTGAGGCATCTACCAGCCAGAACCTGCTTGAGTGTGCTAGGCTCCATGTCTGCAACTCTACCCATGGTGCAGTGGTCACAATGGCACATGAGAATCCTGCAAAACTCCTTTTTAAGGCAGTGGGATGGAGTATCGATTACCAGTATGAGACCATTACCATTTCCAGACCAATGAAGCAATCAGTATGGTGGTGGACACACTCGACCAACCTCAGAAGATACAGGCTGATAGTTCCTCCAGACCCGGTAATAGTCACTTCGGATGCCTGCCAGAGCAGCTGGGGAGCTCACTTTCAAGATCAAGCAGCGCAGGGCCAATGGTGGTTCCAGGCCCAGGGTATAGTATCAAATATACTGGAACTCGGGGCAGCTTTCCAGGCTCTCATGGCATTTGCACTAGACCTCAGAGGGAAGAACGTGCTTATCCGGATGGACAACAAGGTGGCAGTGTCCTATATCCAGAAGCAGGGGGGTACCAAGAGTCTCACACTGATGGAGGAAGTCCGTCCTATCTTGGAATGGGCACAGGCACACCTAACAGACTTAAAGGCAATATATGTTCCTGCGGCACAGAACATGTTAGCCGATTATCTGAGTCGAGAGACTCTCTCGAACAACGAATGGTCCTTGAGCCTCCAGGCCTTTTCACTTCTTATGGAAAGTGGGGAATGCCAGAGGTCGACTTAGCAGCCACACCTGTGAATACAAAGTGTCGGAGGTTTCTGTCAAGAGCGTTGTGCCCTTCAGCCGAGGGAATAGATTGTCTAATTCACCCATGAAACTTCAAGTTGGGGTACATATTCCCTCCAACCCCGTTAATTGCAAGATTCCTGTCCAGGCTCCGGAGATCTCTAAAACTGTCTTTTCTCATTGCAATTACATCAGCAAAGAGGGTATCCGAAATCCAAGCACTGATGGCATCGGAACCTTACTTAGTATTCTTCCCTGATAAAGTAGTACTAAGACCTTCAGACCATTTCATCCGGAATGTAGCAACTTCCATCCACTACAACCAAGACATTGTCTTACCATCCTTTACTAATGATCAAGGTGAACCTCATCCTCTTGATGTTAAAACAACCATCATTAGTTACCTTGCGGCTACAACTCCTTTTAAGAAGACGGATGCCCTCATGGTCATCCCCATGGAAACAGACGAGGTCAAACGGCTACTTCACGTACTATCACCTCCTGGGTAGGGATGAGCTTCGAGTTCGAGTCGAACTCATGTTCGACTCGAACATTGGCTGTTCGCAAGTTCACCGAACAGCGAACAATTTGGGGTGTTCGCGGCAAATTCGAATGCCGCGGAACACCCTTTAAAAGTCTATGGGAGAAATCAAAAGTGCTAATTTTAAAGGCTAATATGCAAGTTATTGTCATAAAAAGTGTTTGGGGACCTGGGTCCTGCCCCAGGGGACATGGATCAATGCAAAAAAAAGTTTTAAAAACGGCCGTTTTTTCAGGAGCAGTGATTTTAATAATACTTAAAGTCAATCAATAAAAGTGTAATATCCCTTTAAATTTCGTACCTGGGGGGTGTCTATAGTGTGCCTGTAAAGGGGCGCATGTTTCCTGTGTTTAGAACAGTCTGACAGCAAAATGACATTTTGAAGGAAAAAACTCATTTAAAACTACCCGCGGCTATTGCATTGCCGACAATACACATAGAAGTTCATTGATAAAAACGGCATGGGAATTCCCCAAAGGGGAACCCCGAACCAAAATTAAAAAAAAAAAATGACGTGGGGGTCCCCCTAAATTCCATACCAGGCCCTTCAGGTCTGGTATGGATATTAAGGGGAACCCCGGCCAAAATTTAAAAAAAAAAATGACGTGGGGTTCCCCCTAAATTCCATACCAGACCCTTCAGGTCTAGTATGGATTTTAAGGGGAACCCCGCGCCAAAAAAAAAAAAAAAAACGGCGTGGGGTCCCCCCAAAAATCCATACCAGACCCTTATCCGAGCACGCAACCTGGCAGGCCGCAGGAAAAGAGGGGGGGACAAGAGTGCGGCCCCCCCTCCCTCCTGAACCGTACCAGGCCACATGCCCTCAACATTGGGAGGGTGCTTTGGGGTAGCCCCCCAAAACACCTTGTCCCCATGTTGATGAGGACAAGGGCCTCATCCCCACAACCCTGGCCGGTGGTTGTGGGGGTCTGCGGGCGGGGGGCTTATCGGAATCTGGAAGCCCCCTTTAACAAGGTGACCCCCAGATCCCGGCCCCCCCCCTGTGTGAAATGGTAAGGGGGTACATAAGTACCCCTACCATTTCACGAAAAAAGTGTCAAAAATGTTAAAAATGACAAGAGACAGTTTTTGACAATTCCTTTATTTAAATGCTTCTTCTTTCTTCTATCTTGCTTCATCTTCTGGTTCTTCTGGCTCTTCTGGTTCTTCTGGTTCTTCCTCCGGCGTTCTCGTCCAGCATCTCCTCCGCGGCGTCTTCTGTCTTCTTCTCCTCGGGCCGCTCCGCACCCATGGCATGGGGGGGAGGCTCCCGCTCTTCTTCTCTTCTTCTTTTCTTCTTTTCTTCTTTTCTTCTCTTCTTCTCTTCTTCTTCATTTTCTTCTCCGGGCCGCTCCGCAATCCATGCTGACATGGAGGGAGGCTCCCGCTGTGTGACGGCGCTCCTCGTCTGACAGTTCTTAAATAACGGGGGGGGGGCGGGGCCACCCGGTGACCCCGCCCCCCTCTGACGCACGGTGAATTGACGGGACTTCCCTGTGACGTCACGGGGAATGCCACAGGGAAGTCCCGTCAATTCACCGTGCGTCAGAGGGGGGCGGGGTCACCGGGTGGCCCCGCCCCCCCCCCGTTATTTAAGAACTGTCAGACGAGGAGCGCCGTCACACAGCGGGAGCCTCCCTCCATGTCAGCATGGATTGCGGAGCGGCCCGGAGAAGAAAATGAAGAAGAAGAGAAGAAGAGAAGAAAAGAAGAAAAGAAGAAAAGAAGAAGAGAAGAAGAGCGGGAGCCTCCCCCCCATGCCATGGGTGCGGAGCGGCCCGAGGAGAAGAAGACAGAAGACGCCGCGGAGGAGATGCTGGACGAGAACGCCGGAGGAAGAACCAGAAGAACCAGAAGAGCCAGAAGAACCAGAAGATGAAGCAAGATAGAAGAAAGAAGAAGCATTTAAATAAAGGAATTGTCAAAAACTGTCTCTTGTCATTTTTAACATTTTTGACACTTTTTTCGTGAAATGGTAGGGGTACTTATGTACCCCCTTACCATTTCACACAGGGGGGGGGGGCCGGGATCTGGGGGTCACCTTGTTAAAGGGGGCTTCCAGATTCCGATAAGCCCCCCGCCCGCAGACCCCCACAACCACCGGCCAGGGTTGTGGGGATGAGGCCCTTGTCCTCATCAACATGGGGACAAGGTGTTTTGGGGGGCTACCCCAAAGCACCCTCCCAATGTTGAGGGCATGTGGCCTGGTACGGTTCAGGAGGGAGGGGGGGCCGCACTCTTGTCCCCCCCTCTTTTCCTGCGGCCTGCCAGGTTGCGTGCTCGGATAAGGGTCTGGTATGGATTTTTGGGGGGACCCCACGCCGTTTTTTTTTTTTTTTTTGGCGCGGGGTTCCCCTTAAAATCCATACCAGACCTGAAGGGTCTGGTATGGAATTTAGGGGGAACCCCACGTCATTTTTTTTTTTTAAATTTTGGCCGGGGTTCCCCTTAATATCCATACCAGACCTGAAGGGCCTGGTATGGAATTTAGGGGGACCCCCACGTCATTTTTTTTTTTTAATTTTGGTTCGGGGTTCCCCTTTGGGGAATTCCCATGCCGTTTTTATCAATGAACTTCTATGTGTATTGTCGGCAATGCAATAGCCGCGGGTAGTTTTAAATGAGTTTTTTCCTTCAAAATGTCATTTTGCTGTCAGACTGTTCTAAACACAGGAAACATGCGCCCCTTTACAGGCACACTATAGACACCCCCCAGATACGAAATTTAAAGGGATATTACACTTTTATTGTTTGACTTTAAGCATTATTAAAATCACTGCTCCTGAAAAAACGGCCGTTTTTAAAACTTTTTTTTGCATTGATCCATGTCCCCTGGGGCAGGACCCAGGTCCCCAAACACTTTTTATGACAATAACTTGCATATAAGCCTTGAAAATTAGCACTTTTGATTATTCATGTTCGTGTCCCATAGACTTTAACGGTGTTCGCATGTTCGAACGAACTTTTTTCCTGTTCGCATGTTCTGGTGCGAACCGAACAGGGGGGTGTTCGGCTCATCCCTACTCCTGGGTAGTCAAATCCATCAAGAAGGCATACTCCATTCACAATCTGGCAATTCCTGAAGGCTTCAGGGCTCACTCGACCAGGGCAGCATATTGCAGGGTCTCACCGGAGACGATTTGCAAAGCAGCGACTTGGTCCTCCAGACACACTTTCATCTCTCACTATAGAGTGGACTATGCTCACTTGGCTATGGCAGACTTCGGTAGATCCGTTGTTAGAGCCAATTCTTCCGTTTATAAGGAATAAATATTATTTTCTTGCACCCACCCAGCTGGCGAGTTATTTCCCAGTGTGTGCTGCCATGAAGGCGTCAGGAAAACGGAAAATTGTATACTCACCTTTCCGTAATTTTCCTTTCCTGACGCATCTTCATGGCAGCACACAGATTCCCACCCCGTTTTATGGTGATATATTTACAGAGAATGCAGCGAGGTGTCTCCCCTTCAAATTTATAGCTAACCAATCTTGCCAGGTTGTGGGGGCGGAGTCACAACCCAGTGTGTGCTGCCATGAAGATGCGTCAGGAAAGGAAAATTATGGAAAGGTGAGTATACAATTTTCCGTTTTTGTACATCTAGATAGCCTGAGCATTGGGGTTTCTGAGATATAGGTTCCTATTTTGCAGCATATCCTAAACTCCCAGAGACCTTACTGTTTACTTTCAATTGTAAATCTACCTTGCAAATGTTTCAAAACAACTGTCAGACTCATTTATACAGTTATGTATAAACAGTAACTGATGCAAATCCTCTAAATATAAAAAAAAAACGCTATTTTGCACTCATATGTTCAAGGTGAAAAACAGGCACTGTATAGTAGCTTAAAACCACCAACAAGACAGCCATAAGCTTGTGACGAGACGTGACGAGAGTGTATGCTGGGACGTGGTGGCCATCTTGCTGGCGGTTTTAAGCTACTATACAGTGCCTGTTTTTCACCTTGAACATGTGAGTGCAATATAGCGTTTTTTTTTATAAAGCAGTTTTACTAAGTTTACTACACTATGAGGCACATTTATTTCTATTTCATGGGCCAATTCATACACATGGATTCAACGTTATAAGAACAGGGATCGAGTGAGGAGAGTGTTATATATCCTGCTTCCAGTCTGCTATATTTGCTGGTGTCCGGTGGTCTATGACTGTTTGAGGTTTCCCTCTTCCACGCAATGCTTATTTGAACCCTGTAATAAGGGTCCGAAGAGGAGGGTTTTATTGTTTTATTGTTGTTTGTCAATGTTGTGCCAGCTGCTTGTCCTGTCAGCACTTTTTTAGTTATAGTGTTATCTAGTGCAGCAGGCACCCATTTCAATTTTTGCCTACTATACCTGAATAAAACCGTCCTGCTACTGCCCACCCCTCTATTTGGTTTGTATCAGAACTCCTGGACAGAGAAGAAGTTCTGACCCAAAAAGCAGAACACATTGAAGTCAATGTAAACCAGACTTGAAAAATCAAAAGTAGCAATTTTAAAGGCTTATATGCAAGTAATTGGCCATAGAAAGTGTATTGCACTGGGGGACATGTATCAATGCTATTTTTTTTTGTTTAAACAATCATTTTTAAAGCAGTGATCTTAATGATACTTAAAGTGCAACAATAAAAATGAAAAATTCCTTTAAATAGAGTGCATGGGGGGTCCACTTAATCTGCCTGTAAAGTGGTGCATCTAAAGCATGTATAGAACATGACATTTTTAAAGAAAAAAAATGAGTCAAATTCCTTTGGGTCTGGTATAGATTTGTATGCAGATACACTCGTTCCTAACAGCCAACATGTGCCATGACTGGAATACATAAGTCTGTAAATAAATATATCTGATTTTACACAGGAATAGCCTTGTTTCCAGATGTTAATATCATAATGTGGTGCTTCAACTCTAAATGTATAAATGCATGTTGCATTGGCGGCCAGTGTAAAGAATGCCTTGTTATACTGGTGGTTAATGCAAAAAATACCCTGTTACATTGGTGGTCAGTGGTCAGTGGAAAAGATGCCCTTTACATTTATGGTCACTGATTCCATGTTGACTCTTTCAGGTGATGTTGGTTCAATAACTATGTAGACATCATCAGGTGGAAGATCAATCTGCCACTGCTCGCTGTGTAGGGAACCTCTAGTAACCTCTGGAAGAACCCTAGGAGATCCACAGAACTCTGATTGAGAAAGTTTAGTCTCAACTATGTAGTGTCAGAACAAAAGCCATTTGTTCTTCTTGTGGGTCAACCCTAGTATATTGCCTCACCAGTTCATTCTTGTATCACTTAAATACGCTAATGGTTATCCTTTCACTTTCTTCTGGCTGCAATTTCCAAGGATCCGTACCAGGAAGTGTAATATTATAAATTCTTATAGCCATGTTTTCAGTTCAGGTGAGGATTTCTCTTTACTTACATCCTGGATAAGCCAGTCTACGATTCAACTTCCCACCAAAAGCTAAAATTTGAAATAATCAGTTTGTGCTGGAGCTGACCTTTAACTTAAGTGTTCTTGTATGCAAAGCCTTTAGGTAGGTGTTATTGGACATTACTATTCTGGAAAAGAAGGTAGTTCTTACAAAGACAAATCACCATCAACATCATCTTCATCAAGGTTGTGGAGGATTACATAATTTTTTTTTTTTCCTGGACTGAACTGCAATTGTAGTTCATTACACTGTTTATATGGCAAAGACTGACCCCAAGAAAATAAAGCACATCAACGTGAAGAATAGTACTGAATATAGAAACGGGCTCTGTGGACCGTCTAATGGGGACCCATTATTATTAATGATGTTCACACACATTGGAATTTATGGTCGTATGTTGCCTATTTTTCACCACCTCCTCCACATACACATAAATATTGATTCATTAGATCCTTGACACCATTAATCTTGTGCTTCATGACATTGATTACCAATAATCTTTATTTTGAACTTCATTACATCTATTTAGAATGACTGCAAATTGACTGTAATAAAGTATCAGAGCTAGAGGTAATAATATTAATTATGATAATTTAGTGACCTGTTTGCATGTTGTTCACTTACCACTGACAATTAGATACAGATATATCCTTGAAGTTATTTTTATTTTACTCAAGATTTTATGTAAGCGTCTTAGGGAACTAATAAATACTATCAAGCAGGTTTATTAACAAATCCACTGTAGATTTGTATAAGAGAATCATTAAAAGTACCTTTATCTTACACACCCAAAATTGCATTTAAATAGAAAAGTATAGGGAAAGTGCTTCACTTTTTTTGCTGTAATTTTTCTTTTTACCCTACTCAGAATTTTTGAGGGTCAGAAGGCTTTATGTGAATTCTTTTCAAATCTTTTATTTTTTCCTAGTCAAAAATTAAGTGCATGCATAGTGTGTATTGGTCAGTCTTTCCCAGGCACTTGACAATAAAGGGCAGAGCATGGCAAACTTTTATGAGAAAAACATTTTTTTTTCACAACAATGCTTTTGCAGGTGAATGTTTTCAAACAACAGAAATTTCCAGTAGAGTATTAATACCGATCCAGCCACAGCATGTTTACAATACACAAGAAAGAGTCCTGAGATATGTGTGCACATGCATTCAAGGACATATTCGTGGCTACTCATGTACAGTAACATGCGCTTCTGATTTAAATTGTGAAAAATAGGGAGCATAGGGCTACACCCTGGTGCAAGAATGCAATGCAAATTAGGGATTAGATTAGAGACTCTTGTCATTGCAGGAAAATTTAAGTAATCTAAGCACTGTCTCGTGCTTTGCTGAGCATTTCTAAATTGCAATATATTGCTCTATAACACAGTCCTCCAGATATCTTTGTTATGTGATCTGCTTAGAACTGCTCATGCCTGAATGAATGCTATGAAGAAACAGGAAGACTTTAAAAAGATAATGTAAGGAAAGGCCTTCTGTGCACAGGATAAAACATGTTGAATTTCATGTTTACGAGAATTGGCCACTGGCTAATGCATATGCACATGCGCAAACTCGTGTGCACTCATGAACCATCGCGCGTTCTCATGCACAACGGTGCACACGTGCACCTGCAACAGATGTTGCCGCCGGCCAGGCTATTTAAACTCAGCCAGTGCTCAGGATCAGTGCTCCTTTGTCTTTCAGCCTTCCTCCATCCTGTGTTCCTGTTATCCTGTATCCTGATTCCAGTTGCTGACCTAGCTTGTCTGACCACTCTCTGAACTCTATCTACACCGACCCCAGCTTGTCCTTGACCTCCGCCTCTGTCTGCTCTATTGGCTTCTATTGCACAGACAGGCTCCTGACCCGGCTTGTACCCAGACCATGCTTTTGCCTGCTCCTCTATACCTGATCTGTCCTGCCAGTATATGACCTAGCTCGCCTGATCCTGCTTACTGACACATCCTACTGTGCCTGCTGTTCTACAGTCTGCTACCAGCCCATGCCTCACCTGCCCGCTGTCTCCAGTACCAGCCTGCTAGATCTGCCATCCTCCAGCTGTCTACCAGTCCGTCTGCTTCACTGAAGACTACTGATGACCTCTCCTGCCTGGTGTGGATATCTGCTCTGCTACTGACAAGACCTACAGGCACTTGTGCCACTCTGCACTCCTGCACCTTCTGTACATACTACCAGGGGCCCAAAGTCAGAGGTGTAAGAGAGGCCTCCCTCATAATTTGAAGATGGAGAGCCTGTGTGGCTTTGGGTAGGAAGGCTACATTGAAAAAAATCTTTAAAGCCTAACTTCATGCAGAAGAAAAAACTTATAGTGCTGCATTGTACATGATGATGCTGAGGGACCACCCACAGCCTGTAACAAAGGAGAATACTGAAAACTACCATAGAAGTGGTTAAAGTGATTGCTAAAGTGGTTGTAAACCTCAAACGTGGAATGTGAGCAAAGCACATATCTGCAGTGTTTACTTATCTCTCTCCCCCTCTGTGCTCCTGACATATGAAGAAAGATTTTTTAACATGATCTGCCATTTTGAAGGGGTATAGAGAGGGGAAAACAGCAGATAAACAAGTAAAATGTATGTAGGGGAATTTATTTTATTTCTGTGTATCACCTGAGGCTGTTCACTTTACTGAGTATATGTGAGGGTTTACAACCACCTTAAGGATTTTTTTCTTTAAAATAAAAAAATGTTATACTTAACTGCTCTGTGCAATAATATTGCACAAAGTGTTCTCTTACCTCCTCTTTTGGAGTCCCCTGCCAGTGATCTCCACTTCTTCTTCCTCTAGTTCCTCTCCAGGAAGCCATGTGCCAAGGGGGCACCTGTGGGGCCAAATTTCTGAGCCAGGCTGTGTGAGTGTGCATAGACACACACAGCACCAGTAAGCCATGCCCCCACTCCCTCCTTACAGAAGTTTGGCTGACAGCAGCAGGCACCTGTGGCTCCTGTTTTCCTCAATGTCTCCTGTAAAACTAGGAAGTGGAGGAGCAGTGCTGCAGCTGTGACCGCACTGGATCAGTGAGAGGAGCCAGGTAAGTGTTTAGGGATGGGGGGGACAAGTAGGGGGAGTTTTTTACTCTAATGCATAGACAAAAAATTTATTTCAGAACCACCTTAAGGTTTACCAGTTCAACATTAAGGTTAGTAATACAGCCTCCAAACATTTAACCCTTGCAGAAAAAGTCGGCAATATAAGCTTCCTGAGTGATTTTTTTATTCTTTAAAGAGTTATTCTTAAGGAAAATAATAACTATTATTGTTACTTCCTTGTTTGGGCATACGTACAGTATATTTCTCTTTCTGTGGGCTAAAATATTTATCTGTTAAAGTTTAGGAGCTTGCTTGACTTCTAGCAGATAAACAGGTGTTTTTCTGCACTATCAGCATTTTTAAAGAGACAAAACATGGGGAGATGTGCATGTATTTATTTTATTTTTTGCTATTTTACCCAAACATACAATTTAACTGGGCCTCATTTCTCTTTGCACTACTTTTTAACACATACTAATTTTGATTGATACTGGCACTAACTCGGCTGCTGCTCATTTTCATTTCTTAAAGTGAGTGTAAAGTCAGAAGGTTCTTTATCTTAATGCATTCTATGTATTAAAAGAAAAAAACTTCTGTGTGCAGCAGCCACCCCAACACCCATTATTACTTACGATACCTGAGCTCCATCTCTCTCCAGCGATGTCCATGAGTGCCTCAGCCACCCGGCACTTTCCTCCTGATTGGCTTAGACACAGCAGCGGCACCATCGGCTCCCACTGTTGTCAATCAAAGTCAACTAGCCAATCAGGAGAGAGAGGGGTCGGGGCTGAATAGGGGCCCTGTGTCTGAATGGATACAGGGCACTGTGGCCCAGCTTAGGTGCACCCATAGCAAGCTGCTTGCTGTGGGGGTACTCGACAGGAAGGAGGGTCCAGGAGAGCTGAAGAAAGACCCGAGAAGAGGAGGATCTGGGCTGCCCTGTGCAAAACCACTGCACAGAGCAGGTAAGTATAACATGTTTGTTATTTTTAGAGAAAAAAATTAGACTTTAGAATCACTTTAAGTGTTTATGAATAAGCCCCCTTATGTATTATAAGGATTATTGTACGGGCTTCAATACATTTTGAGCATAGTAGTATTTTTCTTCAAGCTCTGTGACCTGAATAACAGCACTAGGCTAGCAGCCAAGTGCATTCATATTGCTGAACTCCACAGTGAATCTTAATATCCTTATACAAGTAATTTACAGCAGGAGAGAGAGTATAAAACCCTATGCATATTGTAAACCTTACTACTACAATAATGTGTTAATGTATGTCAGATCAGCTGGTTGTTTAGAGTTACAGATTACTTAAAAGCAAGATACTCCATTTTTTATTTTGACACATAAGCAAATGAGCATTCTGAATCAAAGGCCTAGTTTCTTGGAATGCAGGCTGTATGAATTATGCAACAGTACTGTGTTCTGTTTTTGAGACAAAAGAGCTTTTGGCTGTGGAGATCCAATGCAAATGTAACATGAAAAAGAATTCTGAATGGGTGTGCAAATGATAACTTCTGGAATCAAATCAATGCACAATGTTGTATTTACTCATTTATAAATCTGTATTTGAAGAATAAATCTGTGGCACAGTATGCCATTTTTGATCATCAACAAGAAGATTGAAGTCATGCCACCCTCCCCAAGACTTTTGATCTGTTGAACTTTAATTTTTCTTTCTTTCCTATGCAGGTTTTCATAATAAAATCCATTTTTTTATTTGAAAATAAGATAAATTGGACATGGGATATAAAGGTCATTGCTTTGGTATGAGAATCAAGTGCAGGACTTTCATCTCATAACTTCCTCTAAATAAACCTTACTGACATCCATTTCTTGGAAAGTCACAACTAAAGCTGGATAATGCATAGTAAAGACACTCAGAAAATGCCTATTATATTCATCAACTAAACAGATCAGTGATTTTTTATGTTCTTATTAGAACATTTTACATTAGCAATGTATATATGCTAAATGTTTTATTGCTCTTATTAAGAATATTTGAATTTCTCATTGTATATCTATTTTCTTATTTTCTAGCTTTGTGACTGCTAGATGTTTGATTAAGTACTCAGCCACAATTTTCCATATGGTTAGAACATTAATTAAAGTACATGTAACCTTAACTGAATTAAATGTAGCTAGTTAAGTCACTGTGTATCATAACCAATTGGCATGCACCTTCTGTTTCCTTCATCCCTTAAAGACCATTGCTTATCACCAGCACACCTTTTCAGCCACTTCCTGTGTACATGCACGTACTCCACTGATGGCTTCATGTAATTTCTAAGGGCAGATTTTCTGATGGTGACAAAAATGCACTATGCCTGCATAATGTGTGTTGAACCATCCACTTGTAGTCTCCATCAGAAATCAAAGTTACAGACAGGCAAAGTAAGAGCGCAACTTGGAGATAGGGACAGAGCATTGATACCCCGCAACAGGAAGTGCCTAAACAAACATCTTCATGGGAGAATCACCAGGTAAATTATTAATAGATGCTATATATTTAAACTGATTGAAAATTATGTTTGAAATTATATAACATGCTAAAGATTATATGGGATTTAAATGGTTTGGTTTACGTCTACTTTTTATGCATTCTTTATTTAACATTTTCAAAATTATGAATATACAGAATATACAAAGAAATGTGAACTACAAAGAACATAATGACCAACAATGAAATATACAATTTAGTGGGTGAGCAAAAATAAAATAATCAATATTCAAGATGGTACTTTAAAGTGTCACTAAAGGCAAAATGTTTTGTTTTTTAGTTTTTTATAGAGTGGAGAGTGATACTTTAAGTAATCTATAGCATTTACATAATGTCCAAAGTCAGTATGGTTGAACAATAAATAGAAAAGGCACTGAGTTCAATGGTGGTACATCATGGTGAAAGCAAAGCAGGGAAAAGTTGTTAGCTTCCAATTGTGCACAGGAATGTAGAGTACTAGGATGGGGTGGGGTCATGTGGGGAAATAGCAAAGCAACCATGGAAGGGGAAATTCACATAAAAAGGGTGGGTGAGCAGAGAGAAAGGGTGATCCTAGGGTATAGGGAGGGTTTGAGAGGGAGCGTAGATGAAAGAGGCAAGATGTAAAAAAGGTGCATCAGACGGGGATGACTGATGACTGTTGCCCCACCCCAAAGAGTAGAATAAAGGCAAAATGATTACTAGCCAAGCAGGTATGAAGATGGGAAAGTTGTAGGCATGGGACCAGGCAGTATTGGAGAGAGGAACTGGTGGTTTGGAGCTCAGCCAGCCACAATCTGTTTCATTTCCTCAATAAAGAAGTATTTGTTGCAGGAAAAAACAGGTAAAGCTGAACTTTTCAGAAAGCATGTCAAATCCTTCATACATCAAATGTTTTCAAGCAATGGATCCACTGCTGTATGGGTAGTGGGGAAGAGGACTTCTACATTCCAGGAGTGCCAGTGCATGCTGCATTTACTAAGAATCACCAATATTTTAGTCTTTCACAGGCACTGTATTATTAAGCAGAAGAAAAAATGCAGGGGGGTTTGGGACAGAGCAGTCAGTAACCTTTTTACAGTTGTAAGGACCTGTGACCAGTAGGACTGAAGGGTCGGACAAGACCAAAACACAAGTAGCATGTCAACTTCCATTGAGAGTCTCCAGTGGCAAGGTGGAAACAGTAGCCTAGTCAGTGTACAAAATCAGTGGGTGAGGATTTTCTAACCTGATTCCTGATATATACTGCTTATGGAGTATTTGTAGAGTAACGTTAACATTTTGATGCATTCTTAAGCTTGGAGGGCAACTTAGAGGTTTCTCTCTCAGCAGTCAAGGAAACAAAGCTATGCCTGTGATGTCTCCATGGGGAGTAGTTGATATAAGAAAGAAAGGGCATGTCTGACAAGTCCAGAAACATGCATTTTCATTCAAAATGTGTTAAGGCACAAGTAAAAAGCACTGCATCTGGTAAAGCCCTGGGGCTACGAGGCATTTGGAGGAGTTGCAATAGACCTGGGGTGTAAAATCTGGGTAATGTTACATCTGAGTAGAAGTCTAGGCACAGTTTCACAGTACTTGTTACCATAAAAAAGTGTTAAAAATGCTGCATCCTGTAGACTGGGGGGAAGGTAGGATTTCCTAGAATTGGGAAAAGAGGTGAAGAAAAAGCACAATTTCCATGAGATGTGAACACATGAAAACAGACTGCTAGGTAGGCGAATTAGTGGAGTGATTATACAGGTTGGGGGAAGGAAGTACAGGACTCCATTGAAGTATTTTTAGTTTGCTAAATTGATGACTATTGTTTAGTAGCTGAATGAAAGCACCAGTCCAAAATCTTGGTCAAATGGTAAGAATTTTGATAGTCAAATGTCAGAGAGCGACATTCCTCCAGCCATTTCTGTTCTGTGGGAAATGATGTGTTTAATGTTGGCCAGTTTAGAGGATTTGATAGTGTCCCAGACTGCCTGAATGGACTTAAAGAAAAAAAGGGGAATATGCACCAGCACCGTCTGTAATAAATATAACATTTAAGGTAGCAAATTCTGTTTTATGCCATTGTATCTCTCCATCTATGAAAATGTTTTCGAAGTTCAAGCAGCTAGGTCATCGTGAAAGAGAGATGTGTGTAAATGCGTAGTACAAAACTGAGAGTAATTGATTGCTGAGATATCTAATATGTGAGGATGCCCACTTGAAAGCGAAGCTGGTCTTAAGCCTCTGGAGGGTTAGTTCGACCATACACCAGAGGTTGCAGGAAAGAAATGTGCATGATTCCCCCCCATCAGACAGTGCTGACAGGGGAATCAGCAATTGTCTTCTCCCATCCCCGTCAGGAGAAGACAGTGATTATTACTAGAGGATATAGCAGCTGCTTGCGATAATCAGAAGCAAACCCAGCAGGCTAACTGTACCCAAGTTGAACGATCAATCAATTTGCTACATTCAGCCTGCCCATTACCGGTTTGAGTCTCGGCTGGTTCCTATTCAACCTGGCCGAGATTCAAACCGTGTATGGCTTGCCTTACACTGGAAAGAGTCAGGTTAAGCACTTCCAACTTTTGCTTAATTTAGTTGATATGAAAGTTAGAAAATTTTCTGTAAAATTTGATTTTGGACATCAAGTCCAGGATGGTAATACCTTGTTGGCTGAGAAAAACAAACAATTCTTTGTGTAAGCAGAAACATCATGCTGATGTTTCCCAGTAAGTACCCCAGCTATTTGGGATCACCCATATGTGGCTCTGAAACAGTTCCATGGTCAGTATGAAGCTGAGGGGTAAGAGTAGGCATTCCTGACAGGCCCCATTGTTAATGCAAAATAATTCTGAAAAAAATCTGTTTGCCTTGATTTGAGAGGATTATAAGGTTCTGATTCATGCTTACATATAGGGACCCAGACTGATAGCCTCTAAGATGAGCTGTATGAAGGACCAGTCAACATGTCAAAGACATTTTCTGCATGAGTAGACAGTAGACAGTTTTGTTTTGATCTTGACAGTGCTCAGTGGATGATGTTTATTGCCCAAACTGAGCTATCACTGCTTTCTTATGTGGACATAAAGCCTAACTGGTCCAACTATAACATGTTACTGTGCAGCAGCTGGGCCATTGTCCCTCACCACTCCTTGTGACAGCCGGTGGGAGTTCCTCTCCCCGCACCTGCTGTCACATTTTTAAAAACAGCATAACTGTGCAAGGCTCCACCCCTAAAGCTGCATCATTCATTCACAGATCCATGAATGAACTATAAGTCCCATCTGCCACTCAGTAGATGGTTTGTAGTTCTCAATGAACCGCAAGAACACTGATGAGCGCTATCATAGTTAATTAACTATTCCTGAACTTCAGTAACTATCTGATTGTATGGGAGGTACGGTGTCTGCAGGAGCCTGACATTTCTCCCCCAATCTACTGATCATGGGTGCAATGCTTTGCAGGGTGCAGTGTAAAAAAAATAAGTATCCATTTTTTTACTTGCAAAATCATGCACATTTATTTATTTATTACAAAAGGTGAACTTGGCTTTTAATGATTACAGAGCTGCAATAATTTGTGCCTTTTTATTTGCTTGGAGATCAGATTTAAATGTTTTTTATGTCCTATTCTGTTTCACATGAAAGGAAGTTAATCTTTGCTCTTTATACTCACATATGTCCTTCAATAAATTATTCTTGTTGTTATGGGTGTTAGGCTTTACCGAGTACATAACTTGCTGAGACTAGATAGCTTTTCTCAAGAACACAGCACTTGTGTATGCGGAGAGTCTGGTTGTATGATTAGGATATCACACTGGTTAAGCAAACAAATACACAGGCTTTGCAGTTGGTAATCTCATAAATACAAGGATTTCATATATATCATTTTAAAACATACCATTCAAACTTCTCCCTGCTGCTTCTGAATGGATTTTAGATCTCATCTCTTTTTTGGTAAAAATTTAGGATATAAAATGCAGAACTATGAAAGATGTCAGTGATAAAACAGTTTACCAGTTTAGTAACAAAGCCTTTGCTTACAGCATGAGTCTACTATAGCCTGATAAAATGCCATCAAATTGTGTTCCCTTTGAGTCAACAGGATTTTATGTCTGTTCCAGTCTCTGTTCTGAATTTGTACATGCTCACATTTTCTGATGTGGATTTGTTATGGCAAATCAGCTAAAAATTATTTATTGTATCTTTTATCCCGAGGACACTGGATAGAGTTCAGTTAGGGTAAATTATAAATTTACTACACATACTATACCATGAAGATTCATACTTTTTTCTCTGCGTTAGGAAATGTTTTGTTCCATCAGGCAAACACAAGTACAGACCAAGGCACAGCAACAAGTTATGTGTTATTTTATCAATATTAACAAATATTACAATTAAAATAATACATATAATATTGTTTAGTACATTATAGGTGTAAAGCTGTATTTTACAAAAAATGCAGGAAAGACATTTATTGTTTTTTTCCACACTGTATGTCCAACTGCAAGCTTTTAAAGTGTGTGAGGACCCTCTTATTTTCTCCCTTTGTGTCTGTTAACTATAGCATTGGAAATTTTTTTATATCTGTTTGATAAGTACAAAAACTCCTGTTGGTCTTGTCAGACATTTAGAACTGTTTTGTGTCCCCTGCACACATTCTGTATTATGTCAAAGAAACCATTTAGTCTTATGCCCCGTACACACGGTCGGATTTTCCGACGGAAAATGTGTGATAGGACCTTGTTGTCGGAAATTCCGACCGTGTGTAGGCTCCATCACACATTTTCCTTTGGATTTTCCGACACACAAAGTTTGAGAGCAGGTTATAAAATTTTCCGACAACAAAATCCGTTGTCGGAAATTCCGATCGTGTGTTCACAAATCCAATGGACAAAGTGCCACGCATGCTCAGAATAAATAAAGAGATGAAAGCTATTGGCCACTGCCCCGTTTATAGTCCCGACGTACGTGTTTTACGTCACCGCGTTTAGAACGATCGGATTTTCTGACAACTTTGTGTGACCGTGTGTATGCAAGATAAGTTTGAGCCAACATCCGTCGGAAAAAATCCTAGGATTTTGTTGTCGGAATGCCTGAACAAAGTCCGACCGTGTGTACGGGGCATTACAGAATGATTACCTCTCGATGCTGAGGTCTGAAAGTGGGAATAGTTAAAGTGGTTGTAAACCTATAAATATAACTTGAGAAAGTCACGTGATCAGGGACGCAATGTGTCAAGAGGAGCTGGGTGACGTTAATTTTGGTCATGGCCAAGACTGTAAGTCCCTGAAATATCGATGCTAAATGTTTCCAATTTTAAATGTAAGTTGCTGCTTTGAATAAACATTTTTTTATGGAATTAGTGGACTATGCAGATCTCCTTTGTCTTGTATGACTCCTAAATGGAGGAGAGTGGAGGTGATTAAGGAGGATGTATATAGCACAGCGGAAGAACACTTATATGTTTATTCACCTTCACTGCCATATACCTCTGCTTGGTTTGGTACTCTAGGAGAAAAGTGAAGTAGAGAGTGCCATTAAGGATAACATTTACCAGAAGCATCATGGGGTCTTTATTTGAGGTGAGAGGCTGGGGCACACTTTTGGTGGATTGCAGATGGTGGAAGCAAGTGTGACTACATGTTATCAGATTTGATATCTTTCCTACACTTGGTTGCTGCACTTCTATTAACTTATATTTAATACTTTTTTGCATATGTACTTTTTTGAATCTGAGAGTTGGAGATATATTTGCACTTGCACTTTTTTGTACTTTTATGAACTTTGGATTGTTTTTTTCACTGTTTGGACTATGTATAATTTTTTTTGTTATATATCACTGTTTTCAGTTAGCGCCACATATATTTTTACAATTATCTGTTTTTTGGGGGGACACTTTTATAATGTTGGCTGCTACTCTTTGATTTCTAAGAATTACACTTGGTTTGCACATTTGTTTTTTGTTTTTTTATTTTAGTTATGAAGTCTAGTCTATCAATTTGGGTTGTGGCCCTAATAGATCAGGTGGAACCAATGTTTTTCTGAGATTCATATTAGCTGATAGCAAGCATATCATCCTTAGAATTAAGTTACATCCAATATTGTCAAACCCACCACTAACTACTAAATCCTTAACACTGAAATATGGGCATTGAAAAGATGTGTGTGATTGTTTTTGATATTACATGTTTAGATATTTGTACAGAAACACTAACTAAGTTATAGTGTAAAACTATGAAATTCTTACAGAGTACAAATAAAACTTTTACTTTAAAGTTAGAGTAACATTAAAGCGTGCATCTGAGCAAAAAAAAAAAAAAATATACAGAAAAAATTGTTAACAATTAAGCAAGCTCCTAACTTCTAGTGAGCTGACAAAAAGTGCTTTTGCTGCATTGAATCCATAGCTGTCTTAATTCTGCCATGCAGAGTTACAGAACATCCCCTGTTATGTTATTGAAATGAGGAAAGGGGGACATGTCTAGAACAGAAAAACCCAGGCAGGGTTGAAAAGCTTTAGATTTTAATGCAGAGCAACAGTGCTGTTAGCTCTCTACAAAAAGTTAGGAACTTACTGGGTTTCTATCAGTGTAAAAAAAAAGGTATATTGCTCTTTTTACAGCATGTTTAAAGATAAAGAACACTGGAAAGTGTGCATGTGCTGCACAGATATAGAGATTGATTTTCTAAAACTGGAGACTGCAAAATTTGGTGCAGCTGTGCATGGTAGCCAGCTTCTAACTTCAGCTTGTAACTTTGACAAAAAAACCTGGAATCTATGCAGAGCTGCACCAGATTTTACACACTCCAGTTTTAGTATATCAACACCATAGTGTTTCTGTTTTTTTTTTCCCCAGACACACACTTTAAGTAACCGTATACCTTTTGAACCTACTAGTTTAAATATGTTGACACAGACAACTTAATAGTGTAAACCTTGGCATAAAAGATATAAGGAAACCTACAGTCTTTTTTCTGAACATGTGGGTCACCAAAGGCAAGGGCAATGTTCAATATGGATCACAAAACACAAACAAATGCAAACAGTGCAATATTATCGTTCCTCTAATTTATAGCCAGAGTTGCTTAGGTGTAAAAGAAAGCACAATTTACTCAAATAGTACACTTAGTACACTTCAAGAGAAAATCAGTTCTGAGCTATTATGCTGCCAAGGTTACATGGCAAGGATGCAGGAAAATATATAGTTTACCACTGTACAATCAACATTCTGAGGTGGTATTTATGGAAATCTTTGCTAGGAAAGATCTAGTAAATTATATGTCTTTTTCAAGGGGTTTTTGACTATGTTATCATTTTGATTCATTGATATTCCGCTTGAAATAACTGAGATGTTTTATATTCAATAACATCTTGTCATTTACGTGTGATCATATTGAAATGTATATTTCTATATTTTGTAATGAACATTTACATACATATTTACTCTAAAATAACTAGAAACAGAGAATATATAAAATATGTAAAACTTTTTTATTATTAATGATAAATTTGTTGCATTCATTTACTGAAGAGTAAATGATTAGAAAAATTAACACAATGGAATATAACATTTTGTGTTATTTGACACATTTGAGTAAGTTACTGAGACTTTTTGTAGAGGTGGACACCTTGAGGATTGGTGATGTGAAGACTAGTGCGGAATATTCCAAAATAAGAAAGAATAAATTAAGCATGCACCTCAGCTTTCTCTCAAGCAAGTAAGTAGTGCAGTAGTACCTTCGCCAAATCTCTATGTAAGTATTGTGAAAGTAGCAATTAGAGGTACCTTGGTTTAGATGATCTTACTCTGCAGTAGGGATAGGTGTTCGCCCAAATAGTGAAGATTATGGGGCATATGCGGCAAATTTGAGCGCTGGGGGATGCCCCATAATGCACTGCGAGATCGCAGAGCATTGACATCTGATGATTGGCCAAAGAATGCACCTGAAATGCATGCTTTAGCCAATCACAGCACCCTGTGAGAGCCATGATTGGCCAAAAGCAGGGTGCCATTAGCCAATAATGGCTCCGGGGGCCATTATTGGCCAGGCCCCACACTATATAAGGCTGCTTACACGGTGGCCGTATGTACTGTTATGATTGAGAGAACATTAGCATGAGGCAGGTTAGTTAGTGGCGTGCAGGCAGTTTAATATATATATATATATATATATATATATATATACACAGCGTAGTGTAAACTATATATGCAGTGCAGGCAGTGTATTAATATATATACAGTTAGGTCCATATATAATTGGACACAAGCACAATTTTTAATTTCTCCAGGCATTTACCAATTGGACAATTAAATCAAAAGCTCTTTCATGGCCAGGTGTGGGCTACTCATTCATTATTTCTTCATCAATTAAGCAGGTAAAAGGTCTGGAGTTAATTTGATGAAGTGTGGTATTTGCATTTGGAATCTATTGCTATGAACCTACATCATGCATTCAAAGGAGCTGTCCATGGAAGTGAAACAGGCCATTGTAATGCCCCGTACACATGGTCGGACATTGATCGGACATTCCGACAACAAAATCCTAAGATTTTTTCTGACAGATGTTGGCTTAAACTTGTCTTGCATATACACGGTCACACAAAGTTGTCGGATAATCCGATCATTCTGAACGCGGTGACGTAAAACACGTACGTCGGGACTATAAACGGGGCAGTAGCCAATAGCTTTTATCTCTTTATTTATTCTGAGCATGCGTGGCACTTTGTGCGTCGGATTTGTGTACACACGATCAGAAATTCCGACAACGGATTTTATTGTCCGAAAATTTTATAGCCTGCTCTCAAACTTTGTGTGTCGGAAAATCCGGTGGAAAAAGTCCGATGGAGCCCACACACAGTCGGAATTTCCGACAACATGCTCCGATCGCACATTTTCCGTTGGAAAATCCGACCTTGTGTACGGGGCATAAGGCTTCAAAAACTAAACAAATCCATCAGAGAGATAGCAACATTAGGGGTGGCCAAATCAACAGTTTGGTACATTCTGAGGAAAGAAGAATGCACCGGTGAGCTCAGCAACATAAAAAGGCCTGGGCGTCAACGGAAGACAACAGTCATGGATGATCGCTGGATCCTCTCTATGGTAAAGAAAAACCCATTCACAACACCCAGACAAGTGAAGGACACTCTCCAGGAGGTTGGCATATTATTGTCAAAATCTAAAATCAAGGTGCAAACCATTCAATAGCCTGAAGAATAGAAAGGCCAGATTAGACTTTGCCAAAAAACATCTAAAAAAGTCAGACCAGTTCTGGAAAAGCATTCTTTGGATGGATGAAACTAAGATTAATTTGTACAGAATGATGGGAAGAAAAAAATGTGGAGAAGATTTGGAACAGCTCATGATCCAAAGCACACAACGTCACCTATAAAACATGTTGGAGCTTGCAGTATGATGGCATGGGCATGCATGGCTTCCAGTGGCACTGGGTCATTCGTGTTTATTGATGATGTGACAGAAGACAGAAGCAGCTGGGTGAATTCTGCAGTGTTTAGAGATATACTGTCAGCCCAGATTCAGCCAAATGCATCAAAGTTGATTGGACGGCGCTTCACAGTACAGACGGACAATGATCCAAAACACACTGCAAAAGCAACCCAGGAGCTTTTGAAGGAAAAGAAGTGGAGTATTCTGCAATGGCTGAGTCAATAACCTGATCTCAACCCCATTGAGCATGCATTTCATTTGCTGAAGGTAGAAAGACCACAAACAACAACTGAAGACAGCATCAGTTAGAGCCTGGCAAAGCACCAGAAAGGAGGAAACCCAGTCTTTGGTAATGTCCATGGGTTCTAGACTTCAGGTAGTCATTGCCAGTAAAGGATTCTAAACAAAATATTAAATATGAACATTTAATCTATGAGTATATTAATTTTTCTAATTACATCTGAGCACCTGAAAATGGAGGGACTGTGTATAAAAAAGGTTGCAGTTCCTAAAATTTGTACTTGATATTTATGTTCAACCCCTTGAATTGAATCTGAAAGCCTGCACTTCAAATCAATTTGGATTGCTTAGTTTTCATTTTATGCTGGTGGCATACAGAGCCCAAAGTATATATACAGTATATAATACAGTGTATTAAAGCGGGTAAGGGGTACCCTATGAGAGAACTAAAAAAAAACAGCATGGGTGTCCCCCAGTCCATACCAGGCCCTTTGGGGCTGGCATAGATTTTAAGGGGAACTCCATGCCAATTTTTTTTAAATTGGCGTGGGGCCCCCTACAATCCATACCAGACCGTTATCTGAGCAAGCAGCCTGGCAGGCCAGGAAAGGGGGCATGTTGATAGGAACAAGGGCCTTGTCCCCACAACCCTGGCCCAGTGATTGTGGGGGTCTGTGGGTGGGGGGCTTATCGGAATCTCATAGCCCCCTTTAACAAGGGGGCTCTCAGATCCCGACCCCCAATGTGAATGGGTAGGGGTACATTGGGAAGGGGCCACCCAGTGATGTAACCGAGTGACCCCACCCCCTCTGATGTCATGTGTCATCAGAGGGGGTGGGGTCATCCGGTTACATCAGTGGATGGCCCCGCCCTTGCCTATATAACAGCTGACACAGTGAAAAAACAGCAGTCGCCGGGAGGCTTTCCATGGAGGCGGGGATTTTCTTTTTTTGGGGGGGTTCATTGGGCGGGGTGATTTATGATAGATGTACAACGCAGGACACTTTTTTCTTTTTTAATAAAGGAATTGTCAAAAACTGTCCTTTGTGGTTTTTAGTTTTTGACACTTATTTTGGTGAATGGGTAGGGGTACAATGTATCCCATACCCATTCACATGGGGGGCTGGTATATGGGGCCACCTTTGTAAAGGGGAACACCAAAGCACCCTACCCATGTTGAGAGCAAGCGGCCTGGTATGGTTCAGGAAGGGAGGCGTTCACTCATCCCTTCCTATCCTGGCCTGCTAGGCTGCTTTTTTTAAAACTTTGGTGTGAAGTTCCCCTTAAAATCCTTACCAGACCAGAAGGGCTCTTCTTTTCCTTGTTTTAGGTATAGTGTCGGGAGCCGGCAATACATTACAGCCACAAGCAATTTTAAATGATATTTTTTTCTTTTAGAAATGTCATTTTGCTGCAGCACTGTAAAACACATCACACAGATGCACCACTTTACAGGCAGACTAAGGGGACCCCCCAGCCAACCGCAACAAACTTTAGTGCATCACCATTCATTGCAGTGTGCTGTAGTGCATGTGTGCTGCCTTAGTGCATTTGGGGAACCATTTAAAATAAATGGCACTGCATTGCAGCAATGTGTCTAACATGCATTTCCTCAACACAAAAGTGTAAATGAGACTTAATTGGAATTTTATTCACACAATGGATACACATAAAAGATGATAAAACTTTTTATATAAGATTCAGAAGACTCTTGAAAACAGCAGTGCTAAGACAATTATTGAATTGATCAGCAATCTAAGTGAACAAAATTAAGACGGATTTTAGTTGATTAGAAATCATTTTAGGAATCAAACTGAAAAGAAAAACTGTTGTTTGGAAAGAGCTGCTTTGGTGCATAGGACTATTTCTATTGTCCCCTGTTTGATGGGTACAGGTGCCAGGTGGCCATATTTGGGCCCTCATGTGGCTGGCCAAATCTGATGTTATGCTGCTTTTGGCCAAGAAAGAGATTATTTAGGTAGCCATGTTCAGCTTCATAACTGCCATTTATTTACTCATCTACATCCACATACATAATGTTATACACTTTAAAATGTGTTGGTCGATTGCAGAGCAGCAAGAGAATTAGGAGTATGAGTACATTTGTGACTTATTTGTTGTCTTATTAAATGATTCGTCCCAGAGAATTTAGGTAAAATAAATTAGCTGTTTCTCCAAATGGGAGAGCAAACACATTCAGTCTTTATGATAATACCAATAATTTTCCTGATTAATTTGAAGGTAACTGGTAATCTACTTTTCCTGATAGCAACATTAAATAGCAGAGATTTTACCAAGCAGCCCAAAGAATTTTATGTTTTAAAGTGATGGCATATGGAACTTTGAAATATAAGGAATACTTAATGTGCCCATGCAGTGAAAGTGAGTCCTTTAGCACTTATGGGATGAGAACATGCAGACTAGGGGTTGAGTTCAAGCTGGGAAATGTAAAACAAAGTAAACAAATAAAATAAAGTAGCAGAAAAGCATTTCACTTAAATCTTAAGCAAAGCACATATGTTGCTTATCACAGCAGGATGGTATCTTGCTAACAACTTTATGTATCCTCTTAAACCTTTAGGAAATTAAGTGTTTGCTTTTAACTGAACAGTATTTCCTCTGTTTTGCTTAAAAATGTATACCACATTACACAATTAGGTCACTCCTATAGAGAGGTTTATTGAAGTATATAAGTGTTTAGAAAAGTCAGTAAACATATTTAAAATCCAGAGTAAATGTCTCACACTAGGGGATGATTGGCCAAAATGACATAAAATGAAGTCAACCTTTTTCATTCCATACTACATCCAGTCACGTGCAGGGGAATTTAAAGATACTTAACTATGATTAGGGGTAAGCATATTTTTACCTCACTACAGTTCATTTTAGCCCACCCTTTGGACTATCCAGCTGAATTGTCCAATACATTCAACTATTTATTATGTTGTTGAGTGATAATAAGTAAATCACTATATGAAGCAAAACCAAACTGTTAAATTATGTTAACTCTAATTTGAAAGTCAAACTTTAAAGGCAAGTTGGACCACATTGTTTAAATAAAAGCCATATTTTATGTATAGACAGAAAGATAAAAATCAAAAACTATACATAGAAAATTGCCAGCTAAAAATGTTATGCCACCTTTCTATGTTAACTCTAACTGACATTCAGAACAGTGTATCATAAGAAATTGCGCTTTAAAATAAATAGATAAAATAAATAAAATAAATAAATTTAAAATAATAGAATTCTTTATTTTTTGTTTTCAATAACTGTTGTATCTTAGTGCTTTTGCAGTCACTTCCTATTTACATGCATGGATTCCAGTGATGGTTGCATGGTGTTTCTCAGGGTTTCCTTCAGGTGACAATGGTGAAACATTCCTACATAACATGTTTTTAAACAGCCTCTTGTAGTCTCCATCAGAAGCTCACATGACAGAGTATAACCTTATGCCAAAAAGTGCCTTCATAGCAGAACCACCAGGTATATATTTAATGAAAGCTTCAGATTTAGAAGTATTGACAATTGTGTCTGAAATCCCTTCAATATGTTAACGCATAGCTGAGATTTTAGTGATTGTGATTACATAAATTTTAGAGTTTAAGTAAAATTTTAAAAAACATTTTTTAAACTTTCCTTACTTTTCTCCCCCCCCCCATACTTTGCAGAATTATTCCACCTTCTACCTTATTAAAGTTGATTTACTAAAAGAGTAGTATCTAATAACATGCAAATGTTTGGGTTACCAAAATCAGCAGTTCTTCTCCTTATTCATGAAGCTGGCTTAAAATTTCCCTGAGAACAACCCACAGTCTTTTAATAAATCAACCTCCATATATGTCTATAGGGTTATATTGTGCATGCATGGAGAGCACTATGAAAGGGACAGATCCCCACAGGCAAACATTGGGGCAGAATGCTGTTGGACTTGATTCCAGAACTTGGTAAGTATGCACTTGAGAAGGGGGAAGGTGTAATGTAAAAGTGTATTATAGATTACAAAACAGCTGTATTATAGATTAAAAAAAATGTGATAAAGTTTATAATATTCACAAGAGTTAAAGGGTTTATTTACTAAAGACAAATAGGCTGTATACTCTGCAACAAAAGTTATACTTTGCAAGTAAAACAGAATTTAGTGAATGTGGGAAAGATTCAATTTCCCAAAAATATCCAATCACATTTAATGCAGCGTACACATGATCGGAAATTCTGCCAGCAAAAGTCAGATATGAGCTTTTGGTCGGAAATTCCGACCATGTGTATGCTCCAGACTTTTGCTGGTGGAATTCCCGCCAGCAAAAGATTGAGAGCAGGTTCTCTATTTTTCAGTCGGAAAAAGTTCCTATCGGAAATTCTGTTTGTATGCAATTCCGACGTGCAATAAACCATGCATGTTCAGAATCAAGTACGAGACGGAAGCGCTCGGTCTGGTAAAACTAGCATTTGTAATGGAGATAGCACATTCGTCAAGCTGTAAATTTTTGGATCTTTTAATGCAGCGCATTCTTTTGTTCTTTACAATGCTAGAAGAATGAAATTGTTTTGCTGCTGATATTCACACGGAGTTCTGACAAACTTATTTCTTTATTATTTTTTGTGATCTCCTTAATAATATTTTTATTTTTTAAAGCCAGATCTCCATAATAATGTTTAGAATTATTTTTAACAGTGATTTTTTTCTTTTTTCTTTAAATCAAGATCTCCTTTTTTTGATTATTTTAAATGTATTTTCTAGTGATCTCCTACGCACAAACTGTCCTTTTTAAAAAAAAAAACACATAGGTAAGTATTCTGGGTCATAACAAAAAGAAAGAGGGAAGGCAACGCTGGAGAAACTGCAGAAATTTGCGAAGCCTTTGGACCCCAGGGCACACATCAACTATTTGAAAAAGAAAATTGGTAGCCTGAGGAGTCCATGCAATAGGGAGCACAATCTGGTCCTGGACTCCGAGAGATCAGGAACAGCAGCAGATCACATATATGTCCCCAGGCTGTGGTACTATCACAGCCTGTGTCTTCTGTCAGACCAGACTGAACCCAGGCCATCACACTCTTGTATTACTTGCATGCTTCCCTGCATGCTGTGGCTTTGTTCATCAAGTTGTGGCAAGAGGTAAAGGAGGTGGAGGAGCAGGAGGAGGTGGAGGAGGTGGAGGAGGAGAAGGAGGAGGAGAAGGAGGAGGATGGATGAACTCGGAAAGGTGTGTATTTTCTGTCAGTTGGCCACTCAACCCCTTATTTAGGGTCTGTAAAATGATGTGCTCACAGATGAGGCATTGGCCCTCCTCCATTTCCTGCATTTTCGCTGCTACTATGCAGCCATAGCCCTCTTGAACGCTGGGGGGGTCTCTCAGGGTCGCATGAGCATCCCGAATGAGGGCAAGTGCTTCCTCCTCCATGTTCCTCCCCTTCCTGGGCCTTTTTTCCTGCCTCCCACTTCCCCCTGCCACCTCCTGGCTGCCACATTCCAGAGCCTCGTCCTGGCTGAGGCTTTCCTGTGTATAAAAAAGGAACATAGTTTTATTTTTTGCTTCATCAATCACACACAATTTTCAGCTCATAACTGTTGCACATTGAATGTTACTAAAAAGACTATCATTCTGACTCCAGAATTTTTCATTCTTGTCCCAATCATTTTTGGCCACTACTGTCTATTGATATGTAACACACTTTTTGTTCAATCATTCATTTCTTATCAATAATAACATCTAGTTAACATCATTAATTTTAGGACAAGAAATATGTAGAAAAATACTATACCTGCCTCAAGCTGGACTCCTCCACTTCTTCCTGGATAGAAGGAAGCCTCAGCTGGGGGGGAAAGGAAGTGTGGAAAGTGATGACCTCACTTCAGTCTGGTCTTCCAGAAAAAGCATTTTGTTGTAGTACCACAGACTGGGTACATACACATCCTCTGCTGCTGCTCCTGACCTCTGGGGTGCCATGACATTATTATGCTTCTTCTTGTATGTGCTCCTCAAGCTACCAATTTTTCTGTCCAAAAAATCACTGTCTGCATTGGGGACCTCCGTCTTCACAAATTCCAACAGTTTCTTTAGTGCTGCCTTCCTAGCTAGTCTGTTATGATATAAATTATGTTTGACTTGCCACAAACTGGGCAGCTCCCTGTACCTATCAATAAACTCAGGCTTTTTGAATGGATTTATTATTTCTGCAAGACAAAAAACAAGAGAAAAACCCTAATGTCAGGCTAAACTCTCATAATCTTATCACAATATAGGCCTCAATCTAGAAGCAGCATAGGCCACTGATGCCCCAAGTTAAAATGTTACCTTCATTCTCACGATCGGCACTTCCTCCACTCACAGATCGTATGTCCGACGCATGCACGTTACACTTTATATACACTGTGCATATATGGAACTCCGCCCGCGTCGCCCGCCCCTGACGTTCTTTCTAGAATATTCCCCTCCCCTTCTCTTTCGGCGCAGTGGGAGAGGGCATGACGGAGACACAGCAGGTGTGTAATTCCAGTTACGATGAGGAAAGCCCGGAGCCAGAAACGTCCCGATCCCAAAGGAAATATAAGGCCTCAAATATGTCCTTTGTAGAGATGGTGGAGATGGTGGACATCTTGAAGAGGGCTGACTATGACGGGAAGTATGGATCTTACCCAAACCCAAATGTGAGAAAGATCATGTCTAAAGTTGTGAAAAGTCTCCACAGGAATTTTGGGGTATGACGATTCAAGGAGCAATTGAGGAAACGCTGGACAGACCTGAAACTGAGGGAGCAGGATCAGTACAGAAGGATCAAGAAACTGCTTCTAAAAAGTAAGTATTTGTCCTGTGCTCCTATTATTATTACTTGCATGCTGCTCCATGTGCTTTACTTTACTGTTGTACAGTTTTAAATGGCAACTTTCAGGCTCGTGGGCACAGTAATTAGTCGTAGTAAACATCGTTCGTTCACCCACTAATAATACAATGTTTTTTGCAGATACAGGGTTAACTACATTTGGTCATGTCTATTTGTATTAAAATAAGTTTAGTACATTGTTGTCTAGATGTGTTTGTAACTAGAATGAAATGCAAACTTGATTCAGTGTAATGTAAGGAGAGGACACTCAGCACCTGTTTACACCTCTGGGACACCAGAACAAACTTTTTAGGGTGTCCCACACAGGTGCTCCCGGGGATACTAGGGGTGTCTCCATGTGTGAATATTGTCCAAAAATGTAAGTATTCCAGCTTTGGTAAGGGAAAAAAATCATGTATTCAGCTTGGAACTCTGCCAAAACAGACAATTGTATGACACTTCCAAGCAATGTTTCATATTCCTATTTCTGGCCTCAAATATCTGTGTGCTAAGTATACCTTTTGTTTAATTCTCATAGGGGAGAAAAGACATGGGATGTCTGAGGACACCAGGAACCCCCCACCTCCTAAAGAAGGGGAACTCAGCACACCACAACCTGGATGTGCAGGAAGGAGAGGTGGATGACGTGGCTGAAATAGTGACCACAACAGGTGAGTGTCTGAGACCACACTGAAAAACCAATGAGGTTGAACAAAAAATGAAGAACATGATTGATGTATTAGGGAGAATCTAAATAACAACAAAATGACACCATTTTAGAATTTTTTTTGAGAAATTTCCTAAAGTTTTAATACATTTTAAAAGCCAAATTTTGAAGATGCACACAGTGTGTCAACATGTGCTATCTGCCATCATGGGATATCAATGTACGCATTTTTTTGGGTGCAACCCCTTCCTCGCAACTCTAGTAGGTGAGAGGAAGGGGTTGCACCCCAAAACACATCCTTTGATCCCCCATGATGGGAGCTAACACATGTTGACATTAGGCATGGGATCAGGAGGGAAATCCACATTTTGAATCTCAATTTTTGTGCATCTTCAAAATTTGGCTTTTACAGGGGTGACATCACCCCATCTGATGAAGGAAAGATCAACACAGTTTTGACATACTCATGTCTGATAGTGCCTTCAGTTACATTGAACTTTGTAAGTTCCAGAGCTGTGTATGTTATGGTTTGAAACATGCCTGTTAAAGCAAAATATAAAACTAAAAATGTCAAACCTAATTAAACAAAGATGTATTTTTGGTGGAAAAATGTTTTACAACGCACATGTGAATGTGCACGGAGTAAACGTTTTTATACTCAACAATGTGTGGCTTCTTCTTTCAATGCTCAATACCAGTTTTTGTATTAAGTTGGTGTTTACAGTGACAATGGGGGTTATTTAATAAAGCAAAATCCACTTGGCACTAAAATGCACTAGGAGAACCTAGGAGACAGCTAATAGAAACACAAGCAGTAAATCAAATTCAAGATGATTTCAGATCAAAATCATTTTTAATTTTAGAAAAGAATCAAAAATTTGCTGGCATAGCAATGGCCCCCCTACCCGTAAAATAGTTTATACTAATACTTTTGCCGCACATCACAGGCGCTTTGGGGGGCAAGCCAGGATGGCCAGCTTCCAGAGTCGTCATTGGATTTATGTCCTGAATTGTGGCCTCAGGCCCAACTGAGGCCACATAATTTGGAGCATTTTTCCCTAAATAATTATATAGATTACAGTATGCTAGCACTATGTGATTCAGTTTATACTCCGTCATGTTGATTGCCGCAAGGAATAGGTGGAACCGGCTGGCCATTATACCAAAAGCATTCTCCACTACTCTTCTGGCTCTGGCCAGCCGGTAATTAAAAACCTTCTTCTCTGGGGTGAGGGTCCTCTGGGGGAATGGCCTCATCAGATGTTCACCCAGACCAAATGCTTCATCTGCAACAAACACAAATGGGAGTCCTTCCACGTTCTCTTCAGCAGGTGGCAATCCAAAGCCACCACTCTGGAGATGTCAGTAGAACTTGGTCTGGGCAAAGACTCCACCATCCGACATCTGGCCATTCTTCCTGCCGTCCACATATAAAAACTCATATGTCACCAACACCACAGCCATCAAAACGATACTATGAAACTAATTATAGTTAAAATAGTATGACCCTGAGTGGGGTGGTGGAACAATGTTTCCCATCGATTGCCCCTCCGCAGTTAGGAAAGGCCCACCACTCAGGAAACTGGGAGGCCACAGTCTGCCATTCCTGTGGTGTTGAAGGAAACTGTGGAGTTAAACCAGAAAAAATAAAATTAGTACTTTTGCACATAACATTGCAAGCAGATTAGACACAAACATTCTTGGCCAACATCAGTATAACATTTATTTTAAGGAGTATTTAAAGACAAAAAGATAAGGTACACTTATCAGATTCCTCACCCCCTCTGATGGCCCATTGTAAAAATTTTAGGGGGGGTTCTAGATGAGTTTGGGACCCCCAAAAAAAGATTATGGCACTCTGCCTGAATTTAAGGACAACAATAACATTTGTATACATTTTAGGGGGTGTTTAGGGTAAAGCACTACTATGGAGCTGACAAAATACATTGTTAAGTGACTAGGCTAGGTGTGTATGGGCCCAGGATAGCATGCTGGGGAGGTTAGTGAAGGCAAATGTGCATGAAGGACAAAAAAGGAGCATTAAAAGCTTCCAGCATGCATGAGGACAAAGAGGACATTCACAGCATATTACAATCAAGGTAATTAGGGAATTATGAAAGAAATACAATACATTAGCGAACATTAAATACATAGAATGTGATGTTAAAGAAGAAAACTTACCCTAATATAGTCCCTCTGCAGGACCTGTATAATGGCAGAACAGGTCTCTGGAATAATGATCCCCAGAGCGTGGGGGGAGATACTTGTTGAGAACTTGAGGTCCTGCAGACTTCTCCCTGTTGCTAAGTACTGCAACGTGGCGACAAGCCTCTGTTCAGGAGTGATGGCTTGCCGCATGCAGGTGTCTTGCCTGCTAATATAAGGGGTGAAACACTGGGTCCGTCTTCTGGAGAAAATTCCTGAAATCATCAGGAATATTCTCCTGGATCTCCCGCAACAAAAGCCTATGACAGAATTGGGCATGCTGGAACAACCAATTCTTGGTCCATGAACTCCTCCTCGCCCTGTTTAGCACAAACTTTACAATGAGTACGTACCTGCAACATGGCTTCAAAATGGTCGGCTGGTCAGAACAAACTAACAGAAAGCACTGGAAAAACAGAAAGGCCTGAGAATAGCGAGCTGAAAATCAGAAACGAGCGGACAAGAACGCACTAAAGATCAAATACATACTATAAAATACACACTGAAAAACAAATGCAAACTGACTACATGCACTGAAAACCAGATACGATCCCACAAGCACAAACTGAAGAGCAGTAACGATCTGAAAAGCACAAGGCTGAAAAGTGCAAATTGTCTGTCACCAAACTTCTACTAACACGGCATTAGCAGAAGGAGCCCAAAGGGTGGTGCACTTGGTATTGAACTTCCCTTTAATAGTGCCGTCATATGTTACCAAATTCTTGACATGCACAAACAGCACGAACTCTACGATGAGTATGTAACAGCAACATGGCTTCAAAATGGTCGGCTGGTCAGAACTAACTAACAGAAAGCACTGAAAAACAGAAAGGTCTGAGAAGAGCGAGCTGAAAATCAGAAACGAGTGGACAAGAATGCACTGAAAAACAAATACATACTATAATAATACACACTAAAATCCAGATGCAAACTGACTACACGCACAGAAGAACAGATACGAACCCACAAGCACAAACTGAAGAGCAGTAACGATCTGAAAAGCACGAGGCTGAAAAGCATGAATCACCTCTCACCAAACTTCTACTAACACGAGATAAACACGAGATTAGCAGAAGGAGCCCAAAGGGTGGCGCGCTTCGTATTGAACTTCCCTTTTCTAGTGCCGTCGTAAGTGTTGTATGTCACCGCATTCTTGACGGTCGAAAGTTCAGAGAACTTTTGTGTGACTGTGTGTATGCAAGCCAAGCTTGAGCGGAATTCCATAGGAAAAACCATCCAAGGTTTTTCCAATGAAAATTCCAATCGTGTGTACGCGGCATAAGGGGAAAAAAAACAGCATTTGTGCTTGCACATGACTGGATGATTAAAATCATCAGCACATCACAAAGCCCTAGGGCAAATTATTTTTCAAAGTGCAACTTCCCTTGTGAAGTGAGCAGTTTATTTGCCTTTACTAAATCAACCCTATATCATTGTTTAGGTTTGATCCCATTCTGTCAGTAGCTATGCCAAGCATAATCAAAGAGAAAGCAATGTTCTAAGGGGGTGATTTACTAAGAAGAAGGCACTTCACCAGTTCATACATTATTTGGTGCGCCGGAAAAGTCATTAATTGAACATACAAACTGGCGCACATTGAAGCGCAAATAATGATAATAAATACCTGCATATGTAAACTGCAACTGTCGCTAGGGTAACTGTGGTTTTCTCATTGATAATAGCGCACGCCCAATACAATTGGTTAATTTCATCTCATTGGATGTGTCTTGTTAGGCAATTAGAAGGTGTTCTCATTTAATCAACCCTTTTGATGCTAATCTCATTCCTATCACTTCTAATATATCTTTGAAATGTGTTTTTTTTTCTTTTTTTTACCCAAATCTTTCAATACATTACAAATAACAGAGAAGAGTATCTAAACCCAATAAATTATTATTTTCAGATCCTGATCTTTAAAGGCGACCACACACTGCAATCAGTTAGGTCTTAAATAAATTAGATTTAGTGCAAGAGCCTGTTTGATTTTCTATCATTTTAATTAATTGTTCAAGTGCGTCTTCCTATTGCCTATTTTTCCTAAATATTGAGTTGTTCAGAGATTAGCCAATCAGATTGCATAGTGCATGACCATCTTAAGTGCTAAATTTGGAATGTAGATGTGCCAAGATCCACTTGTATTTTCCAAATGATATTTCTTGGGCATTATACAAGGCACATGAAAAATCACCTTTTTTCAAGACATGCTAGAGTGATCAGGAATCTTCAAACAATGGCTCTCCAGCTGTTGAGCCATGAGGCATTGTAAAACTCTGACATTCACAGACATGACTATGTCCAGTTGTTCAGGAACTTGTAGTTCCTGAACAACTGGAGGGGCATAGTTTGAAGACCCCTGTGCTAGACCATTATTATGCCTCTAGAACTGGGAGTGTGGCATCTACACAACTTCTCTCTGCTGGTGGACACAAGAACCTACATCTCTAGATATACCTATATATATATATATATATATATATATATATATATATATATATATACACACACACTGAAGCAGGAAGCAATATACAATGGCCCAGAAGTGAATCTGTGTGAATAGTGAATAGGTGTGTGTTTTGAGGCCAAATCATTTAAACATACACACGTGACCCACACAAACACCACCCCATGTAAAAATAAATAAAAAAATATCTCAATTTGCAAATAAGGATTATCTCTTCCTTAGAAAACAGTGAGCGGGCATGGTGGTGGGAATAAATTAGCAGCAGTACAAGCAACTTCCAGGAGGGGCGTGATGTCATTCCTGATTGCTGACCTCCGCTTGCAGATATGCGCCATGGGTATACACCTCTGCGCACACAGCAGTTGCGCATCTCACATACACAGCGGTCATGCCTCTAGATGCATTTGGCGCATCTAGCTGCAGGAACCCAATTTTTATGGAAATTAATAGTAAAGCAGATGCAGATTTTCAGGACTGGACTAACAAATGTTTATAGTGAGAGGTAACTGGTGTTTTCTATTAAACAAGATCTAAATGGGCCATTGACATGCATCACAGTTGAACTTAGGAATGTATCTTTGCAAAGTTAAATTAACTCCTTTCCTATTTTTGCTTGGGGATAGAGTGCAGAGGGATTAGAAGTCTTGTTAGTTTTTGGGGATGTCTGCACCGCTGATAGGGTGAAGATACCTCCCAAATTTTGACAGTTTCTCCTTTAAATTTTTTCACTTCCTGTCACATAGCCAAACAGGAAGTGAGGGTAAAACCCTACCAATGTCTTTCCTTGGGGACACACAGGTCAATCTAAGTAGTTTCCCTATTAGGTAAATTGCACTCTAGCATTTTGCTGTGTACGCTCCAAATTATTAGATATCTTGGACTTTGGAGTTTATTTACTAAAGGCAAATGCACTTTGCACTTCAAGTGCACTTGGAAGTGCAGTTGCTGGAGATCAGAAAGAGACATGCAATGCAAATAAAAAAACAGCAACTTTCCTTCTACTTGATTGGATGATAAAATCACCAGTGCTTCCCCTCAGATTTACAGCAAGTACACTTGTATTGCAGAGTGGATTTGCCTTTAATAAACCCCAAAATACCTAATAATTTGGGATGTACACAACAAAGTGCTAGAGTGCAATTTGCCTAATGGGGACACTAGTTAGATTGGCCTGTGTGTCCCCAAGGAAAGACGTTGTTAGGGTTTTACCCCCACTTCCTGTTTGGCTATGTGATAGGAAGTGAAGCCAATTTTCAGAAAAGGGACACAAAGCCCAACCTAAAAAAGACAAGTAGGGGTTCTAACACTCACTTGGTTTCCCTCAAACCGTCAGGGAGCTTTTTACAGAATGTGGAAAACCCCTTAAAACTAGTGGGTACAAAGTGCTTTGTGGTTAGTATTGGGCTGAGCCCAACATGCCCCAAGGGCAGCCACTTTGTTGAGTGCATGTGGCCATGTATGGTTCAGGTGGGGATTGGATGATCGCTCTTCTCACCCCTTTCCTAGCTGTTGTATGCTCTGAAAAAAGGTTGTGGTTTGGATTGGTGAAGGCAGCCCTCAGCCTTTTGAGAATAGAGTGGAGTGTGGAGTCCCCCTTTTAAAGCAAGTTAGCCCATGGAAATCCAAGGGGTTAGGGGGGGGAGACAAGAGCATTGGAGAATGGAGTGTGGAGTTCCCCTTTAAAAGCAAAAGTTAGCCCATGGAAATCCAAGGGGTTAGAGGGGGTTGACAAGAGCATTGGAGAATGGAGTGTGGAGTTCCCCTTTAAAAGCAAAAGTTAGCCCATGGAAATCCAATGGGTTAGGAGGGGGTAGATAAGAGTATTGTAGAATAGAGTGTGAAGTTCCCCTTTAAAAGTAAAAGCTAGGGGCGTGACCGGAAGCCGAGCGAGATGGAAGCCTGATCTCCCTGCTCTCTGAGCCCGCAGCGAGAAAGGCAATCTTGGGGTCGAATATCCACAGCTTTATGGGCAAAACATGAACCACCCGCTCCTCTAAACACAGGGGAACATCTCAGCCACCTCCGGGTGCATCCACAGATCTCTGCTCCTTCTCTATTCAGCCGGACGTGTCTCAGGGCGAGGAGGCCAACATGGCGCCGGTCACTTCCACACCTACGCACCGGAGCTCCACTCAGGCCTTACAGCCTCCCCCAGATCAACACCAGCACTCTGGAGATCCCCCACTGGAAGAGGCGATCCCCCCAGAGCACGACCGCCACAATGGAGCGGTGAGTTCTCTCCAACACCCCGACATCCAGACTGAGCAGACACGTGGGTCGCCATTAGCCATGCCGCCTACCCCCGCCCCGCCATACACACAATGTTCAGCAGCATTCCCAAGGCTGCTGAGAATGGCCTCAGATCCCCAGTTTCAGAGCCTGGATCCCACATCCCCGGCATCCCTGCTCTCCTCGGATCTCTCACAGGACTATCCACCCCTACCTAGCCCCGCAGGCCCCTCTGCCAGAGTGCATCAGCTCCCTGAGGGGACACAGGAGGGAGCCTGGGCCATTACAATCACATCCCCTCCCCCAAGTCACAGAGGCTATCATGCTCCAGAGACTCTAGTACCTCCAGGCATCACTCAATTTCCATACCCTCATACGCACAGAAGGCAGAGGCTCTGATACCACTCCCAGCAGGAGCAAGCTCTACAAGTCCCCCCCAGCAACAACAAGCTGAAACATGGTCAGACCCAAGGGACTCCCCAGCAACTAGAGCGCAATTACACCCGGAGATGGGAGCTACACTCCCCAGTGCCACACCATCTGGCCTATTGTCACCCAGCTTACAATATGGCACCACACGGGACCCACCTCTGCATCCTCAATGGCAAGCATATTTACAAGCTATACCCACAAAGGAAGATTTCAGACAGCTTATTGAAGATGTTAAATCCACCTGTCGCACAGAGATCCAAGTACTTCAGAGGGGGCTCAAACACCTGGCGGACAGGGTGGAGATGGCTGAGGAGGAAATCCAGGAAACCAAACTGGCGGTCCATAGGACACAACTACGGGGGGCAGATCACAGTGAAATGCTTAGAGATATGCAAAGACATGTGGAAGATCTAGACAATAGGGGGCGCCGTAACAACATTCGCTTGAGGGGCATCCCAGAGGCGGAGGGCACCGAGGACCTGCAAACAACCTTACAATCTGTCTTTAATAACCTAATCAGGGAGCTGCCTACTAAACATATAGACATGGACAGAGCCCACAGGGCACTTCGCCCTAAAGGAGCCACCTCCAAACCGAGGGATATCATATGCAGAGTCAGCTCCTACCCTCTCAAGGAAGAAATCATGAAGCAGGCTGCCTGGCACGTAAGGTGACTTTTGATGATGTCCAGATACAACTATATCCCGACCTTTCCTGGATCACCCTGCAAAAACGCAGACTCCTCCAACCTTTACTACAATCCTTGCAGAAAGAGAATATCGCCTATCGCTGGGGTTTCCCTTCAGCCTCACTGCAAAGCACCAGGGCAAGTCCGCTGTACTGAGGTATCCAGAAGACCTGCGTACTTTTTGCAACATCCTTGAGATACCGGCACCAAAACTACCGGAATGGGACATTGTCGCTACCCCACCTCAACCACCTACAGTCTGGCAGAGAGTGCCCACCTCTAACCGGTCCTGGGACTCCGATCCGCAACGCAAGCCCGCCAAGCAGAAGAATCGCTGAGACGCAAATACCGTGACTTTCAATAACTACAGGACTTGAGCGTTTAGTCTCAGCAAATATACCAAGTCAGATCGTAGTTTATTTTGTTTAATGCAACTCTAGCTTATGACCCCCAAGATTGCCCCCATGCCGAACTTTAGTCCACTTCATAGGGCTAGTTTCGGATGAGCTCCAGGAGGATAGGCATAGATTCCATCACCTATTGCCCCCCCTTGATAGTTAGATATCAGATATCAGTGCAGGGTTTCAGGCTATGTACTGTATAGTTGTTCTCTCTGGCTGGCTGCGGGCTCCCGGGAGCTCCTCTCCGCCCATCCCAGTTGGGGTGGGGGGGCACACGGGAATCCGCCCAGACCTTGGCCTGTTGGCCTCTACGGGTTTATTAGTAAAGTATGTTTTTCATGTTTATTGTGTACTAACGGTGTCTTTCTTCCCCAGTCTTCCCTCTTTTCTCTTCTATTTAGCCATCACCAAGCCTACACAGCAATTATCACACAAATTCTTGGTCTCCTCCCGGAGAGTGCCTGCCCCGAACCCAGGACCTCGAACTCTAACACATCAACATCGGGTAAGCGTCTACCCATACTACCATACACGTTACCATGGCTATGATTCTCTCATTGAATGTACATGGACTAAACTCCAATAGAAAAAGACATCTGGCGCTGAGGGAGTTCAGACAGTCAAGGGCAGATATTATTATGGTCCAGGAGACCCATTATGATAAAGGGGGCTCATTTGCGTTCGCCTCCAGATACTATTCCCAGATCTATATGGCATCGGGTACCCATAAATAGGTAGGAGTGGCCATACTTATCAAGAGGGGAGCTCCCTTCACCTGCGTGACCCAGCATTGTGATCCTCATGGCCATTTTATTATTTTACAAGGACTGTGGCAAACACAGGAAATTACACTGTGCACTTTATATGTCCCTAATGCCAAACAACACAGCTTCCTATCTAGGGTGTATGCCCGCCTCTTTAGAACTACACCTAAGGCTCTCATAGTAGGGGGCGATTTCAATCTTACCCAATCAACTTACGCAGATCGCCAGACGGTGGGCCCCCAAGCAGCTTTACCTAGGGTCCTCAGGGACTCGAGACTATTTAGACAAATCTCTAGACGATATGCCCTATTTGATGCATGGAGGGCTCTCCGTCCAGGCGATCGGCAGTACACGTTCTATTCGGCCCCCCATCGTACCCACTCCCGTATAGATTACTTTTTCGTTAATAATCACACTCTACAGCTCACACGTAAGGCTCAAATACTCCCAATCTCATGGTCAGACCATGCCCCCATCTTACTCACTCTAGACCTGGGCACCACCATTCGTAGGCCTTATAATTGGAGGCTAAATACTTTCCTCCTCCAACACCAGCCCTCTCAGGCAGAATTAAACTCCACTCTTAAACTCTATTTTAAAGAGGACAACAACCAGGAAGTCACACTTGCCACGCTTTGGGAAGCCCATAAGGCGGTCCTCCGGGGTAAGTGTATGGCGCTCTCAACAGCGCTAAAAAAAATGCCTTAGCTGCAAAAGTGAATGCAGAAAGGGAACTTAGAACACTGGAACATAAGCTACAAACTAACCCTACAGTACCTCTGCTTAAAAAAATAACTAACCTTCATACAACTCTTAGGGACCTGGCCTTGGGCCATGTGGAAAAGGCTTTGACCAGATTGAAACAAAAGTTTTATGACAAAGGCAATAAGGCTCACTCCCTCTTGGCCAACAAACTCCGCGAACGCGCCCACATGCTATCCCCGAATCAGATAAAAAACAAATCGGGACAGTTGTTATCACACCCGGTGGAAATTGCCCGTACCTTCACAGATTTCTATAAAGATTTATACAACAACACTGACATACCCAGTAACCCTCCCTCTCCGGAACTAACCCAAAAGATGCGACACTACCTAGAACAAAGCGGAATCCCACATCTCCAACCATCTGACCTGCTATCGCTTAATGCACAGATTACAGAAGAGGAAATAGAACTGACTATCAAATCCCTACCATCTCATAAAGCCCCTGGTCCAGACGGTTTCCCCTATGAATATTATAAGGCATTTCTCCCTCAGTTGCTTCCCCATATGTGTAAGCTGTTTAATGCCTTTCTTCACGACACTCCCATTCCTTTAGACATGCAACAATCCTTCATCACCCTACTTCCCAAATCAGACAAGGATCCATCCCTCTGCGCCAATTATAGACCCATCGCATTGTTGAACTCCGACCTCAAGATTTTCACTAAGCTCCTATCCAACCGCCTAAATATGATCCTCTCATCACTGGTCCATAAGGACCAGGTGGGGTTTGTCCCATTGCGGCAAGCAAGCGACAATACCAGAAGGGTAATTGACCTGGTGGATGTGGCGAATAGGGAGGGATCTGCTTCAATACTGCTGAGATTAGACGCCGAGAAGGCTTTTGACCATTTGGGATGGTCCTTTCTGTTCGCTACGTTGGGCCAAATGGGTTTTTGTGGACCCTTTATGCGGGCGATCAGACATCTCTACTCCAACCCCTCCTAACAAGTCAGAACCCCCTTTGCACTCTCTACACCTTTCTCGGTAACAAACGGCACCAGACAGGGGTGCCCATTGTCACCCCTGTTATTTGCGCTTTGCCGGATATACGGGGGATAGCGGTTAGCTATAGGGAGTTTAAGATTTCCCTTTTTGCCGACTACATCATTCTTACACTAACTCAACCCCATGTCACCCTCCCGGTTCTACATGTGGAATTGGACCTTTTCAGAGTTCTCTCAGGATATAAAATCAATGCATCAAAATCAGAAGCTTTACCCATGAACATCCCTGAAGCTGAGATCACACTTTTAAAAGCCAACTTCCATTATAACTGGAAAACAACTGCTCTGAAGTATCTGGGGACCTATATCACCCCAAAATATGATACCCTCTACCAGGAAAACTTCCCCCTTCTGTTCCGCTCCATTAGATCCTTACTGATACAGTGGAAAAAACACCATATCTCCCTTTTAGGCCGTATAGCCTCTATCAAAATGACCAACCTCCTGAAGCTCCTATATCTCTTCCAAACTCTTCCTATACCCATACCACTTAAACACCTGAAAAAACTTCAGTCGGATTTACTCCAGTTTGCTTGGAATTATAAGAGGCAAAGGATACTGAAGTCGGTAATGCTAGCGTCACGCAGTAAGGGAGGACTAGCTTTTCCTGATATTATCAAATATTACCAGGCAGCGCAATTGAAAGCGATAGTCTCGTGGTTTACTCAAAAATCATATAATAAATGGACAGAAATCGAAAAGCTTTGGCTAGCTCCAATACACCCGAACAATCTTCTATGGAGTGCGAACTCGGAAGTAGCCCCCGACCTCCTGCTGGGCCCCATGTCTCTGCTACAATGGATCTGGCGTACATTGACTCGGCTTCATAAACTGTCCTCAGAGAGATCGCCACTGACCTCTTTTGTCTGTAATCCTAAAGTGCCAGATAGCCTAACACATCAGATGTCCCACCCTTGGTCCTCAAGAAACCTATTTCATTTCGGGAGTATAGTAGACCTCAGAACCCGTAGATTACTGTCTTTTTCTGCCTTACAGGCCAAACACGATTTACCGAGACAGGCATTCTACGGATACATACAAATTCGATATTACGCATTGACTATAACCTCGAACTTGCAGTTCTCCCCCCCGTCCTCATTTGAAACTATTATCTTAGCTGGTAATGCACAGAAAGGTATTATATCGGGAATTTATAAGATTTTAAACACCGTCTCCATAGAGGAGCAAGGCAAACACTCTTATATGCTTAAGTGGGAGAAAATCCTTGACGAGGAACTCCCTATAGCACAATGGCAGGCGATATGGAATCAGACAGCAAAGAGCTCAATGTGCACACTCTATAAATAAAATGCATATAAAATCCTGTTCTTCTGGTATATGACTCCAGATGTGCTCCATGCAATTTTCCCCACTAGTTCAGATTGGTGTTGGCGATGTCGGGGGGCAAAAGGCACCCTCATATATATTTATTGGGATTGTCCATTGATTACCCCCTTTTGGGACAAGGTCCAGCACCTACTATCCCACCTTTTGGAAATGCAGGTTCGAGTGTCCCTAAAGTTCTTTTTACTAGGACTATCACCACTTAAACTTCGCACACCATATAGGAAACTAGTAAGGCACATACTCACAGCAGCCAGATGCCTTGTAGCCCTAAATTGGAAACACCGTACCCCATCCTCTCCTGAAGATCTCTACTCCAGAATGAAGAATGTTGAACTGATGGAGAAAATGACGGCTAGAATACAGGACAGATTGGAGGCACACAACGGGGTTTGGGAGCTGTGGCATCTCCGGGAGGACCCACCATGACCAGGTACCAACCTTACTCAGATGGCCTACCTCATATTTTCTCCCCTCTTTTCCTTTTCTCTTCTTTCTTTACTTCCATTTTTCTCTCTATACTACAGGTTTTAAAGATATGTTTTATCATAGGCATTATTCGGTAACAGTGTAACTGAATTAACATCCTTTATCTACAAAAGAAACTGCTAAAAGATAAACGTAGAGATATTATTGAAATTTAACATAAATTCAATACCCATAATTCATAAGTATATGTTTGATATTGTGGATAAGATATGCTGGATAATATTTGAGATTTTCTATACTTCTTTATTCTGTATTGCTACCAAGAATGTTAAAAATAATAAAAACTGTTATTTGAAAAAAAAAAAAAAAAAAAGCAAAAGCTAGCCCAAGGAAATCATATGCATTAGAGGGGGGAGGTTAAATACTCTTTTAGGTGGAGCTAGAGGAGCGAGAGTCATTTTACACAATTTTAACAAGGTGCATGTCACATGTTGGCAACATATCGTGCTAACATGACCTGTGTGCAAATCTCCTTAAAAAAATACATAAAGGTGAACCAGCATAAAAAAAAATGTGTCAAGTTTAGAGGTGCACCCGTTCAACCCATGCAATTGCATGTATGTTGCTTAACATTTACTAAGATTTTTGTACAAACGAATGTGAACGAGCGCAACAGCAACATTAATAAAGGACTTGTCAAAAACCATCTCTTGTGTTTTTTAACCTTTTTGACACTTTTTTGTGAAATGGTAGGGGTACATCTGTACCCCATTACCAATTTACACAGGGGGGACAGGATCTGGGGGTCCCCTTGTTAAAAGGGGCTTCCAGATTCCGATAAGCCCCCTGCCCGCAGACCCCCACAACCACTGGGCAAGGGTTGTGGGGATGAGGCCCTTGTCCCAATCAACATGGGGACAAGGTGCTTTGGGGGCTACCTCAAAGCACCCTCCCAATGTTGAGGGAATGTGGCCTGGTATGGTTCAGGAGGGGGGGGCACTCTCTCGTCCCCCCTCTTTTCCTGCGGCCTGCCAGGTTGCATGCTCAGATAAGGGTCTGGTATGGATTTTTGGGGGGACCCCGCACCATTTTTTTATTTTGGCACAGGGTTCCCCTTAAAATCCATACCAGACCCTTCAGGTGTGGTATGGACTTTGAGGGGGACCCCCATGGCCCTGAAGGGCCTGGTATGGAATTTAGGGGGACCTCCACACTTTTTTAATTTTGGTTCGGGATTCCCCTGTGGGGAATCCCCATGCCGTTTTTATCAATGAACTTTTATGTGCATTGTCGGACCGACAATTCATTATAGCCGCGAGTAGTTTTAAATGACTTTTTTCCTTTGAAATTTCCTTTTGCTGTCAGACTGTTCTAAACATGGGAAACATGCGCCCCTTTACAGGCATACTATAGACACCCCCCAGGTACGAAATTTAAAGGAATATTACACTTTTATTGTTTCACTTTAAGCATTATTAAAATCACTGCTCCTGAAAGAACGGCAGTTTTTAGAACTTCTTTTTGCATTGATACATGTCCCCTGGGGCAGGACCCAGGTCCCCAAACACTTTTTATGACAATAACTTGGATATAAGCCTTTAAAATGAGCACTTTTGATTATTCATGTTCGTGTCCCATAGACTTTAACGGTGTTCGCGTGTTCGAACAAATTTTTTGCCTGTTCGCATGTTCTGATGTGAACTGAACTTCTGCAATGCATCCTCTTCTATATGTATGCTGTTATTTTATGAGAATAGGTGCCAAGCTTTTGCAAAATAATATACTATAATAATATCATTTTAGTATTTTTAACACTATAATTTAGGAAAGTATAAAGTGTAAAGAACATTAACTGCTTGATAACCTAGTGTTTTTTTTTTGGAAGCTCCCTTAGAGAGGGATGAACACCTCCCCTCCTTTTATTGTTAGCCTTATTCCCCTGCTATGAAATACCTTGTTCAGTTTAGCATCATCTAGCTTTTGGAATTGTATTGTGTTTCATTTTAAAATTCTACAATACAGAGCATTTCATTGGAAAATGTATAAATGCATTTACAATGGATCTTATCACAAAAGGGCTGACCTTGTCTTAGTGTTTTTACTTTCTTCTTTTTATGTATCCTCTTTACTGTTTAAAGAACTAGCAAATACTGAAATGTTTAATCTTAGAAGTGTTGTGTATGATTTAGAAAACAATACACTTGTGGAATGATCTTTTCTGCTTTTAGAGAGAGAGCATTAAATAAACAAAGAATGGTTTTATCTTCAAATATCCTGCCCACAAAGAAGCTCTGATCTTTTGACAACCTAATATTGCAAAAACGTAAAAGCTTTGTCCCAACATCTTTCAATCATACTGATCCCTGAAAAATCACTCTCATATAAATTAAAGCTATACAAATCACAGCATGCACAGAAGTGGAAGAGCATGCATTTTCTGTTTTGAAACATGTGATACAGTACTGTTTCTCAATGGTTGTCTATTAAGCCTGAAACAGACCATGCTTTGAAGAAAATAAGCAATTAAAAGGTAAATGAATAATCAAAATAGCCACGACAGTGCATGTAATTACAGGTTTCTACAAATAATATAGTAATATAGGTAATTTAAACAAAAAGACAAGAGCCCGTCAAGTTTAATCTGTTCCAAATCTAATACTGTCCAAATACTTTAAAAACAAAAAAAAAGTAAAATAAAACAACTGCTTACAAATATTGGAAACGTATTTCAATCTGGTAATCCTGACAGTTACACACTTATTGTCCTAAGTTGTAGCTATGGAGGAGCAGTGCTAGCCCCCAAAGGCCGTTTTACTCCTGATTTAGCCTATAAAATCCCTCCCCATCTCCATAACATAGGATGGAGGAGTTCTGTAGTTTACAGATGTGAACTTCAAAGTGCTGATAATACTGCATGAGATATCAGTGCTGCAGGAAGAGTGCACAGAAAGTTAGGAAATCAGTGGATTTACGACAGGAATAACAAGCTTTTTTTTGGACTTGCAGCTTTTTTAAAGAGAAAAAAAAACATTGTGAAAATGTGCATGTTTTAGAAAGATATACTAAATATGGATAATCTCAGCTATTGCTAGGAAATAATAATCTCTAGAGAGGGATCCAATAGTATCCATGTGATAATGGTCACATAGCAGATGGATGCAGGATACATTAATACAAATTATTGAGAGCCTGGTATTAAACAAAGTAAATTAATGTGTCCACAAAAGCAGACTGTACTAAAAATAATTATCTTTGCCTTTAGCATTGAAGTTCCATTTTAATTTCAATTAATTCCATTAATTACTGACATTTCTAGATTATAAAGGTTCATGTACATAGAACAGCAGGCTAAAGATGGATCACAACAAAATAAAACATTTTATTGTATCTACTGTATTGTTTTTTTTTTAAGCTGTTTATTTAACATTTTGAATTAATACTTACAAAACAGTTGCCATCTAAAAAAAAACTGATGGCCTTGTTCCTAGCTGCACAGAACCCAAATAACAGTGAGATAACACAAGGGAAGACTGTATCACAAGGCACTGAGACATCCATCTCTGAGCGACAAGGATCAACAGGAGGTTGGGTGTTGGCAATTGGTGTCAGTCAGATAACGAAAACTGTTTAGAATTGTGAAGAGACAAGATCCGCCATTTGGGAGACTAACATATCCAGCCAAGGCTGCCATATTGTGTGACATTTCCTATATGAGTAAGCAAAGGGGTGTAAACCTGCATCATAAAAAATAGTCACCAATTTAGTGACTGTTTCTTCACAGCGCATGCGCCAATTACATCATCGGTGCACTACAAGTGAAATATCTCCTAAACGGCGCACGTTTAGGAGATATTTCTACTACCTATAAGTAAGCCTTATTCTAGGCTTACCTATAGTTAAAAGTCACTAGGGAGGGTTTACAACCACTTTAAGAACATTAAAGGCAATAAATGTACCCTCCACATACACATGACAGACATAAATAATCTCCTTTTCAATCCACCAAGATGTATCCGGATGATTATAGAGTTCTTTAAATCTGAGATTCTGCCACAAGGGCGGATTAGGCTAATTGGCACTGTACTCCTAGAAAGGAGTTTGTCTGCTGCAGACCAAGCTAGAAAACAAATATCCTTATTCATGTAATCTTTATTCAAAAAAACATTTATTATACATCTTTCACATCCACATTTAACCCAAACATACCAACATTTAAAATACACATTGTATTTATACAATATACGATCTATCCAAATAATATCCAATTTTTATTTATCCACAATATCATTCTATACTTAAAGGGGTTGTAAACCCTCGTGTTTTTTCACCTTAATGCATCCTATGCATTAAGGTGAAAAAACACCTGGCAGTCACCGTCCCCCCAGCCCCCGTTTTACATACCTGAGCCCCTTCATCTCTTTGTTGGGGATGCGCTGTCCCACTCTCCATGGAGTCCCAACTCTTGATTGGATAGATTGATAGCAGTGCAGCCTTTGGCTGCTGTCAATCAAATCCAATGACGCGGGCATCAGGGGCGGGGCCGAGTCCTGCATTTGTGTATGTGGACGCAAATGCTGGACTCGGGAGCACACCCTCAAGATAACCCCCTCGGGAGAGCGCTTCTCCTAGGGAGTTTTCTGATGCGGTGTGGAGCCGCGAGAGCCGCCGGGGGACCCCAGAAGAGGATGTTCAGGGCCACTCTGTGCAAAACAAGCTGCACAGTGGAGGTAAGTATGGCATGTTTGTTATTAAAAAAAAAAAACGATCCTTTACAATCACTTTAAAAAGAGAAGGAGAACATTGCCAGAGTCTAAAAAAAGAAGCCTTATCAGCATTAATTTCAGCCATACATCGACTTTACCTTTATCTACAAATCCAGCATTCCCATATCTTTTTAAACATTTTGGCATTTCCCCTTTTATTATACACAAATTGTTATTTTCTTATTGTATTATTGACCTCATTCTCCCATTCTACGCAAGTTGGTGGATTTAGCGCCAACCACCTCCTCGCTCTTAATTTCCGTGCCAGGAAGAGGCATCTGATTATTGCTGTTTGTCTACCCTGTATGTTATTGTCCTCCTCCATATAACCTAGTATACATATCTTTGGGTCTAAATTGAGAGTTGTTCCAAATACCGCATTTATTTTTCCTATGACTTCTCTCCAATATCTATTTAACTTTGGGCACCTCCACATCTTATGAATTAGCTCTCCTTTTAAATCCCTACATCTTGGGCATTTAAAATCTGACCTTCACCCATATAAAAATCATTTCTGAGGTGTCTTGTATGCTCTGTGCTGCAACAATAAGTGTGACACTGTCTGTGATGGTGATAGGGTACTTAATGGACCTATTTAGAAGATACGTTTCCACTCTTCGTCTGTTATGTCTCCCAGATTTTCCACCCATCCCCTCCTACAGGGAAGCTCCTCATTCCCCCTTATAACCCTGCCACATGTACTGTCTTATATAAATGGGATCAGACCCTTGGAAGTATCGGTGTTATTACTTTGAATGAATGAATGAATGATTTGTAAAGCGCTACAAATGCGAACTGAATCTCCTCAAGGTGCTAGAGCCATTCTGTGTTGTCAGCTTCTTAGAAGAGGTAGGTCTTGAGTTGTTTCCTGAAGGCCTGATGGTTTTCTTCCATACGGATGTAAGTCGGAAGAGCGTTCCATAGCCGTGGTCCTTGGACTGCGAATCTTCGTTCTCCCTTTGATTTGTAGCTGTATTTGGGAATGAGGAGGAGGTTTTGGTTAGGTAATTGAAGACTGCGATAGGGTGTGTAATGTTTTATTTTCTCTCGAAGGTATTGAGGAGCGTTTCCTTGTATGCATTTGTGGGTGAGGCAGAGGGTCTTGAATGTGATCCGATTCTTTATGGTTAGCCAATGTAGGCTCCTCAGGGATGGGGAGATGGATTCCCAGGGTTTTGTCCTGTTAGCAGTCTTGCCGCCATGTTTTGGATGAGTTGTAAGCGTGCAAGCTGATATTGGGGTAATCCTATGTAAAGGGAGTTTGCGTAGTCAAGTCGGGAATTGATGATTGTTCCAACTACTGCTGCTTTGTGCTCTTCTGGGATGTAGGGGATGAGTCTACGTAGCAGGCGGAGGAGATGGTGAGATCCGCTAACTACTGATCCTATTTGTGCATCCATTGACATTTCTGAGTCAAAGATGACTTCGAGACTCTTGGCTTTGGTGCTTGGAGAGATGGTCTGTCCAAAGATGGTGGGAGGTGTCCACAGGGTCTTAGTTTTGGAATTTTGGTTAGCGTGTAGGAGAAGAAGTTCTGTTTTTGAACCGTTGAGTTTGAGGGAGCTAGTGGTCATCCAGTTGTCTATCAAAGTGAGGCATTTCTCTAGTTGCTGATGATGGTCTTTTTGTCCGGTGATGTGAAAGTAGAGTTGAGTGTTATCAGCGTATGAGTGGAAGCAGAGGTCCGAATTTCTGATGATTTTGAGGAGTGGGCAGATGTAGATGTTGAAGAGCACTGGTGACAAGGGTGAACAGGAGATTGCCCGGGTTTCAGAGGTGAATGCTTCTAGTTTCACTGTCTGAGAACGATTCTCTAAGAAGGATGCGAACCATTGTAGACCAGAATCTGTGGCTCCTGCTACTTCTGTGAGGCGGACGAGTAGAGTATTGTGGTCCACTGTATCAAATGCTGCACTGAGGTCTAACAGTACCAGGAGACATGATTCTCCGTCATCTGCTGCTTTGAGGGCATCGTCCCATATTTTGAGAAGTGCCGTTTCTGTGCCATGGCCTGGGCAGAAGCCTGATTGCAGAGGGTCCAGGAGTTTGTGTGTGTCCAGGTGGCGCTGTAGCTGTTGTACTAGTGCTTTCTCCATAATCTTGGAGATGGTGTTGAGGCTTGTTATCGGTCTGCGGTAGTTAGGGTCCTTAGGGTCGAGGTTGGGTTTCTTTAGCAGGGGTTTGACGATGCCTTGCTTGAGGGTGGTTGGGACAATCCCTTCTTTGAATGATTGATTTATGAGGTGTGTTATAGTAGGAGCCAAGATGTCGGAACATTCTTTCAGGAGTTTTGTGGGAATTATGTTGTTTGGTGATGTACTGTCTCGAAGGCTTCTGATGATGTTTTTGGTGGTGTCAGTGGTGATTGGGGTCAGAGAGAAATTTGGTGATTGTGTGATGTTCATGTCGATATCCTCTTTTTGCTTTGGTTGAGTGAGGTTGGTCGTTTTTTTCTGTTGAATTGTTTTCCGAATGCTGTCGATTTTGTGGATGAAAAAATTTGATAACTCATTGCAGAATTCTTGAGTTGCATTTGCTGGGGGCTCTAAGCAGGTTGGGTTCATCGACTGGGCAACTATTTAGTTCCAGCCGCCGGTTTAAGGCAGCTGAGATGGTGTTCGAGAAATGTTCTTTTTTGGCTTTGAAGATTGCTTTGTGGTATTTCACAGTGAGTGCTTTGTAGTTTGTATGGTTTTCCTTGGTAGGATTTCTTCTCCATGCTCTTTCAGATCTTCTGCGTTTTTGCTTGAGTAGGGTGAGAGTGCTATTAAACCATCTCGAGTTTTTTTTTGTGGATGAGTGTTCTACGTTTTGGTGCCACTGAGTCTGCTGTTTGTAATAATGCCTTGTTTAGGGAGTTGAGTGTTTGTTCCATTGAGAGGTTTAAATTTAGCAATGGTATTTTGTTTGATGTGTTTTTGAAGAATTCAGAGTGTAGTTTCTTCTGAGTTCTGTTCCAGTGTGTTGTTGTTGCGTGTTTCCGTTTTTGGAGGGTGGTGTTAGTGGTGATTTTAAATTTGATAGCGTGGTGGTTCGTCCATGGTAGTGGTGTGTTGTCGAATATATTGATGTCCATATTTTGTTTGAAGATGAGGTCCAGAGTGTGTCCTGAACTGTGTGTGGGAGCATTTATCAGCTGCTGTAGACCTAATTCTTCCAGTTGGTTAATGCAGGCGGTAGCGATAGGGTCTTGGATAGAGTTTGCCCAGAGGTTAAAGTCCTCAAGTACCAGAAAGTTTTTGGTTTTCAGGGTGTGTATTGAAATGAATTCAGTGAGTGGTGTAAGGAGATTGGTCTTCAGTCCTGGTGGTCTGTAGCATAGTAGTATGTGAATGGTGTCTTGGGGTGTTGTTTGAAGATGAAGGGAGAGTGTCTCCATGAAAGGCACTGAGTTCTGTAAAGTTGGTTTGGTGAACACAAGGTGCGATTTGAAGATCACTGCTAGGCCTCCTCCTTTTTTTCCTATTCTATGCTCAGTTAGGATACTGTAGTTCTCAGGCACCAATTCAGTTAGGATGGTGTTGCAGTTGGGTGTTAGCCAGCTTTCCGTGATGAAGAGGCAATCTATGATGAAGTCGTGGATTTTCAGTCTGTGCTTGACTGCAGATCTGGTGTTGATCAGGGTGCATGCTAGTTGTGGTTGGATTGGTGTCTCCCTGTATTTGATGGTTGATTGTAGGTTGGTCCTTAGTAATTGTTCTTTTTTTAGTCTTTTTTGAATGGTGGTTGGTAAAGTTGAGGCAGTGTTTCTTAGCCTGTGGAGGGCGTCCGCTTAGTATTTGAAGTTGCACATGGTGAGAAAGACAAAGTTGCTGAAGGAAGGATGATCTTATAATGGTACTGATGTAGCCATGATGAGCTTGCTGGGGGATGGAGGGATCAAATGGCTGCCCCTGCTACGGGTTGGTAGTGTTGTTGACGGACCAGATGATGGTGCAGAAAGTTCTGGAGGAGGTGATGAAGGGGGCGCCTGCTGACCTACCGCCCTCCTGTTGATCCAGAGAAAGCCAAAAAAACCCTAGCTGAGCTTGCCAATTGCTGCAGCAGAGGAAAAAATTCCTTCCTGACCCCCCCGAGGGGCGATTGGACTCAAGGACCCTGGATCAACTGCTGGGGTACCCCGGTGGGCTTACTTGATACGGGACGGTCCAGAAGAAAAAGACGGGGGAGAGGAGAGATGGGGGGTGGGGGGGCTGTGGAAAGGGGTACTGTCTTATATAAATGAGATCAGACCCTTGGAAGTATTTGTGTTACATAGTTACATAGTTACATAGTAGGTGAGGTTGAAAAAAGACACAAGTCCATCAAGTCCAACCTATGTGTGTGATTATATGTCAGTATTACATTGTATATCCCTGTATGTTGTGGTCATTCAGGTGCTTATCTAATAGTTTCTTGAAGCTATCAATACTCCCCGTTGAGACCACCGCCTGTGGAAGGGAATTCCACATCCTTGCCGCTCTTACAGTAAAGAACCCTCTACGTAGTTTAAGGTTAAACCTCTTTTCTTTTAGTTTTAATGAGTGGCCACGAGTCTTGTTAAACTCTCTTCTGCGAAAAAGTTTTATCCCTATTGTGGGGTCACCAGTACGGTATTTGTAAATTGAAATCATATCCCCTCTCAAGCGTCTCTTCTCCAGAAAGAATAAGTTCAGTGCTCACAACCTTTCCTCATAACTAAGATTTTCCAGACCCTTTATTAGCTTTGTTGCCATTCTTTGTACTCGCTCCATTTCCAGTACATCCTTCCTGACTGGTGCCCAGAACTGGACAGCATACTCCAGGTGCGGCCGGACCAGAGCCTTGTAGAGTGGGAGAATTATCGTTTTATCTCTGGAGTTGACCCCCCTTTTAATGCATGTCAATATTCTGTTTGCTTTGTTAGCAGCAGCTTGGCATTGCATGCCATTGCTGAGCCTATCATCTACTAGGACCCCCAGGTCCTTTTCCATCCTAGATTCCCCCAGAGGTTCACCCCCCAGTGTATAGATTGCATTCATATTTTTGCCACCCAAATGCATTATTTTACATTTTTCTACATTGAACCTCATTTGCCATGTAGTCGCCCACCCCATTAATCTGTTCAGGTCTTTTTGCAAGGATTCCACATCCTGCGGAAAAGTTATTGCCCTGCTTAGCTTAGTATCTTCTGCAAATACAGAGGTTGAACTGTTTATCCCATCCTCCAGATCGTTTATGAACAAATTAAATAGGATTGGTCCCAGCACAGAACCCTTTTACTAATTACTTTCCGGAGAATGGTTACCACTCCACTGACCTCTCTTTAAATTGTGCATGTCTAACTTGCAAATATTTAAAAAAGGACTGGTTTGGAATATCAAATTCCTCCTTGAGTTCCTGAAATTAGTTAAGTACATCCACCCTGCATAGCTGAGCAAGATGAACATGACTATGTCTCTCTCAGACCCTACTTTTCTCTATATTGAGTAATTCCTGCAGATGTTTATTGTGCCACAGTGGTGAGAATTCTGTAAATCCCTGATATTCTAGTATATCCTTAACCCATTTCCATTGTTTCTTTATTAAAAGAATTGTAGGATATTTAAATAAAAGAGATTCAGCCTCCAAGGCCTATATAAATGTATCATGACTCGTGCCCAATAACATAATTCCCCTGCCTGGTTTCTCATCAGATAAATCATTACAGCCTGTTAATTGTTGCAGTTGTGCTGCCAAAAAGTAGCACCATGGATGTGGAAATGCCAGACCCCCTTTGTTTTTTGCCAATTGTAATTTATGTAACCATACCCTTAACTGATTTTTCTTCCAAATTAGCTCTCTGAATATAGTATCTTTTTACTGAAACCATTGTTTGTTTATCCGGGTTGGGGAATTATGCAATGCATACAGTAATTGAGGCATCCAAGTCATTTTTATTAGGTTACACCTCCCTGCCACTGATAAGGGCAACCGTCGCCATACCTTCCCCTTACATTTAAGATTATTCAATAGTGGAACAATGTTATTAATTATGTAATCTTTAGGATTTAAAGTTATATACTGTATATTCCCAAATATTTGATCTTATCAACTATTTCCAATTGTAGAATCTCTAATGGCAGATCTAACTTCAATGGATCCCCACATAGCAACATTAATTTATCCCAGTTTATATTTAGGCCAAATATCTGTCCAAAATCTGTGATTATATCCATTGCTGCCATCAGAGATGCCAGGGTGTCCCCCAGGAACAATAATACATCATCAGCATATAATGCTATTTTCTCCACCCCTGGTGCCCTCTGAAATCCCTGTGTATTAACAGATGAACTAATGGCTGTAGCTAGAGGCTCCATTGCTAAGGCAAAGAGCAGGGTTGACAAGGGGCACCCCTGCCTTATCTCACGGGTCAAAGGGAACATTTCAGAGCATACACCATTTATCGTCAGTTTTGCCTTTCATATAAAAGATAACATATGTAGCACCCTCTACCTTAGGTAGGTGCTAGAGTAGTGGGTTTGTTTTGTACTGTCAACACAGGTAAATTTAGGCAGGCCTATGCAGTAAGCTAGGCCTGTTTGTTTTGATCTGGGGGGAGAGGAGTGGTTTAGTGTAGCAACAGGTGACTGACATGTGCTTCAGCTCTTGGGTGCCTCCTCTGGTTTTCAGAAGGTTCTGGAAAAGAGGCAGGGCAGAGAGCTGGAGTGACATGGGGTGTAAGTGGGAGCGCTGACCAATCCCCAACTAGGATTGGCAGGGGGAAGGCCTCCTATATATAACCATGGTCAGCCTGCTGTGGGAGGAGTTGTCAGGCAACGTTAGGACTTATTCAGAGTGAGGCCTAGCCATGTGCTAATGGAGACAGGAACCTAGATTGAACAGTGAAGTGAAGCAAGTGATCTCAAGTAGTGTGCTGGAGGAGATGTGCAGAGGAAGAGACTGTCAAAGCTAGATTCAACCAACATTAAATTCTTTGAGAAGAATTCTTCATGTGGGCATTCCATGTCCCTTTTCTCCATCCAAGTTTAATCCCCTAATAAAAAACAACAAAAACAAGCAAGAGACTGTTCATTGTCTAGGAAAGTGTGCCAAAATGGATGTCTGACCAGCAGGGTGAAATGTGTGAATGCTAGTACATGCAGCGACCCCACGGGGGCACTGCTACACATAGTTTGGGCCAAACTGCAAAGCAGCCAAGGTCTGCCACAAATAATGGCATTCAAGGCTGTTGAAGGTCTTGGCTGCGTCCAGAGACAGTATTGCTCTCGATCCCTCATTAGTCATCGGAACGTGTAGATTTAGATATACTCTCTTTATATTGGTACTAGTTGACCTATTTGGTATAAATCCTGCCTGGTCCAAATGGATATGTTTCTGAATTATTTTTTTTAGCCTAACAGCCAGGATCTTTGCCAGGATTTTTACGTCTGTGCATAACAATGCTATTGGCCAATATGAGGCAGGATTGAGTGGGTCTTTTTCTTCTTTTGGCAGCAAAATTTTGGTAGATTCCCTCATAGAGGAGGGCAATATACCATCCACTAATGTTCCATTAAATGTTTTTAACAGTTCTGGTAGCAGCATTTCTCCATAACATTTGTATATCTCTGCTAGGAGGCCATCTGGTCCTGGGGGTTTCTGAGTTGCCAGTGCTAATACCGCCTGCCTCACCTCCTCCAGAATTATAGGGGCATCTAGTGCCTCCCTATCTTCCTCAGTGAGGTATGGAGTCTTCATATCCTTGAAAAACTCCCACATCTCCCCTTCTACCTCCCCACCTTGGGTACTATACAATTTTTCAAAATATTTTATAAATGTGTCTACAATCTCGGAGACATGTGCCGTGACTCTACCTCCATCTGTTCTAATGGCGTATATAACAGTAGTAGTTGTATTTGCCCTTACCAATCGAGCCAGTAAATAGCCTGAGCTCTAGGGATGAGCTGAACACCCCCTGGTTCGAATCGCACCAGAACATACTGAACAGGCAAAAAATTCAGAAGAACACACGAACACCGTTAAAGTCTATGTGACACGAGCATGAAATATCAAAAGTAAAGTATGTTTGGTGTTGGGGTCGATGGTGCTGCACTCCAATTAGATAATAATGTGGGTAGAGATATATTTATGTCCTACTATAGTTTAACTTGTGATACTGTGAGTATTAGTTAGAATACACTCTCTATTGGGTGATTTTAAAATCCTCTCCCTATTGGGTGATTATATCCAAAGTGATAGTGAACCCTCCAAAGTGGTAAAATTTTATTTAATAATTGTGGCAGGTTAAACCCGTTGCTTTATGCCACCTATGAAGAGTGAATCACATTTGAGTCGCTCTTCCCAGGTGTCAGCAAACAGGGGATGTGTGTACAATAAGTAATTACTGCTCGGTCAAATGTGATTCCAAATGTGATTCGCTCTTCTTAGGTGGCATAAAGCAACGGGTTCAACCTGACACACTTATTAAATACAATTTTACCACTTTGGAGGGTTCAGTATCACTTTGGATATAATCACCCAATTGGGAGAGGATTTTAAAATCACCCAATAGGGAGTGTATTTTAACTAATAATCACAGTATCACAAGTTAAACTATAGTAGGACATAAATACATCTCTACCCACATTATTATCTAATTGGAGGGCAGCGCCATCTACCCCAACACCAAACATACTTTACATAATCTAGATCCCTCTTACCGGGGATCTCCAGGGGAGGCAGCAGCCCAGGAATATTTCCTAAGTGCGGATTTAACAATCATATATAAAAATCAAAAGTGCTCATTTTAAAGGCTTATATGCAAGTTATTGTCATAAAAAGTGTTTGGGGACCTGGGTCCTGCCCCAAAGGACATGTATCAATGCAAAAATTTTTTTTTTTAAACGGACGTTTTTTCGGGAGCAGTGATTTTTTTAATGCTTAAAGTGAGACAATAAAAATGAAATATTCCTTTAAATATCATGCCTGGGGGGGTGTCTGGGGGGTGTCTATAGTATGCCTTTCTAAAGGAAAAATTGTCATAGTATGCCTTTCTAAAGATAAAATTTCATTGAAAACTGTAATGAAATGCGGCTGTAATGAATTGTCGGGTCTCTGCAATATAGATAAAACTCTTTGAAAAAAAATGGCATGGGGTCCCCCCCAGTCCATTACCAGGCCCTTTGGGTCTGGTATGAATATTAAGTGGAACCCTGAACTAAAATGAAAAAAAAAAATTGCATGGGGTCCCCCTAAAATCCATACCAAGCCCTTCAGGGGCTTTATGAGACTCTTTTGCGAGTTGATTCTTCCCAACTTCAGATCCAAGTTTACAGCTCCCTGCCAGCCTCTCACACTGACCTTGGGGCTGTCCCTATATTTGGTGTGTGCAGCGGATGACTCTCACCCCTCTGACGTCACTCGCCCAAGCCAGCACCGGATCAAAGAGGGGAAAAAAAAGCCTTCACTTGCCGCACATTGCTGCTGAGGTTAACCTTCTGGGTCTTGGCTCTCTGCTCTTGGCTCCTTGTCAGCCACTCGCACTGCCGCTGGAGCTACCCCTCCATCTAACAAGCACGGCGGGAGTCTCTCACACTACCACCACTGCTCAGTCAGACCAGCTGTTGGATCACGAGCTCTGGTGTCACAAGACCAGGGGACCATCTTGGGTCAGCTCATTGGCCCTCACTTATCGCCGGCTGGCCCCCACACCCCCATCGGCATCCCAAAACATCCAGTGTGGAACAGGAGAGGGAGAGCTACCATACACGTTCTCTCACATCCTCATACAGTCATGCCCCTCAAAACAAAACACCCTTAGGAGAGGATTTATGACACATTAAGGGCACTTGACAGTGAACCTCATCCCAAATCCTCTACAGGCACTCTGAAGAGCTACTATTAAGTTGGTGGAGGGGTTTTGAGCATCAGAGTGAAATCAGTCATAAATGTAGTTCGGCTGAGAGGCCAAAAAATAATGATAAAAATTTTGGATAACCAGTCCACCCAATGAGGAAGGGCTTGGAGAGAGGCCCTAGCAAACCGTGGTCAGGAATTACTCCAAATAAGGGAGAGAATCAATATGTTGAAACAGTTGTTTGGGAGGAAAAACTGGGGAGACCTGAAGGATGAAGTTTAGAGAGGAATACCATCTTTACTATGTTTATGCACTTTGTAAGATTAAGGGATAAGGGTGGGCAGACAAATATAACTGCTGCTTGCCGGTCATTTCCACCATGTGCAACTGAAGGGCCCTATGGGCCGCAACAAGATGACAGTGGAAAGTTGGGGAAGGATGTGAGGCAAATGCAGTTCAGGCAGTAGCCAAATCCCCCTCCAGTGAGTGCAAATGAGCCTGAGTGGAAGTACAATACGAGGCATTATGACTAATATAAGAGCCACAAACAACCGCCTTAACCTTCTTAGCGGTATTCCCGAGCATGGCTCGGGGTGAATTCTCCATACCAGGAGCGGTAGCCCCAAACCACACTCGGGGCTGCATCACAGTATCCAGGGAAAGTTACTTACCTTGTCCCCAGGATCCAGCGATCTCCCCCCGCTGTGTGAGGTGGTTGTGTCTTCCGCCTGATAGTCCTAATCTAATTAAGCATCTGCTATATTATAAAACACATTTGAAAAGGGAAGCAAAAAAAATCTAATAGTTAGTCCTTCAGGCTTCAGCAGAGCTAGAGCATTTAAATTATACTAAAATGGTAGTAATCTGTACATCCAAGTGGTATAGAGTTAAGAAAATCAGCGTGACAGTTCATGTGAACCACATTAGCTGTTTGGACATTTGACCATCACCACACCAAATGATTCCACTCCCTATAGGAATTGCACTCACCTGGTTCCCAATAAATAATAGCCTCTGTGTATATGTTAAGTCTCTGCGATCACTGCCAAAATCACATCCGTCCGGAACTCAAATCCGATCAGCCAGAAGTGGATCACACACTCTGGTCCTCTGTTTCACCCAGACAAAGCCAGCTACAAACTTTCCATAAAACTTGGGCAGAAGGAAGGGAAAAAAGCCCCATAGTGTAAAACTGTAAAGCCTTTATTCAAATATAAAACCCCTTCCCTTATAACATTGCACTTACAAACATTTGTTTAAAAAGAAGTGTTCAACATAGGTATAGCACTGTATACTCGGTTCTGTACACTGTATACTTTGGGTGAAACAGAGGACCAGAGTGTCTGATCCCCTTCTGGCTGATTGGATTTGAGTTCCGGACGAATGTCATTTTGGCAGTGATCGCAGAGACTTAACATATACACAGAGGCTATTATTTATTGGGAATCTAATGAGTGCAACTCCTATAGGGAGTGGAATCACTTTGTGTGGTGATGGTCGAATATCTAAACAGCTTATGTGGTTCATGTGGATGAACTGTCATGCTGATTTCCTGAACTCTATCCACTTGGATGCACAGATTACTACTATTTTAGTATAATTTAAATGCTCTGGCGCTGCTGAAGCCTGAAGGACTAACTATTCGATTTCTTTTACACACACACACAACTACCAACCAAACCATAAACCATATATAAAAAAAAAGCAGAAAAAGTCCCAATATGTACAAAAAAAAACAGTCAAACCTCCTACCCAGCTCAAAAAACGCAAAGTGGGCTTCATTTCAAAACAAGATCCTATGGTGGGAAACATAACCATAGGCATGAAATGGAAAACAAGACAGAGAAATTCCAACTTGAGCTAATACAGGCACAGAAAAGTATTATCAAACAGAAAGTTAGGCTCCGTATAACGCCACACTGAGCATCATGGGGGATTACGGAAACTTCAGGTGTGTGGAAGGGCAGCAGAGGATCTCAAGGTATGATGAACAAATTCCAGCCACACAAAGACACTTTCTGGAGTAGTGAAGAAATATGCTTGGCCTTGCTGAGTCAACCTGGCAGGAAGCAACATGGCATAGGGCAGAGCATGGTCACATAGCTTCTGCTTGGCAACTTAGAATTGATCCCGGAGCTTTCAAACATGAGTGCAGTAATCCAGAAACGAAGAGACCACAGCATTATTTACACAGAGACAGTCTCTAGTTCTGGTGGCTCAAAGGGCCCCATTCCTATCAAGATAATTATGTAAATGGATGACTATTGGGCAACTCAGTTGAGGTGGTCTGCCCAGGACCTTATGAGCTCTTTCACTTTGAGAAGCAGCCAGCTCTGCAGGAAAACTTCAGGGTCAGAGCCCTCTACCCTCACAGGCAGCCCCACCAGCCTCAAGTTGTTACGGCTCAGCCTATTTTGTAAATCATCTGCCTTTTCCCCCAGAGATTAGAACTTTGTAGTGCAGGCCGCACATTTGGGAGTAAAGGGGTTAACAGTATCTCACTGATACATTGCTCGGTGCTAATAACCCTCTCCCTTATCTTATGCATATTTTAGCATATGATGGAAAGGTCTAATTTCAGCTCCTCCACTTTTCCCATAAGGTCAGATTGATTTATTTTGATAGATATTTTGACTTTGGACAGCGAGGGCTCTGGCATTCCTTCTGCTGCCACAGAGCTTGGCGAAGTCTGAGAGAGGATCAGTGGTGGAGCAGAAACCAATGGGAGGTGGTAAAAAATTTGCAGCCTCTCCAAAGAGCTCCAGAGCGTAGGCGGGAGATGAGCACTGAGCTGTGGAGCAGTGGCGATCTTCACAGGAGCACCTGGTCATATACATCCTAGCCAGAGGCTGCTTTTTATGCCGTCTCATCCACTATAGCAACTCCGAATGAGGGAGCCTGTTTCCGTGAGTCCTGGAGCAGTAGCAGGGTGAAGATGTGTCGCAAGGATGATACAGGATTGGTCAAGATAACGGAGGTTCTTCTACTGCAAGGTGGTTCAGCTCACATCCCGCTTCTGGCCACGCCCCTACTGTATTCTTTAAATATTTTCTTTGCCCAGCTATTTGTGTGAAGATCTTTTTTGTCCAGTGCCATCTCTCTCTTATTTCAATGGTGACCTGCAACCCAGTTGCCAAACCATGGAACATTAGCCTTTTCTTGGCCAGTGTCCCAGTTGCTAGGTAACAGAATGCAGTCTTTGAGCCCCACATATTAATTCTTGCTTCCTTGTATTATACACATTTTGCTGACCATCCATCTCCCAGCTCCAGGGTTGGCTTCTGGCAAACGTGGCACCCTATTTAAGCATCAACAACCTATGCATCAGTTCTTGTGGTAGTGTTTTCCTGCTGATCAAGTGTGCCTGTAATCTTTTCTCATTTACCCCTGTCATTAACCTTTGCTACATTACTGGCTACCCCACTGTCTGTTGCCCATCCTGACCTTAGCTATGTTTAACAGAAATGTCTCCTGTCTGCTGCCCATCTAACTGTTGCCTTCCATGCCCTTTGCTACAGTCATGGATTAAGCTTGTTGTCAGTCCTACCTCTTCCAAAGTGACTTTCCTATTGTTTCTTCCACCACTTTATGATAAGTCTACTAGCGTATACCATGGGCCCACTAGCAACATTTTAAAGCCAGGGTATAAACTTTCATTCAATAAGTCCTAGAGGCAACCTAGTACTAGTAGGCCTGCTTACCTTAAGTAGTGGTGGGGTTGCTAAAGGTGAAGATACACTCACCCACCATTTACTCTGATTGGAGGGACTTACCTTAAAAAATCCAGCAAAAAAATGTAAGTGGGGAATAAGGGTGCATACAGTAGATGAATAAAAAGGTCTCAGTAAAGATAAAACATTCAAACTGCTCCACTTTTTTGAATGCCATACTTTGTTAGAATGTACGATTTGCATATAAAATTTCATGATTAAAAATTATATTGTAAATAAAAATGAATGGGGGCTGCTGGAAAGGGAGTATTATTTGTTTGTGAATGGAGCAGAATAAATGTTAAGCATAGCTGACTAGATGTTACTTAATCGGTTCCTAACCGCTTCACACCAGTGTACGTCGGCAGTATGGCACGGGTGGGCAAATGGGCGTACCTGCGATCGCGCCCCCCTGCCTGCGGCGGTCGGGTTCGTTAGGGGATCGATCAGTCCCCAGGGGCAGACCAATGATTTATGGTCTAGACCTGGTGATCTAGAATGAATGAATGAATGAAATGCTTCCCCTGCCTGTGTAAGTGTAAACACAGACAGGAGGAGGTGATGCCATCTCTCCTCGTGGAGTCTTTTTGATTCCAGTGAGAGAGAGAGGCCATGCAACCATGAGTTGGACCAACACTACACTAACATTAGTACACATAGGTACACTTGCCCCCCATCACCCCCCGATCACTCCCCCCAGTTAACCCCTTCACTCCCTGTCACTGTCACCAATTGCAGATTTCAGATTTTTTACTGATCACTGCATTGGTGTAATTTGTGACTGAAATAAGTGTTAGGGCAGTTAGTAGTACCCTCTATTAAGTCTAGGTTACCCCTTAAACCCCCCTAGTAAAGGTTTAACCCCTTGATCACCCCCCAGTTAACCCTTTCACCCCCTGTCATCAGTGTCACTGATCGATCGCTGTATTTGTGTCACTGGTGACTCTATTTAGTCAGTTAGGTGATTTGTTTCACCGTCAGGTTTTTATAGCGTCAGGTACCCCCATATATACTACCTAATAAAGGTTTTAACCCCCTGGTTAACCCTTTCACCCCTTGTCACCAGTGCCACTAATCGATCGCCGTATTTGTGTCACTGGTAACGCTAGTTAGCCAGTTAGTTTCACAGTCAGGTTTTTATAGCCTCAGGTACCCCCATATATTACCTAATAAAGGTTTTAATCCCCTGATACCCCCTGTCACCAGTGATCACTGTATAAGTGTCACGGGTGATGCAAGTTAGCTAGTTTATTTTTTATAGCATCAGGGCACCCGCCCTATTTTAAAAAAAGGTTTAACCCCCTAATCACCCGGCGGGTGAAATAAGTTAGGTTTTAGCATGAGTCAGGGCCTGCGTTGCCCCAAGCAGTGTCAGATTAGTGCCAGTAGCACTAACACCCATGCACGCACTATACACCTCTCTTAGTGGTATAGTGTCTGAACGGATCAATATCTGATCTGATCAGATCTATACTAGCGTTCCCAGCAGTTTAGGGTTCCCAAAAATGCAGCCCCTCCACCCAGCCCACCCAAGTGCAGTATCAATCAATCACTGTCACTTACAAAACACAACACACATAACTGCTGCGTTCGCAGAGTCGGTCTTGATCCCTGCAAATGCTAACAGTTTTTTTGGTAGCGTTTGAATCAGTCGCTGACAGTCAGGAGCTTTTTTACATGTGAGTCTCACTAGTGTACCAGTAAACTTAGAGACCAAAATGTCAAATCGAAGGTACACAAGTGAAGAGGCTTATACGTTTCTGAGCATCACAGATAGTGAAGAGGAAGTCACTCATCTGTCAGATTCAGGCTCAAATTACAATCCTGTAGACATCAGCGGCACCCTGACAGATAGCTCTAACGATGGAGTTGTGGTCCCTGCCAAGGTCAGGTGTACCAGACCCTGCTATTCTGCTGTCGTTGAGGTTCAAGAACCACAGGGCTCTCATATGGAGCACAGAGCCAGTACTAGTGCCGCTCATCCTTTTAGTGAACTGGTAAGCACCAGCGGTCTAGTACACCCTGGTCGTATTCAAACCAGCACTGCAGTAACACGTGGTGACGTGGCAATTTCCATAAGTGCAGTTCAAGCTGGTGCTGTGGCTAGCACAACTAGTGTCCCACAGCCACCAAGAAGAAGACAAAGATAGGCCTGTCGAGCCCATAGTGCCCTTCCTGTTGCATTCACCAATTCTAATTGGGAATCCTCCACTTCTGCAGCACCCGTACTTCCCATATTCACTGGCCAACCCAGAATTCAGATGGAAACAGTTGATTTTATGTCACTTGATTTTTATTCACTGTTTTTCACGGAAGATCTCTATAAATCTATTGTGGACCAAAGCAATTTGTATGCTAGTCAATTTATCACTGCTAATCCCCATTTGACTCTTGGCAGAGATTGGAAACCAATTACGGTTTCCAAATTTAAGACCTTTCTGGGCCTATCCCTCCTCATGGGCATTACTAAAAAAGATTGAGTTGCGGTCATATTTGTCCACTGACCCAATTCATCATATGCCCATGTTCTCTGCCTCCGTGGCCAGGGCACGATAGGAAGAGATCTTGTGTTTCATGCACTTCAATGACAATGAACTCTGTCGTCCTTGGGGTGACTCTGGATACGATCGGCTCTACAAAATTCGGCCCCTCGTAAACCACTTCAACCAACCGTTTGCAGCCTTGTTTATTCCCAATCAATTTGTCTGCATTTATGAGTCCCTGATTAAGTTTTCTGGCTGCTTGTCTTTCAAACAGTATCTTCCCAGAAAGCGTGCCAGATATGGGATCAAGATGTATAGGCTCTTTGATGGGGCCACAGGCTATACATATAGTCTTATGGTTTACGAGGGAAGAGATAGTCACGTAGAGCCGGAGAACTGCCCAGATTACATAGGGAGCGCTGGTAAAATTGTGTGGAACTTGGTGTCACCCTTATTCGGAAAGGGGTACCACTTATATGTGGACAATTATTACACGAGCGTGCCACTTTTTAGTCACTTGTTTTATCATGGCGCATGTGGCACGGTGCAATCTAATCGCCGGGGCTTACCCCAGCGGCTTGTAGATTCCCATCTTAGGTTAGGGGAGAGAGCCTGCTTGAAGTGTAATAATTTGCTCGCTGTGAAGTGGAGGGATAATCGGAATGTTTTTGTTCTGTCCTCCCTTCACGCAGACATGACGGTCCAAATTCCTATGGCGACTGGTGTTGTGGAGAAACCCCTCTGTGTCCGCGAATATAACCTTAATATGGGATGGGTGGACCTCAACGATCAGTTGTTGGTGCCGTACCTAATTGCCCGGAAGGCCATACGTTGGTACAAAAAAGTGTCTATATACTTATTTCAATTGGCTCTTCTGAATGCTCTTGTGCTATACAAAGCTTCAGGATGAACTGGATCCTTCCTTAAATTCCAGGAAGAGATCATCACAGCCCTTCTGTTTGCAGGCGGTGCTGTGGTCCAACTTCCCAGTCCAAATGCAGTAAGCCGGCTGCATGAAAGCCATCTTCCTTATGTCCTCCCTGGTACCCCTACCCAACGAGCCCCCCAAAGAAAATGTTGTGTCTGTAGAAAGTGCGGATATAGGCGTGACACCCGCTATTATTGTCCCTCCTGTCCTGACCATCCTGGTCTTTGCATTGGTGAATGTTTTGAATGCTACCATACGCTAGTGGAGTATTAGCGTAGGGTACAGCACTGCACAGACTAGGACACACATTCACAGGGTCTCCAAAGATGCCATTGCATTATGGGAGACCCGAACTGTAATAGGGCGTACACACGGTCGGACTTTGTTCGGACATTCCGACAACAAAATCCTAGGATCTTTTCCGACGGATGTTGGCTCAAACTTGTTTTGTCTACACACGGTCGCACAAAGTTGTCGGAAAATCCGATCGTTCTAAACGCGGTGACGTAAAACACGTACGTCGGGACTTTAAACGGGGCAGTGGCCAATAGCTTTCATCTCTTTATTTATTCTGAGCATGCGTGGCACTTTGTCCGTCGGATTTGTGTACACACGATCGGAATTTCCGACAACGGATTTTGTTGTCGGAAAATTTTATCTCCTGCTGTCCAACTTTGTGTGTCGGAAAATCCGATGGAAAATGTCCGATGGAGCCCACACACGGTCGGAATTTCCGACAACACGCTCCGATCGGACATTTTCCATCGGAAAATCCGACCGTGTGTACGGGGCATTACAGTTACAAAAAAAGTGTAAAAAAAAAAGTTAAAAAATAATATGTATATATATAAAATAAAAAAACAAAAATAATTGTTGTTTTATTGCTCTCTCTCTCTCTCTCTCTCTATTCTCTCTCTATTATCCTGCTCTTTTTTACTGTATTCTACAATGCAATGTTTTATTGTTACTATGTTTTATCATGTTTGCTTTTCAGGTATGTGATTCTTTTATATTTTACTGTTTTCTGTGTTTTATTGTTAACCATTTTTTTGTTTTCAGGTACGCCATTCAGCTGCAGCACAGCTTTATTTATCTTGACAGCAACAGCGTTTGCTCCCACGATATGTAAAGCGGTGACTCCAGCTCTGTCAGAGGTGATTTCACCACCACAGTTAAAAAAAAGAGCATATATGCCTAAGCATGGGGGCAGGGGTGGAGGAGCGATTTGCTCCTAACATTAGGGACGGATTGCCCCCATGCTTCGGCATATATTTTTTAGGATGCTTGTTTTCTTCTGATACAATGTAAGTACAGATTTTATCTTTTAAATAATAAATTAGTTATCTGGATTACGCTATGTCCATTCCTTCTTTTCTCTTGGGGAACCCCTGAGCGAATTTTATCCCGGTACCTTGGTGGTGTATGTGAAAAGTTTTTTGGGACCGATCTTTATGCGGTTTGGTGGACCATCCTCATCCCATCATTCCTTCTGCTTAAAGGCCCCAACCGGGTCAAGGTCACAAGCTTACCTGAGCTTGCCTTGTGGTAAGCATTCAATTTTACCGGTGTTATCACAGTGGTGCGGTGGAGGATTCACATGGTTACACAGTAACATCACTTTGAAGATAATACTTTATATTGTTTGACTTTTTCACTTATATTTGAATGAACTTTATTGATGCTTATTCAGAGTTGTTTTTTCACTTTATATAAATTACTATATGGGTTGGTTTCACATACATGTACCTGTATATGTTATTATTATTTGCACTGTGCATACTTTTTGGTGTACATTATTAGATATTCAGCGCTGCTACTTATTGTTAGTTATTTGATTAGGTGTGTATCTCACTTATAGCAGCAGCTTTTTAGGTGAAAGTTTTTTCTTTCCTTTTTTTAATTTTATTTATAGCGCGGTATTTATTATTAATTATATATTTTTTAGGCACAGATTGCGTTAAAAAATGTTTTATGTTTTATTGTATTTGCTTTGCAAGTATGGTAAGTCTTGCTGTTATGCAGTAATGTTACTTTGTTTTATTGTTAACCATTACTTGCTTAGCAGGTACGCCATTCAGCCGCAGCACTGATTTATTCATCTTGACAACGACAGCGTTTGCTCCTACGATACATAAATCAGTGACTCCAGTGCTGTAGGAGGTGATTTCACCACCACAGTTGGTGTATGGTGCATGTATGCCCATCATTAGAAGTGGGTGAGTAAAGGGCGGTATTCTAATGGTGGGCATACCCACAACCAATCTCTTTTTTTGTTCAGCCCACAGGCTGCATGAAAAAAGATCATTACAATGTATGCCCAACAAGGACCATCAATGTACTGGTATGTTGCTGGACTTTGAGTGGTTATACAAAAATTATGCCTACAGGTTTTAGGTATCATCTTGGTATCATTCTTTTAAGCCAGCGGTCGGCTTTCATGTAAAAGCAATCCTAGCAGCTAATTGGCCTCTAGACTGCTTTTATAAGCAGTGGGAAGGAACATCCCCCCTCCGTCTTCCATGGTTTGGGAGGGAACATCCCCCCTCCTGGTTTTCTCGGGTTCTCCTGTCCTGTCAGCTGACCATAGAGCTGATCAGAGGCCAGAATGGCTCCAATCATCTCTATGGTCTAAGAAACTGGAAGCTATGAGCATTTCATGACCTAGGTTTCGCCGGCTATAAACAGCGCCATTGGGAAATTGGCAAAGCATTTTATCACACAGATCTTGGTGTAGTCAGATGCTTTGAGGGCAGATGAGAGATCCAGGGTCTACTAGACCCCAATTTTTTTTAAAAAGAGTACCTGTCACTACCTATTGCTATCATAGGGGATATTTACATTCCCCGAGATAACAATAAAAATAATTTAAAAAAAATGAAAGGAACAGCTTAAAATATAATAAAACAGCAAAATAAATAATTAAAAAAAAAAAAAGCACCCCTGTCCCCCCGTGCTCACACGCAGATGCGAATGCAAGTGTCGGTCTGGTGTCATATGTAAACAGCAATTGCACCATGCATGTGAGGTATCACCGCGAAGGTCAGATCGAGGGCAATACTTTTAGCAGTAGACCTCCTCTGCAAATCTAAAATGGTAACCTGTAAAGGCCTTTAAAGGCTTTTAAAAATGTATATATATATATATATATATATATATATATATATATATATATATATATATATATATATATATATATATATATATATATATACTAGAACTGGTTGTGTCCTGGTATAAAAAGAATGTTTACAGGATGTGTTATACCCTCTGCCAGCCACTGTGCTAGATTGGTATGGATTAATAAAAAGTGTACCTTTTGAAATACACTTACAGAATAAAATTAATGTACTGTGACTTCAACCAATAGCACATAAGAGAATTCTATAAATCTATACATATATATATGTGACATAGATATCCTTTCACAGTGTAATCTGTGTAACTGATTACTAAAGAGAAGTAAGTTAAATAAACAGAACCAACCTTGCAATATCAATACACCATTCTGGCTTGCCTACAGCCCTTACCCATGCTTGTGAGGTAGTGCACACTGATGGCTTTCTGAAAGGTTGCTACAATTTAGAATAAAATTACTAATACATGACATTTATGGACTTTATAGGTATAGTATTAGGGCCTTTTACATTTTTTTACATTGCATTGCCTTTCATTCTTACAGTAGCAGGAAATGTCTCTCAATTCTACACATCAAGTGTACCATCAGCCTATTCAGATAGAATGGACTGACTTAACACCCTAACACATAGTAATCAGTTACTTGAATGCACATGCATTATTGTTACCTTCACTGTATGCCTTATGGCTTTGGTCAATTTTATTTTTTATTTTTCATGTCAGCATATTCAGAAACTCTCAGGTTTATATAATTTTTCAACAATTTTGTAGCACCTATATAAAAATAACCTTTTAATACAGTGGGTTTCCACTGTTTGTGGAGCTGTGTTGACATGCTGTAATATATATATATATATATATATATATATATATATATATATATATATATATATATATATATATATATATATATATATATATATATATATATATATATCCAGAATAACTTACTACCTCTGTCCAACTAAATATCTAAATGGGACAAAATGAGCTAGAAAGATGGCATGACCTAATATTGAAATAATATAAAACAATATTAATATATATATAATATATAATAATAATAAACTATATGGCATTAAACTGGCAGTAACACACACAGAACTATATGGCATTAAACTGGCAGTAATGCACACAGAACTATATGGCATTAAACTGACAGTAACACACACAGAAGTAAATGGCATTAAACTTGCAGTGACGCAGAAAACGATATGGCGCTAAACTGGCAGTAATGCACACAAAACGATATGGCATTAAACTGGCAGTAACACACACAGAAGTAAATGGCATTAAACTGCTGGTAAAGAGTTGTAAAGAGGTGTTTGGTGCACTTTAATTTGAGTACTCAAGTTGCACAGACACACTCCACAGATACACTATAACATACTACAATATAATGCCAGTACAGTGATGCACAGAACTATATAGCGTTAAACTGGCACTAACGTAAGCAAAAAGATATGGTGTTAAACTGGCAGTAATGCACACAAAACAATATGGTGTTAAACTGTCAGTAATGCACACAGAAGTAAATAGTGTTAAACTGGCAGTAACGCACAGACCTATATGGCATTAAACTTGCAGTAATGCATATAGAACTGTATGGCATTAAACTGGCAGTAACACACACAGAACTATATGGCGTTAAACTGGCAATAACGCACACAGAAGTAAATGGAGTTAAACTGGCAGTAACACACACAGAACTATATGGCATTAAACTGGCAGTAATGCACACAAAACTATATGGCGTTAAACTGGCAGTAATGCACAAAACTCTATGGCCTTAAACTGGCAGTAACGCACATAGAACTATATGGCGTTAAACTGGCAGTAACGCACAAAACTATAAGGCGTTAAACTGGCAATAACGCACAACAGAACTATATGGCGTTAAACTGGCAGTAATGCACACAAAACTATATGGCGTTAAACTGGCAGTAATGCACACAGAACTATATGGCGTTAAACTGGCAGTAATGCACAAAACTATTATGGCATTAAACTGGCAGTAACGCACACAGAACTATATGGCGTTAAACTGGCAGTAATGCACGCAAAATTATATGGTATTAAACTGCCAGTAATGCACACAGAACTATATGGTGTTAAACTGGCAGTAACGCACGAAAAACGATATGGCATTAAACTGGCAGTAACGCACACAAAACAATATGGCATTAAACTGACAGTAATGCACACTGAAGTAAATGGCGTTAAACTGGCAGTAACACAATCAAATAGACGTGCTCAACTACATTGACGCTATCGGAACTGTCCCTACTCTAGCTATACACTAATGTCAAGGTTACTGACACAGTCTCACTACACTACACTGAAACTATATGGGCTGTCCCTACTCCACACTAATGTATATATGAATGACATGGTCTCACTACACTACAGTGAAACTATCTGAGCTGTCCCTACTCTAGCTGCACACTATGCAAAGCTGAATGATGGTCCCCCTAACTACACTCACACTGTCCCTAGACTGACACTAAACTAATATTCTGCACTGGCAATTGAAACCAAATAGCATAATATATCACACTAACTAACTGACAGCACTGAACAGAGCCCTGTTTTATCTTTCTCCACACCAAAATCACACTGAAAATGGCTGCCATTGAAAGAATACTTTTATACTGTGGGACGGGAATGAGCCATGATTGGATAAAGTCATGATGACAGTGTCCAACCATGACTCTGACAGTGCTGTGTGCCCTGATTGGCTGAAGCTTTCACTGTTTCAGCCAATCAGGGCTTGCAATATGCTGTTCAGCAATGCAATGCATTGTGGTCAGTTCGGGGGTGAACAAATGGTCGAACTACCCATTTGTTTGGCTGTTCGTCGAACGTCTGAACAGCTAAAATATGGCCCGAACTTATGCTCGGGCCAAACCGTTCGTCCATCCCTAGCCACAAATACCACAAAAGACTTCATGCTGTCATTGATGTTAAAGGGGGCAATACATGGTGTTAAGAACTGGGGTATGTAAGCTTTTGATCAGGGTCATTTGGGTAGTTTCTGTTGCCATTATGATTTAAAAAGAGTAAACGCAGTTGATTGATAATAAATGGCTTCAGCCAAACACTAACAATGAGTGAAAGAAAAGTTTTTATGTTATCATTTATATTCTCTGAAAAATGGCCAAGAAATCATACATTCTGACAGTGTATGTAAACTTATGAGCACAACTTTATATCATGATTTTTAAATTAAAGCATTACAATTCATTAAAGTGTATTTTTTAAAACAAATGTGCATTTTAAAAAAAGTTTTGTGTGCCATAAAAATATGCAACACCCACCATTTTATTCTCTAGGGCCTCTGAATAAATGATATATAATGTTTGGGGGTTCTAAGTAGTTTTCCAACAATTTATTTTTTTTTTTTTTTACATAAATGTGAGAAGTGTCGGAATTTGCCCATGGCTCCCACTTTATGAATTTGAATGACAATGATGCTCTCCTACCACTCTCTACAAGACACTTTTTTAATAGGCATAGGCAAAACTAAACAGCTTAGCTTTCCTGAAATTTTAAAGACATTTTACAATGTTATTTTTGTCTTTAGGTGAAGGGCTTTACATGCCTTCAAGGCATTCTGAGTGTTTTACTGTTTTTGGTGTCATTTATTGTCAATTGTCAATATTTTGTCAATTCTATATATATATTCTTTTACTTTTTTAGTGTATTTTATTATTATTTTCATCTTTTTAATGTATAGCATACACTGTATATGTAAAAAATAAAATGTACCACTAAATAAAGTTAGCACTTATGGATATCATCTGTTCACCAACTTTCTGATGAATACATGATGCATGATTATACCAAAGTCTTTTGCATTAGGTGGCATTTTTTTCACACAAATGACCAGCCCAAACTTTTTTTGGACTGTTTTATTTTTATGATTTTGGATAACTATTTATTTGGAAAAAAAATCCTCATTTGTTATATATTATTTAACACTCAATGAATTCACAATCTCAGACTTGGTGGGCATACCTATGAAAGTCTAACACCAACTGGTGTTAAAAACTGCTGCATATAACCTGGCTTAGATTGTATTCAAGCCAAACTTTAGGTCTTTGCTGAAGCATCTTAAATACTTACACAGATGAATTCAGGTTGGACCAATGTAAGTATGCATATCTCAATTCCAATCCTGAGGGACCACTGCGGAAGCTGACAGTCACTGTAGTATTCAGCACTCCACATGTGTCAAGCAGCTTCTCCACTGCATACTGACCACAGAGAGCCATTTCTTCAGCACTACAGCTATTCACAGAATGCCTTGTAATTTTTCTACTGAATACCAAGTCTTTTATGAATGGACAAGGTACAAATTGTGACATCACTATCCCTATTTTATACCTTATCCAGCGAATGCCTTGTTTTTATTGAAAAAAATACAGGCGATTGGTGAATAGTGCTGGTGCTGAGCTAGAAACCCTCTGTGGTCAGTATTAGATAGATCTTGAAATATTTAAATATTTGTAGTGAAAACTGCAGACATAACACATAATTCTTACTGCTTTTCAGTACTCATGGTCAGATGCTTGCACAGACAGTCTACATTCCTTGTCTAAAAAAACAGTTTTAGACATTTTCTTGAAAGTGGTATGGTAAACTTTAAGGCTGGGTTCACACTAGAGCATGAAGTCGCTCACAGCAGGGGGTCCAGGGCGTCTCAATTCACCAGTTCAGGTCTGATTTCAGCTCAAATTTTTCTCTGAATTTGGACCTGAAATGGACCAAAAGATGCACAGGGCCCCTGTGCAATTCGCACCGGAGCCGCTCTGGAGATGTGTGAACCGGCTTCATAGAGAGCCAATTCACAATAGTGTGAACCCAGCCTAAAAGGTAAGCTTTAAAAGGTAGACAGTTTAGACATTTAGACAGTCTGGCAGCAAAAAACAAATCATTGGACAAATAAATGTATTTTTCTGATTGCTTACAGAAAGCAACAGCCCAATTTCACAAATTCTTTCAATAATATTTTTTTAGAAAAAGTATTTTGCATAATACTGCCTTTACTATAGTCCAGATATGGCATCCTGGCAAATGTGACTACCCCAACACATGCTCATATCTCTCCTATTATGTCTTTCTAAACAGGATAAGCACACAGGATTATGATAAGACAAATGAAAAAGTCTTATTCCCAGACAGAACTAATTTGGTTAGAGCTGTTTCTGTTGACTGTTCTTTACAGCATTGTTCATACAGTACTATTAAGTACTTCTTCTTGCATGGCACTCTCCCAGCAATTCCTTGAAGTCACTGGCATAGAGTTCAAACTCTAAAGCTGGGTATACTGTACATGTATTCTTCATGCTGAACCAGCTGAATTTTGATCTGTGTGTACTGCTCTCTGTTCAACAGAAGACGATCGTTAGACCTGCTTATGTCGAATGGTCCTGCTGAAAAATCAGCATTCAATCAGCTTCTGCAGCCAATAGCTATAGTGCAGAACAGTGTATACTGATGGGGGGTGCAGGGGGGAGGGAATCCCTGCTGTCAAAGTACAATAGCTCAGAGGGGCAGATCCCTGCATCTACATCGCTTATGTGGATGCTGGGAATCTGTGAGGTTTTTTTTCATTCATCCCACTGGTTGAAAAAACCTCTCCATTTATACCCAACTTTAGGCTTTTCCCATCTGTAGTTAAGGTTTAACAACTCTCAAAGGAGAGTTGACTAGACATTCTGCCCCGAACAAGCAGAGCAGCAGTACATGCCACAACATTGTGTAACTTTAAAGTTGGGTATACAGTTTTTTTTTTTTTACTCAACCAGCGGGTTCAATAAAAAAACTCAGATTCCCGCATCCACTCAAGTGGCGGGATTTTCTCTGCTCTGCTATTGTATTTGCTATTGTATTCTGACAGAGGGGACTCCCCTCTATCATAACACGCTGATCAGCACTGCAACCATCAGATGCAGAGACTGAGTAAATGCTGGTTTCCCGGCAGGACCATTTGATAGGAGCTGACTGAATGGCTTATGTTGAAAGAGAGGGGTACACATAGATCAAAATTAGTCTGGTTCCTGCTGAACTGGCTGAATATTGGATACGTGTATACCCAGTGTAGGACAGTTTCTACAGATCAAGAGAGAGCAAGGTCAGAAAAATACTGTTCATAGGAATTAACAAAAAAATAATAATTAGAAACGTCATACATATTCAATAGGCACTTAGCTATCTTTATTGTATTGTGAATTTTGTAAACAAATTACTCTTGTAAATTCATTTTAATCCTCTTAAAAAGTTCAATTTGCAGTTCTAAGCAATGATACAATTAATTCAGTAGCCATCGTTCTTTGCAATATTCATGCTCTGCTGAAGTTCTGATGCAAAAAGTTTGAAAATAGACACAAAACACTTATGTGGATGAAGCAGATGGTAACATGGATATATACTTCAAACTATTCCTCCTTTGTTAATCTCTGCTTAGGTTTATTCTCTCTTGGTCTCCTGGGGCAGGATCAAAATTTGGTTGTCAAAAGTGTCACATTTGTAATGAAGAAGATTACTTGTGTTTGATGTTGAAAATGCATTAGTGATATTTAGTGGTAAACAAAGCTTCTACTGCTTTCAGCACCTGGTTTATAAATAATTTTTCTTTTGAATCTTACTGTATTTTAAGGGATAAGCAACACATTGTATTTGTACTGTGTGCCTCTTGGGTTGGGAGAACCATGATTAATTTCCTGTCTTCTTGTCCTCATACATTAAAAGTTCCTAAACACTTAGTTTTTGTTATCTCTCTCTTTTCTATTTTTTTTTTTCTTATACTGAAATGCGTTTGCATTGTTTGAAGGATAACAGCTAGAGCACCTTTCCCTTAATAACAAGACATTGTAAAGAGGGCATAGGTAACCAAGTAAAGCCCATATTACAGTCACAATGAACATAAACATCTTCCCTAACCCTTTATGCTAAAACAAAATATATCCAAGTTAGTATATCTACAGCAATAAAGGCCTGACATGGGTTCTAACCTTTCCCCAATCTAAATAAATACATTAAAGCCAACTCCTTTTTAAAACATTAATGGGGAACATTTATCAATAAAATATATTACACAATTAGTTGCAAACAAGGCTGCCTCTCCTTAACCCCTTTGTGCCTAAGGGTAAAACAAATGTTAATGCCTAAGCACAATTTTACAACTTTGACAAGTGTTAGTAAAACTGTGAATATCACTGCAACTACTTTGTGCATCCAGGTGGATTATACCATGTTTTTTTCATCACAAATTGAGTTTTTATTTGGTTGTAAATGGTAATGATATCTCCTGATTTGTTTTATTATTAAAGGAAAATTGGCCAAAATTAGTAAATTATACTTTAGCTGTATATTTGTTGCTACTACCATAACCTTTCACCAAAGAACAACCCAAAATAATTTCTCCTGCTCCTGACGATATCACATATGTGTATGTTTGTTTTTTTTTCTATCCTACCTAAAATACACTGACTTTTGACACTGACACTGATACTAATAAAAAAAAAAAACATGTCCCCCCAAAAATACTGACCCTGACTTTTGACCCTGACCTTGACCCAAACACTAACCCTGGCAGTGACCTAGATCAAACTTTGATCTAGGTTTTTTTTTTGTATTTTTTAATTGCATTCAATCTATTAATTATTATTTTTTTTTCTACACAGTTTTTTTTTCTCTCTGCAAGGAGAGAATGAGAAAAAATTTATTCTCTCCTCCATTCAGGGAGAGAAAACACTGGGGCATGCTTCACAGTTACTGATCACTGTCACAGCCATTTAGAGGCTATGACAGTGATTAGATGGCCCAGAAACAGGAGTTCTGGGTCCCGATCATTAGTACGGGGCCCAGAGCTCTTGGTGAGACCTTGATCTCTGTGCTGGATGCATGCCATGCAGAGAGCTCCCAGCTCAAAGCCAGATATGCAAATATGCAGCCCCACTGAAAAAAAGCCCAGTCCAGTGATTAGGGTCGGGTTTCATTCTATAACAGCACTACTTTAGATCCGTTGAGGAAGTACTGTGTAACCTTGTACCCTGTTTCCCCGAAAATAAGACCTAGCGTGATTATCAGTGATGGCTGCAATATAAGCCCTACCCTCCAAATAAGCCCTAGTTAAAGTCCTTGTAGGTCTTATTTTCAGGGTAGGGCTTATTTTCGGGGAAATAGGGTAGGGCTTATTTGGGGGGGTAGGGCTTATATTGCAGCCATCACTGACAATCACGCTAGGTCTTATTTTCGGTGAAACAGGGTAGTACATATGAAAAATAACAATTTACTGCTCTCTACCCAGAATAACATTAGAGGCCGATGAGAAAAATGTAGTGCTCAGACCAATGTGTCTGTCAGCCTATGATTGTCAAAGTAATCCAAAATAGTCTACACAGCAGGATCTCAAAGTATAAGAAACTTTATTGAAGAATAGAGTTAAAATCCATGTCTGTAGACTTGCTTACATGATTCATTCTTACAGTTTTAGTAATAGTCATATGATTAAGGACATATAGTCACGTGGCTTAATGCCCCACCCTATAAATTTTATAGAGCAGCTAAATAGTCATGAAATTATTATTATATAATTAAGATAATAAAAGTAAAGAGAACAGTTAGGCTGGCCATACATTATACAATTTTCTTGTTTCATTTCCTTTAGATTTACCTTTTACTATGTAGTGCAAGGGCCAGCCTGATTGCATACAAATTGAAAGTGTTTAGGTTTGACCTCATATTATATGATTTTGGTAAATCTAAAGGGAAATTGTACAAGAAAATTGTATAATGTATGGCCAGCCTTAGATAGTCATGAATGTATTATATTGAAATTAAGATAATGAATATAAATCATGATATACTGTATACAGATTCAAATTATGATATATAAAAGATATAGCTTAGCAATGTTTTAGTTGTATATAATGTCACACAACCTTAGAATTACATGGGTTTGCATAAGAGAAATATGTAGAATGTCATTGGTGAACTAAAAATGCTACATACCTGGCTGTCATGTTGATCTAGTGGCTTCAATACCTTCGGTTTGATGTGTTCACTTCAATCAATCAATCATGTGCTAGCAAAAGTATTTTTCCTACTTAAAGTAAAGTAAACAACCTCTAGTCCTTTAGTAAATCCACCTCTTTAAGAAACTGATATGGGAAAAATTATGGAGATGGGTTTTCTGACTTCACAGCTGGCTTCTGTGACTGCATGCATGTTATGGGTCAGTGATTCTGAAAAGTACTAAAACCACAGACTGCCAGACAACTATTTTCATAATCAGGTTGTAAAGGGAAACCCTTATTTTTTTTTCAACAGAGTCTTCCTTTAATATTTTAACAATAACTCTGTGACTACTTTGCATTTATAAATAATTTTTATACATTATTACAGAGTTCAATATAGCTCAAATGGAAATTTGCACATAAGTGAATGTTAGAGCAGCGAGTCGTCTTTCTCTCGTTCTTTCGCTTTTCATCTTAACATCTACAACCAAAACTTTAAAGAGAGACAGCCTGCCAAAAGGAGACTATAATGTGTGTTCTCTCTTTAGAAAATGCTTACTTAAATGCTTACTTGTAAAACATAAAATGCATGTATATAATAAGGATAGACATGAAAGATCAGTTTAAAAGCATAAACATTTAAAGAATTAAATAAAAGACACAAAATATTTAAAGATTCTCTTAAATAGAAATTTAAATAAATGTCCAATGTATTAGAATACGTTTTTGGTAAAATGTAGGAACATTTTTGTATACAAATTCACAATTTTCATAATTCAGGCTCTTTATGTTTTATCCCTAAACTCAGATTTTTTTTTAATATAACAATATTACCTCAAGTAAACATTTATTTTCTATTAAATACTGCTTAGGTTTTCAATAATCCTAGCTTATGCTGGATAATTAAAATAGATTTCTGTGTATTGTTGGGTATTTTCACAACAGCTGTTGTTCCATGTTTCTTAACCATTTCAATTAATTCTGATACATTTGTCTTTGGATTTTTTTTAGATTAGCATTCAAGGTAACATGACACAAGACAATGGTATGCCTAAGAGTAAAATATAACAATTACTTTCATTTACTAAATAAAACAGAATTTAATTCGTGCAGGAGGATCAAACATAAAAAATAAAACCTTTGTCAGCCAGGATCTTAACTTGTATCTACTTGTTCAACTTTAGATGACTGGTATAAGACTGTTTAATCAAATCAATAAAGTAAATACCAAGTTTATAGCTTTCCGTCATCTAAAAACTTTCTCTGTGGTGTACCTTCTCTTCTCATTCAATGACTTTCATGTTGTTTAAAGTCACTTGGAATAATTCTCTGCATATAGTTATAGAGATTCCAAAAAGCCTTTTATTTCTCTGTGCTTAAAAACAGCAACATTAAAAAAAGGAATAGCTGATGTTTTGAGAAGTTATAACTTTCGCACTCTAAACTCATATTTATAACAACATGATCAAAACCTATTCTTTAATCTCTTTTCTACTGGGGTATGTGTTGAAGTGGGGGATTGGTGGCCTGCTATTTACCCAGTGCCATTTAGAATTAGCTGTCAGGTGCCATTCTGCCCACTAATTGGTAAGTACTGAGCTGTTTGTAGATGGCTTGATACACAGAGACATGGTAGCGAGCCACGACCTCTAAAGGGTTTGGTACCATACAATTGCTGTTATTGGTCTTTACAGTAATCACATGCTATCGTTTACATGGTTGATTCATGCTCTCCCTCCTAAAACAGAGAAAGTAGAGTGATTATAGTAACTTGTGAATAAGGATGAGCCAGCAGTTCAGTCCAAACCTAGGTTGGGATCAAACTTTTGCCCATCTGGCCCCCCATTTGGTGGGAGCTAAGCATCATATATACAGTGCCTTGAAAAAGTATTCACCCCCCCCCCCCCCTAGCTTTTTACCTATATTTGGAAAAAAGAGGGAATCAAATATTTAGGTATTACTCTAACTCCCAGTACAAAAAACCTGTATACAGGCATACCCCACTTTTAAGTACACAATGGTGTTTATTAACTAAAGCTGGAAAGTGCAAAATCAGCAGAAAAAAAACGAGGAAGAGAGGCGCCTCTAAGTGCAGTATGTAAACTGAATTTAATAAAAACACTGTACAAAAACACTCACATTTGGTGGATTAAAATAAAGCATATCATGTGATTGATTTCCTGGAGGAGGGGAGTCCGTCAGATCAGTCACTGCATCGCTGTCTCCTGCTGTCTACGGCTGTGCTTGAGCCACCGCTGAAGCCGGCCGCGGTGATGAGATACTCCAAAGCGAGGCCTGGAACGCTGGTGGAAAGCAGGCGCGGGGCTGTGACGTCACCGGGATGCGACGCGTTTCACGAGCGTACGGGCTACGATGTCACGGTAGCCGCGCTTGATGAAGGAGCGCGGCTACCGTGACATCGTAGCCCGTATGCTCGTGAAACGCATCGCATCCCGGTGACGTCACAGCCCCGCGCCTGCTTTCCACCAGCGTTCCAGGCCTCGCTTTGGAGTATCTCATCACCGCGGCCGGCTTCAGCGGTGGCTCAAGCACAGCCGTACGCACAGCAGGAGACAGCGAAGCAGTGACTGATCTGACGGACTCCCCTCCTCCAGGAAATCAATCACATGATATGCTTTATTTTAATCCACCAAATGTGAGTGTTTTTGTACAGTGTTTTTATTAAATTGAGTTTACATACTGCACTTAGAGGCGCCTCTCTTCCTCGTTTTTTTCTGCAGATCTTTGGGGCTTGGTTTCAGCTCTTTTTGGAAGGCAGCCATCTGTGTGGACTTTTAACTCTTTATTGAACTTGCTTTGCTCAGATAGACTTATTATGGACTTTAATAGTCATAATTACCCTTTGTCATTAACTAGATGGTAATATAGAGATATCCAGTTCTTTGCGCCTTTACTTGCTTAAAGTGCAAAATCAGGCTCACTTCTGCATAGAAACCAATGAGCTTCTAGGTTTTATTACCAGAGCTTAATTGAACAAGCCGGGGTTAGAGGCTCATTGGTTTCTATGCGGAAGCGAGCCTGATTTTGCACCTTTCCTTCTTGGATACTATCTGATCTAAGCTACGGGAACTTTCTAAATGTGAGCTATCATGGACTGGTCGCCTGGCGGCCTTTAAGATGGTACTTCTACCTCAACTATTATATTTGTTCAGGACACTTCCCATTATGGTACCCAACTCCTTTTTCAAATCTGCTCAATCATTAGTGAATGCCTTTGGCGGGGCAAGATGTGCATTTGCAAACTAACAACTACTAGGAGAGCTGGGGGATTGGGCATGTGGTAGTTAAAGACTATTACTCCGCCTCAGTCCTTACCAGTCTAAAAATATGGTTTTCCCATTCCCCCAACAATCTTTGGGCACAATTAGAGAGTTGCAAAGTGAAGCACAATAACCTCTATAATTATCTCCTGGCTAGCCGATATATCCCACTCTCAACTAATACACTTTCACCTACTTGTGCGTCACTATGAGCTTGGCAAGGCATATTAGTCATGAAATTTGTCAAATCTAGCAAATCTACAATTAGCTCACCTTTTATTTGCTTACCCATCATTATCCCTGACCTCCCTATATCACACTTGCCACTTAAAGGAATTCACTTAGTGGATGACCTACAGGTGGGGCCCTGCAACTAAAACTTTTAGAGCCCTACAAACTGAGTTTGATCTACCATCTTATGATCTCTATAGCTACAATTGCACGCTTCCTCCAACATAGCCTACACCCAAAATTATCCTTACCTTGGCAAGTGGTGCAATTCTACACCTCTTCTAACTTCATTATCAAGATTATCTCCCTCTTTTAAAATATAATTAATAACAAAAGCATATTTCTCACATCAACACCCATAAAAGCATGGGAACTTGACTTGGGGAAGACCTACCCCCCCTGAAAAATGGCAAAACGCACTATGCTCAACTTACACTGCTACAAAAAATATCACTCTATGGGAAATAACCAAGAAGTTCCTGCTACTCTGGTACCTAAACCCATACAGAATCTCACAATTTACTCCACAAATCTCCCCACTATGCTGGAGGGGGTGTGGAGCCACAGGTACACTCCATCATATCATTTGGACATGCCCTGCGGTTTCCTTCCTTTGGGTAGCTGTGTTCCAGCTGATCAATCAACTTTTCAGGTGTGCAATCCCAATGTCAGCAGGAACAACACTCTTTTTACTAGACCTTGAATCTATACCACATAAAACAAAGATTACTGGTAATTCACATATTATTAGCAGCCCGTCTGCCCTTGGTCAGACATTGGAGGGACCCCCAACCCCCTTCTATAATTGAAAAATTATCCACACACACACGCCACCTACAAGTTGCTCTTTGCATCCTCTTCTGGAAGATACCAAGTCACTAGGTTACTTTGGAAACCATGGCTTGACTGGCACGCTCAAAACCAGGATAAATGAGTATTAGTAACCCCAAGACTGTATTGGCTTCATGCCTTATTATGTTGTATTTCCTTTCCTTTCTATCCTTTCATTCTTTTTTAATGCATTTGCAACAAAAAATTTTCACAAACATTTTCAATGTTACAACCAATTGGTACCTTATCTGTAGCAATGTATGCTGCTAGAGGCTATAATCTGCTGTCTTTATACAACTCACAGATTGACTTCTCTATTTTGTTCACCTACCACACTGGCTGGCGTATTGTTTGTAACCTTCTTTATATGCATTTTCAATAAAAATATATTGAAATAAAAAATAAAAAAAACACACAACCCGCCAAAACTCTCCCAAAATACATAGCACTTTTTCTTTTGTAAATGTCAATGCTACTGCAGCATTTTCTGTGCTTCATAGATATGCATCCCATTCACAGGCAGGATTAGGGAACCCCCAAAAATGTTAATTAAAGAATTCAGGCATTTTACTGTACTACTTTAGGCATTAAAAAAACATTGTTCCTTACTGAATGAAGTTTCTAAACATTTTGTTTTTGCACTTGTACATGTTCCTCAGGAACAGTGGCCATCCTCATGCTATTTTTCTATTAGCTCAGAAAATGGGCATAATTAACCACTTGCTTACTGGGCACTTATACGTTACTGACAAGGCCAATTTTCAGCTTTCAGTGCTGTCACACTTTTAACCACCTCAATACAGTGCATTTTCGCCCCCTTCCTGCCCAAGCCATTTTTCAGCTTTCGGCGCTGTCACATTTTGAATGACAATTGCGCGGTCATACAACACTGTACCCAAATAAAATTGTTATCATTTTTTCCCCACAAATAGAGCTTTCTTTAGTATTAGTATTTGATCACCTCTGCGGTTTTTATTTTTTGCGCTATAAACAAAAAAAGAGTGACAAGTTTACAAAAAAAACACAATATTTTTTACCTTTTGCGATAATAAATATCCAATTTTTTTTAATTTAAAACAAATTTTTTCTCAGTTTAGGCCGATATGTATTCTTATACATATTTTTAGTAAAAAAAATCGCAATAAGCGTATATAGATTGGTTTGTGCAAAAGTTATAGCGTCTACAAAATAGGGGATAGATTTATAACATTTTAATTTTTTTATATTTTTTTACTAGTAATGGCGGCGATCTGCGATTTTTATTGTGACTGCGATATTGCGGCGGACATATCGGACACTTTTGACACATATTTAGGACCATTCACATTTATACAGCGATCCGTGCTATAAAAATGCATTGATTACTGTATAAATGTGACAGGCAGGGAAGGGGTTAACACTAGGTGGTGATCGAGGGGTTAACTGTGTTGCTAGGGAGTGATTCTAACTGTAGGGGGTGGGGACTCACTAGGGGAGGAGACCAATCGGTGTTCCTCTGTACTGGGAACATACCATCGGTCTCCTCTCCTCTGACAGGACTGTGGATCTGTGTGTACACACACAGATCCACGGTCCTGCTGTGTTACCAGTAATCGCGGGTGCCCGGCGGACATCGCGGCCGCCGGGCACGCGCACCGGGTGCCCAGTGACACGGCGGGCGCGCGCGATCGCCGTCGGCGGCGTGCGCACACCCCCTAGTGGGCTGGGAAAGCGAGGCCGTCATATGACGCCCGCCCGCCACGAGAGCTGCGCCGCCTGGCCGGTGGTCAGCAAGCAGTTAATGACAATTGTGCAGTTATGCAACACTTATGACATTTTCTCTTTTTTTCTCTTCTTTTTTTTCTTTCTTTTGTTGGCATTTAATCACTACTGAGTTTTTTTTTTTTGCTAAACATTTTTTGTAGTTTCTGCTATAGAATTTTGCAAATACGGTAAGTAATTTTTCCCCTTCACTAATGTGCACTGATGAGGCTGCACTGATGGGCACTGATAGGCTGCACTGATAGGCTGCACTGATGAGGCAGAACTGATGGATACTGATGGGCACTGATAAGGCAGCACTATGGGAATTGATGAGGAGGCACTGATGAGGCTGCACTGATAGGTGGCACTGATGGGCACTAATTAGCGGCACCGATGGGAGGCAATCATGGGCACTGATAGGTGACACTGATGGGCACTTATAGGTAGCACTGATGGGGAGCACTGATGGGCACTAATGGGCAGCACCAATGTGCACTGATGGGCAGAATTGATGGGCACTAATAGGCATTACTGATAGGCACTGATGGGCAGTACTGATGGGCACTAATTGGCACTAATGGGGTTGCACTGATTATCAGGGAACTGATGATCAGTGCCCTGATTATCTGTGTACATGTCCCCTGTCAGGATTAATTTTTCACCTTCACGTATGTGCACTGATGGGCACTGATAGGCTGCACTGATGGGCACTGATGAGGCGGCACTGATGGGAACTAATGAGGAGGCAGTTATGAGGCTTCACTGATAGGCGGCACTGATGGGCACTGATAGGCGACACTGATGGGCACTGATAGGCACTTATATGCAGCATTGATATGCAGCACTGATGGGCAACACCAATGGACACTGATGGGCAGTACTGATGGGCGCTATTTAGCACTGATGGGGCTGCACTGATAATCAGGGCACTGGTAATGATCAGTACCCTGATTATCTGTCAGGATTGCCAGGTACCGGCTCTTCTCTCTTCACGCTGTGATAGCGCATGAGGAAAGGAGAGCCAATAACTGGCAACTCTGTTTACATTGTGACCAGCTGTGATTGGACATAGCTGATCATGTGGTAAAGGGCCACTATGCTTGACCCTTTACCTTGATCTGTGATAAGCCATGTGATCACAGAGCACACTGGATGCACACCCCAGGGGGTGTGTGAGAGGTGTGGTTCCAGTAAGGACTTCCATGGATGACCTCCTGGAACGAGTGAGCTGTAGCCATCTTTCAATATGGCATAGTTAGGAAGTGGTTAATTCAACAAATTTGGCCCGCATTAATTTCAGGGTTTCCAGTTTGGCATCCAAAATTCTTTGAAGTTGGCCAGACAATGCTCAAATTGAACCCAGGGCATTTTGGCTCATCCCTACTTGTGAAAGGGAAAAGAATGTATGGATCAGCAGCAGCACAGGAAACTGAAAAATGGCCCGGTAAGGAATCAGTGTTACAGGCTGGTAGAAAGGTGGCTAATTTAACCACTTGACGACCAGCTGCCATCGTTATACAGCGGCAGGTGGGCTCTCCTGTGCAAATCGGCATAGCTGTATGGCGGCTCGTGCGCACCGGCAGTGCATGTTTGTGCCCACTGATGGAGCATGCCTGCGGGTCAGCGGACTCAATGTCCGCCTGTGACCTGCAATTGTCTAGTACAGAGGCAGAACAGGGATCAGCCTTTGTAAACAAGGCAAGTTCCTGTTCTGACAGGGGACATGTCAGTGATCTACTGTTCCTTGTCATCGGGAACAGCTATCTCTGTCATGTCCCTGTCAGCCCATCCCTCCTACAGTTAGAACACACCCAGGGAACACAGTTAACCCCTTGATTGCCCCCTACTGTTAACCCATTTCCAGTCAGTGTCATTTTTATATTGATCACTGCGTTTTAATATCACTGATCAATGTAATAATGTCACTGGTCCCCAAAAAGTGTAATTTGTGGTCAGATTTGTCCAGCGCAATGTCGCAGTCCTGCTAAAAATAGCAGATCGTGGCCATTACTAGTAAAAACAATAAAAAATAAATTAAAGTCTCTAAATCTATCCCATAGTTTGTAGGGTCGATACGTTTTGTTCAAAACAATCAATATACGCCTATTGTGATTTTTTTTTACCAAAAATATGTAGAAAAATATATATCAGCCTAAACTGATGAACACTTTTTTTTTTGGATATGTATTATAGCAACAAGAAAAAAAATAGTTTTTTTTCAAAATTGTTATTCTTTGTGGGAAAAAAAGGATATCAATTTTGTTTGGGTACAATGTTGCACAACTGCGCAATTGTCAGTTAAAGCGACGTAGTGCCATATCGCAAAAACTTGCCTGGTCATTAAGGAGGCAAATCCTTCTGGGGCTGGAGTGGTTAATATTGTTAGCAATGTTTTTTGTGATTTGTTTTTGTAATTATTAAGTTTTCTAATTAAAGTTTGAAGAAGGTGAAAATAACAGTAAGAAATTCTCTGTTTCCAAACAGCCTATTTTAAGTGATTCTGTGTTCAGCTAAGGTACATAAACAATAAAAACTAAAGGCCCGTACACACGATCGGACTTTTTGACAACAAACATGCAAATTAGCTGTTTTGGAGCAACATCTGACCGTGTGTACGCACCATCGGACAAACTTTTTCTGTTTCCATTGGATTTTTGTTGGCCGTGCGAACGGACAAACTTTCTGGCAACAAAAGTCCGATGGAGCAAAGTCCGATCGTGTGTACACAAAAGCATCTGTCTTTTGTACAAACTACATTACGCAGCCGCGAGAAGGTTTCCAGCGGGAACCCATCGCGCTGGTTCTCGGCGACAGGGTACTGTACATCTCGTGCTGACTGCAATAGGAAAAACACATTTATCTACTGTGGCAAGCGCAAGAGGGAATTCCCCTCTGGGGTTATACCAGGCCCTTAGGTCTGGTATGGATTTTAAGGGGAACCCCTACGCCAAAAAAAACGGCGTGGGGGTCCCCCCAAAATCAATACCAGACCCTTATCCGAGCACGCAGCCCGGCCGGTCAGGAAAGGGGGTGGGGATGAGCGAGCACCCCCCATCCTGAGCCGTACCAGGCCGCATGCCCTCAACATGGGGGTAGGTGCTTTGGGGGAGGGGGCGCATTGCGGCCCCCCCTCCCCCAAAGCACCTTGTCCCCATGTTGATGAGGACAAGGGCCTCTTCCCGACAACCCTGGCCGTTGTTTGTCGGGGTCTGCGGGCGGGGGGCTTATCGGAATCCGGGAGCCCCCTTTAATAAGGGGGCCCCCAGGTCCTGGCCCCCCACCCTATGTGAGTGAGTATGGGGTACAGCGAACCTCTACCCATTCACCTAGGGAAAAATGTGTCAATAAATAAAACACACTACACAGGTTTTAAAATTAATTTATTAGGCAGCTCCGGGGTCTTCTTCCGACTTCGGGGGTCTTCTTCCGACTTCGGGGGTCTCTCCGGCGACTTCTCCCTCTCTCTAGTGACGTGACCACGCCCCCTTATGACCTCACAGTTCCAGCATGCCCTAGGACTGTGATGTCATAGGGGGACGGGGTCACCGCCTATATAAGTCATAGCAGAGCGCACAGACAGCATTACAGCCGGAGAGAGCGTCGTGTCAACATCTCTGGAAGAGAAGAGGGGAGAAGACGATCCAGATGGCCGGGCTCCTCTGCTAGCAAAAGAGCGGCAAAAGAGCAAAGGATAGCAGAGGAGCCCGGCAGAAGTAAGAAGGCACCGGAGAAGATCCAGAGAGCGTGGACACATCACCGGAGAGAGGGAGAAGATGCTGGAGAGACCCCCAAAGTCAGAAGAAGACCCCCGAAGTCGGAAGAAGACCCTGGAGCTGCCTAAATTAATTTTAAAACCAGTGTGTTTTATTTATTGACACTTTTTTCTCTAGGTGAATGGGTAGGGGTACGCTGTACTCCATACTCATTCACATAGGGTGGGGGCCGGGATCTGGGGGCCCCCTTATTGAAGGGGGCTCCCGGATTCCGATAAGCCCCCCACCCGCAGACCCCGACAACCAACGGCCAGGGAAGAGGCCGTTGTCCTCATCAACATGGGAACAAGGTGCTTTGGGGTGGGGGGGCGCAGTGCCCCCCCTCCTCCAAAGCACCCACCCCCCATGTTGAGGGCATGCGGCCTGGTACGGCTCAGGAGGAGGGGGGCACTCGCTTGTCCCCACCCCCTTTCCTGACCGGCCAGGCTGCGTGCTCAGATAGGGGTCTGGTATGGATTTGGGGGGACCCCCACGCCATTTTTTTCGGCGTAGGGGGTTCCCCTTAAAATCCATAAAAGACCTAAGGGCCTGGTATGCTCCTGGAGGGGAACCCATGCCCTTTTTTTATTTAAAATTTAGCACGGAGTTCCCCCTCAAGACTCATACCAAACACAGTACCTGGCATTGGCGGGGATCCAAGTCGGATCCCCGCACCAGTGTGAACCCAGCTCGCAAGGTGTCAATTTCGCCAATAAAAGTGGCGAGATTGACACAATATCAGACAACAATACACAAGTTGACCAAAATGTGGTGGTAAAGAGCTGAAAACCCACGTGATTTGGTGAAAGTTGGCTGGAAAAGTCCTGTCGTCTGTATGCAAGACAAATTTCTAGCCAACGCCCTTTGTACCAAAATCCAAGGGAAAATTTGTGCAAAGTCCTATCGTGTGTATGGGGCTTAACTTTTACTTTTTACATTTATGCTGATGTTGTTAAGCATGGATTTTGGCTGTTTATCTAAAGTTTGGACCCAGGGGGCAAAGCCCCGTGATGGACCTGAGCAGGCATGCTGACCGCACTGGAATCGGATTGCATGGTTGTTCACACTCGTGTAATCTAATACCTGTCTGAATCCACTGTGAACCGATCTGGGGGTGTCATTAACATTGTATTGACACCTACAGCGGTCGCACAGGGCAGTGTGAACTGCCTGTGGGAGAGAAGCGGGAACCCGCAGTAGAATTGTGCTGGTTCTCACATCGCTATAGTGTGAACCCAGGCTAAAAGTGCATTCAATGTTCCCTATGAAACAGGATGTTTCTTTATATGGAAAAGCAACGTGCCCAACACATGTCAGAGCTCTGCACCAACCCACAGAGTTTTCACTAGTGCCTCAATTCTGTGGAGATTGCACTCACATTGACTACCTCTGCTATAACACAGCTAGTGGAGACTGTCTCCATTCAACACCAATTCATATAGAGTCTATGGACACAAACAGATGATATTGAGGGCAGTAATCACCATAATGATATTCAGCTCTGCAGCATACTGGAAGCTACTGGACAGAATGACCCTAAACCTAATGTTTAGGTGATCCTCAACCGCTTTTTTCAATGCCCTGATGGACTACCGATAGAGGTGAACATGGTCCACAGGACTTCACAGCCCTGATCTTACTATCCCTTGTGATTTCCTATGTTGGGTATGTTTTTTTTTCAATGTCAAAGAGCAAATCATATGGAAGGCACAGGAAAAAGGTTCAGCGGACTTTGATGGTGGTCTTGGAGGACCTTGGCATTATGTTATCTCAGATTCTGATGCTATATCATCATCATCATCAACCCCTTGTTAATGGAACATTAATCTGAAGTATTAAAGGAGATGTACAGCCAAAGCTTGTTTGGCTGTACTTCTGTGGATCACAGGAGTGCAGTTTGTTCTGCATTCCTGTGACCCATTTTTAGCTGACAGTGAGCTGAAGCCCGCTGTCGGCTGACTTCACTTAGCTGGTCCAGGCTGGGAAAAGATTGTGACCATATGGCCGGGGTCCACCCCGAAGCCTGAATCGGCACCTGGCTCAGGCTCTCAGTGAGCCACTAAGAGCCTGAGCCAGCTTCTCCTGCTCTGTCCACAGTCCAGTGCTCCAGTAAAAGTGTGGGGGGGTGGCCCAGAGCAGACAGCAGGCACTGACAGCCACAAGCTCTCTGCTCATGGACCAGCACTGAGAACTGAGCGATCAGTGGTCTTTGATCGCTCTGTTCTCAGTCTTAGCGCCGACAGGGGATCGATGCTGCATCCACCTAGGTAAGTATGAGTAAAAAATAAATAAAAAATATCTGAAAGGGTCTTGTAAAAAGCCCCCCTAATGTCTACACTGCGTTGTGCAATGTTATTGAAACCTAAGGCTGAATTGCTCCTTTAAATGTTTTATTTTGTTTAGCAATGCTTAGCAATAGGTTTTAAATATATTATTGCTTAATAAGTAAGCTTGTGTTGCAATTAAAACTTGATATGAGCATATGTCCCAGACAAAGGGGGTTATTTATGAAAGGCAAATCCACTTTGCACTGAAAGTCAACTTGGAAGTGCAGTCGCTCTAAATCTAAGGGGTAGATCTGAAATGAGGGGAAGCGCTGCTGATTTTATCATCCAATCATGTGCAAGCTAAAATGCTGTTTTTTATTTTCCTTGCATGTCCCCCTCGGATCTACAGCGACTGCACTTCCAAGTGCACTTGCAGTGCAAATTGGGTTTTCCTTTAGTAAATAACCCCCAAAGTGTCTTGGGTGACAGGAACCATAGGGTTTTTTTAATATATTATAAGTGACATAATAGTTTTGCTCAGATACAGAGATGTAAATAATTCTAAATATCTGTATCATTATAATTGGTTAATTGAATAAGGATGTTTTTAAAGGAAACATGTAATTTATACATGTACCCCTTATTGGTGGAAAATAATTAATAACACCCGTCTCATCCTGTGTATTTAAGATCTTATACAAGCCAAAAATAAAGGAACAGTGGGGTTGATTTACTAAAGGCAAATCCACTTTGCACTACAAGTGCACTGAAAGTGCACTTGGAAGTGCAGTTGCTGTAGATCTGAGGGGAACCTCTGAAATGAGGTGAAGCTCTGCTGATTTTATCATCCAATCATGTGCAAGTTAAAATGCTGCTTTTTATTTTCCTTGCGTGTCCCCCTCGGATCTACAGTGATTTTACTTCCAAGTGCACTTTCAGTTCACTTGTAGTGCAAAGTGGATTTGCCTTTAGTAAGTAACCCCCAGTGTGTAGACCTGACCTGTAGTAGTCATTATTACTATATACTCTGTTCCCTGCGGTGATCTGGGTGTGGCTGATGGAGTAATGCCGGCAATAAGATAATGTAATAGGACAATAATAAGGTGATAGTTAGAGCTAATCATTATAGGTTAAAGAAGTATCCTAACAATCTTCTCTTTTAAATGTCTCTATAAACGTGGAAGCAACAGAAATTTGTTTTCCACTGACAAGATCAGGAACTGACATATCTTGGAATTCAGATGCTTAGACCTTACACATTCACAACTATATACTCTAAATATTTACCCCTTTTAGAACAGACTGTTGTGCATCTTATAAAGTGGCTTGATAGGATGGTATAGTTTAAGATGACGATCCTGCCTCACCTTCTTTATCTTTTTCAAACAGCCCCAGCTTTTATTTCTTGAATCATCATCAAACATCTTCTGCCCTTCAAACATCTTTTGCCCTACTCTGATATACAGTTTTTGGGGTGGAAAACATTCTCATCTGAAATATTACATTCCGAATAGATAAAGGCGTGGGACTTTCTCATGCATTCCTTCCTCCCATGCACTCTTTCTTGAATACAGCCTATTGACTGCCAAAAATACTCAAATATATTGTTTAGCCTTTCCCCTATTAAAGACATGTGACTCTTTTTTTTTAATCCTACAAACTCTCTAGCTAAATTTTTCTCCAGGTTCTGAAAATTTGAAACATTTTTTATGTGATCCCCAAAGTCCCTGTGCTACTTGTTCTGCCTTAAGAGGAGGAACATTTAAAACTTTAATATCCTTGTTGCCCACATCCTCTGTCCCAGGAGGGCACTGGCTGTAGCATACTGTATCAACTTTGTGACTTCTGCTCTTCACTACATCAGAAACAGTGCTTCCTGATCCCTTTTGAACACCTTTGCCATCAACCTGATAGACCAACCTTTCCCACAATGCCTCACTATGTATCAGAATGAAAGCGAGAGCTCCTTTGTACCCTCTCTGACACTGATCTCCTCAAATCCTTCACTCTCATGCACAAATTCACGGTGGCCTTCTCAGCGCATTAAAGGAACTTTAGACTTTTAAATAGATGGTACAGCTGTCCCTACACATTTTTAAAATGAACCAACCATCCCAGACAGACACATGCTTGTGATGTGGGGGAGATATGGCTACAACGTATAATTTATGACAGGATTGTCCTTGTATTTAAACCTTATGGAAAGATGTTTTTGCTGTTCCGCCAAATCACTTTTTGTGATGTTCCACAAACCCCTCAAATTGTTTTATTATCCATCTTACCGAGGAAGGAGCCTGTTGATGGCGCCAGCAAGAAGCAGATGCTAATTTAGGACCTCTGAAGCCCGCAAAAGCTCCTATCTCAATGCGGCCAGTGGGCTAGGAGCCTGGGTTCCCCCTGCCCTACCCCTCCCTCGTACCTTGGTGTCCGGTGATCCCAACAGGAAGGACGGCTCCGCTTTCCACCACTGGGACCCGCCTGGATGTGGTGAATGGGGCAAGCGGAGGTGGGTGTAAGGAAGACGTAAGATCAGCGGGGAAGTGAGAGAGAGAGAACAGAGCTGACAACTTGAAAGGCGGAAGTGGAAGCCGCATGGGGTAAGCGGCCTGCAAGAGATGCCAGGAGAGAGAGAGAGAGGACAGCATGGCAGAAGTGGCAAAAGAACGGTCACTTGACCCAAACCATGAGTGCTTTCAAGGCCACAATGGCCCTAAGGAAAAATTAACCCCTGATTCTAACCCTTGGATCCCTGCTCAGCCATTAGCTTATTCGGAGACTCCTAGCCCTAGGCTGTGGAAGAACTATGGTAAGAAATATCCAGAGTACACAGTGAGCCTTGAAGCCAGTACCTGCACCGGCAAGCCATCTACTGCAGAGGGGGTGAGTTATATCAATTTTTACCTCCCTACTGTATATGTTGGAACTGTAATATCCTGCTGAAGATATAGCTGGTTAACATCAATTAATATCAGCCAATACCAGGAGTGGTCTTTGAGAGAGACCTACCTGACAAAGAGACCGTTGGGGTTTGGAAAAAAAAGAAAAGAGGAAGTCTGAGGAGGTTTGGGCAGAGGTAGAGGTGTCAAGGCTGGGCTCAGCCCTTCCTTCTCTAAGCTGGCTGCTCAGCTGTCGGCTAATTGCCAGCTCCTATCTCTCCACAGTTACTCAGCTGTTGATGATATCCTGCTCATCAGTCTTGCCTATTTAAGCCATCCAGTCCAAAGGATCTCTGCCTTTGCCTTGGTCAACATCACGGAAACTGAGATTCTGTCCCACGATCCTGTTCAAAACTTGCTTTGCTGACATCCCTTCTGGCTCCAGATCCTGATTGCTGTTCCACTACTTTGATCCCTTACTTCTGGCTTGGCTGATTATCCATTCCAGTTACTGAACTTTTGACTATGTTTGTTCTTTTTACTTTTATTATTAAACAAGTGTGATTTAACTGTACTTCTGTCTCGGCCTGATTTCATGGTTTCTGACAGTAGGCGAAGGCCATGAATTCAGAAGATGCAGTCAATCCACTTGTTGAGTCGCATGGCTCACCTGGAATCTCCCACTGTGGCCACCTCGGTACAACCTATGTTGCAGGCCGACCCTTCTGTTGCCCGCCTCAAGTATTACCTCTATAAGTGGTATATCTGGCTCCGCTCCGCTTCCCCAGTGATTTGGGGGGGATCCAGTCCAATGCCGAGGGTTTCTCAACCAGGTTGAGATATACTTTGAGATGCTGCCCCAGGCGTTTCCCACGGACAGAAGCAAAGTAGGTTTCATGATATCTTTGCTTTCTGAGAGAGCCTTGGCCTGCGCAAACTCTCTATGGAAGACACAAAAATCTGTTGTCTTTAGCTACCCTGAGTTTGTGGCTTCATTTAAAAGGGTATTTGATGTTCCCGCATGCTCTGCTTCTGTTGCCAAGTGTCTCATGTCCATCGAGCAGAGTACAAAAACTGTTGCCAACCACGCCATTGAATTCCGTACTCTGACAGCAGAGGTTGCGTGGACCAACGAGATCATCGTGGCTGCTTTTTCTCATGGTCTCTCGGATACCATCAAAGATTAGATAGCAGCCTGAGATATACCCACTGAGCTGGAGAAGTTGATCACGTTTGCCATCCTCATTGACTCCAGACTCAGAGAAAGACTCTCTTTTAAGGAGCGCTTGCGGAAGACTCTTGTACGTTTGTCTCCGAGCTTTGCAGTCCCACCCGTGCCTTCCTCACCTCCCATGCCTCCTGGTACCAAGTCGGTCAGTGCAGGTGAACCCATGCACTTGGGCTTCATGCGTCTCTCTGCAGATGAGAGAACATTTAGGAAGAGGGAGAGATTGTGCCTTTATTGTAGGCAAGCAGGTCACTTTTTGAAGTCTTGTCCTACCCGTCCAGGGAACGCCCGAATCTTGAGGTCCTGTCACGGAAAGACCTAAGGTGGCATTGTTTCGTCCCCAGTTATCCAGAAGGATAACCCCTGTTCCTGGTTACCTTTTCTTGGGCTGATCGAGATACAGGCTCTAATCGACTCTGGGGCTGCAGGCCTGTTCATTGATGCTGCCTTTGTGTTGAAGCACTCGATTCCGCTGCAGCTGCATGACACTCCACTTGCCATTGAGGTTCTTGATGGGAGACCTCTACAGCCTGCCCATGTGACTCATGAGATGGTTCCATTGTCCATGGCCGTAGGGGCTCTTCACTATGCGATAATCCAATTCCAAGTTATTTCCTTGCCTAAGTTTCTGCTGATTATCGGTTATCCTTGGTTACAGAGGCACAACCCCTCTTGTGATTGGCTTCATGCTGAGGTTCTCTCCTGGTCACCAAAATGCAGTGAGACATGCTTCCAGAAGGTAGCCAAGGTCCTGTGCACCTCTTCACTCTCCTACCTGCCGGAGGAGTACCACGATTTTAGCTATGTCTTTAACAAAGTTTAAGCCGGTAGTTTGCCTGCACACTGGCCGTATGATTGCGCAATTGACCTTCAACCTGGTGCCATACCCCCTCGTGGCCAGGTTTACCTTTTGTCGGTCTTGGAGGATAAGGTTATGGAGGAGTATGTTGCAGATGCACTTTCTCGAGGTTTCATCTGCAAATCCTCATCTCCTGCTGGTGCTGGTTTCTTCTTTGTGAAGAAGAGTGGTGAACTGAGACCTTGTATTGATTATAGGGGTCTCAATCGTTTCACGATTAAGAATGCCTATTCGATTCTGTTGATTCAGGAAACTCAGGAAACTCACTTTTGTGCCAGTGCTCCACCAAAATGCTTGCACAAAAACTACCCTTACATCTTTACGGCTAACGCCGAGTCAAAACAAAGAGGTGTCCTTACGGCAATTAGAGATACAGTCTCATTTCAACTACACAAAGAAATTAAGGACCCCGGGGGCAGATATCTCATTCTTATATGCGATATCAACTCTATTACTTACACCATTGCAAATATCTACACCCCTAACACTCATCAAATTAAATTTCTTAACAAAATGTTAAAGAAGTTAGACTCACTCAGGAAAGGATCCCTAGTCATCCTTGGGGACTTTAACCTTGCTCCAAATAAAGCTATGGACTCTACTTCTACATCCGCACGCATAGGACCCTCTATACAGGATCTGCTTCCTCAATACAGTCTGTTTGATGTATGGCGCTGTTGTCATGCGGGAGAAAAAGATTTTATCTTCTTCTCAGCACCCCACCATTCTTACTCCCGCATTGACCTCTTTTTAGTCAATCAAGGTCTCCTGACCCAGACTATGAAAACGTCAATCAACACGATAACGTGGTCAGACCATGCATCAGTGTCTCTGACTTTAATTGATTCTCTCTCGGTTGGGGCTAGCCCGGTCTGGAGAGCAAACCTAATTATTTTGCAGAGAGAAGATACTAGAAAGATTTTAGAAACCCATCTGAGAGAGTTTTTTGCTGACAATATAGACTCTGTACCTGATCATACTATAAATTGGAACGCCCACAAAGTGTTCATGAGGGGGATTTTTATTAAACTCAGTGCAGGGATAAGGAGGCAGAGGCAGAGACAGGTAAAAGAGCTCACTGACAGCATCCATGATCTTGAAACCCAAAATAAACAGAAACCCTCACCCTTGCTATCACACAAATTATTACAGGCTAGAAATGACCTTAGACTTTGTCTCCTGGCGGACTTTGAGAAGTCACCCCACAGACTAAAAATGTCATATTATGCCAATGGCAACAAGGCGGGTAAACTGCTCACCCAACGCCTGCAGGGGTGCAGATTAAAAACCAGAATCCCATACATAATCCACCCCAGCACTAAACATAAACACCATTATCCAAAAGACATTGCGGATGCTTTCAGTGATTACTATATAATTTGAAGAATGAAGAATGTAAGGGCGCCTTGTCACGACTAATTTTCCTCCACTTCCAAGTTGGAGTCGGTTCCAATTACTGTGATTCCTCCTGATCGTATTCTGACTACGGTTCGCACCAGTCTCACTTCTCCTTTGGGTGACAAAATTCTTGCTGCTCAGCTCCATGCTCCTCCTGAGAAACCTTGTGACCGCTGCTTTGTCCCAGAGAGTCTCCGTACTGCCGTGCTCCAGACTTACCATTCTCGAAAGGCTGCTGGCCACCCTAGGAAGAGTCAACTCTTTTGGGCCATTTCTTAACAATTTTGGTGGCCTAGTTTATATGCTGTTGTAACTGCCTTTGTAGCTGCCTGTTCCGTATGTGAGACCCCAACCACTGATCTGTGCTGACCGGTCTCCAGCTGTGCTCCTGATATCCTGAAACCTGTGACTATTCTGTCTGATACCCGTTGCTGACCTTGGCTCCTGTTGACTCTGCTATTGGACTCTACTATACCTGATCCCTGGCTCCTGATCCCGGCTTCCCATCTTGCCTCTGCCTGATGTTCTGGTACCCTTCTGCCGTCTGTTAACTAACCCGGCTATTTCTGTGACCTTGCTCTTGTGTACTGCTTGGCTCAGCACTACCATCCGAGTGTCTGCAACTACAGTCCTGCAACCAACTGCGACTTCCTGCTCTGCAACTACAGTCCTGCGACCAGCTGCGACTTCTTGCTCTGCAACTACAGTCCTGCAACCAGCTGTGACTTCCTGCTCTGCAACTACAGTCCTGCGACCAGCTGCAACTTCCTGCTCTGCAACTACAATCCTGCGACCAGCTGTGACTTCCTGCTACGGGCTTCCGGGTCTTCATTTGCAGACACTCGTGTGACTCCTGTCCCTCGGCTCCTTCTGTTTCACCCTCAGTGGGACCTGGGCCAGAGATACAAGAGAGGCCGGCCTCATCATTTCAGTCTCCCTTCAGGTACGTGACACCCAGGATGGTGGGAAATGCAAGAGAGAATAATAAATACAGAGGAACAACAAAAATGGGAACTGGCTCTAAAGAAGGGGAAAGCATCAATGAAGAAAAAAACATAGTATCCTTGGACGTGCATGCCCCTGTTCTCCTCTGTGATATCCATAGACATTTTCCCCTCAAGCCTGGTGGTCCTCCAAGGGGGAGGGGTTGTGGAAGAGGGATACTGTCAGGGCTGGGCTCAGTCCTTCCTTCTCTGTTCAAGACTTGCTTTGCTGACATCCCTTCTGGCTCCAGATCCTGTTCCACTACATTGATCTCTGACCTCTGGCTTGGCTGACTATCCATTCCGGATTATTAAATAAGTGTGATTTAACTGTACTTCTGTCTCGGCCTGATTTCATGGTTTCTGACAAGAGACACCAATAAAAGGACTGAAAGAGTGGGGCGCCCAGTTTCATGGGTTGGGGACTCCCGGCCCATACCCCCCCTCCCAATCCCCTGCATACCTCCCGCAAGGAAAGAGGAGCTTAAACGAAACTGTAATATCCCCCTTTGGAGAAATAAAAAGAGGAACATCACACCCCAGGACAGTACATATAAATATCTAGTTCCCAGACTAAAGAGTAAAATGAGAGTTAAATCAACTAGAGGGGTGGGAATAACCCCCTCCAAAGTAAATGCCAATCTGGGGACTATAAAGAAATACATGACGCAAGAAGTGGGTAAGGAAATCCTGGGTAAACAGCTGGGGACTAAGCAAGTAGACGGACGGAACCATTAAAAATGGGCAAAGTAGATTATCCATGGGAGCAAATAGTTCAACGCATGTAAATGAAGAATATGAGGAAGAAAACGAAGAAGAACAAAGAGTAAAAAATCAGCTGACAACTAAAAGTGAAAAGGTAGAAATGTTCCTAAGATTAGAACAATCCTTAAAAGGAGATATGGCAACTTTACATGGGGATTTGAATCCAATACTAAAAAGAGTAGAAGTAACAGAGGGTAAACTGGAATCACAAATGGTGTAAATAATTAAGCTTAAAGAACAGATGAAAAGGATACAGAGGGAACAGAGAAAAATGATGTATAAAATTGAAGATCAGGAAAATAGAAGGAAAAAATTAAGAATCCGGGGTTTACCCGAATCAGAGGAAGAAGAGCTACAAAATAAATTGGATTATTTGGCCCATTGCTGAGAAAAACAACAAATGAAAAAATAACATTTGAAAGAATACATAGAGTTAGGAAACCAGTGGACATGACGAGGGAAGTCCCGAGAAATGTGATTGTGAGAATTCATAATTACAATGACAAAGAGCAGATCTGGGAAGGTTTAAAAAGTAAAAAACCGGCAAAATATGAAGAAACTACTTTACAGGTATTCCCAGACCTGGCACCAGAAACGTTGGCAAGGAGAAGAACTCTTAAACCTTTATTGGAACAAATGAAGGCTCGCGACATTCAATACTTTTGGGGCTTCCTGGCCTGCCTAATAGGCTGAAAGGATGGCCACTCAGCAACATTAAGGTATCCAGAAGAAACAGAAAAATGGGAACTAGCAATGAGAACAACAACAATGGGAACAACAATGGGAACTAGCTCTAAATAAGGGGAAAGCATCAATGAAGAAAAAAACATAGGAGAAAGTATAGGGGGAAAATAAAAGAAGAATTATAACCGGGGGGAGGGTTGAGGGGAAAAGAAAGAAAGAAAGAATATGAAACTGACTATAGGGGAGAGCGGGTTCGGGGGGGCACCCTCAAGTAGGAGAGCATTGGCTCATCCAATCACGTGCAAGCTAGAATGCTGTTTTTTATTTTCCTCGTATGTCCCCCTCAGATCTACAGTGACTTTACTTCCAAGTGCACTGCAAGTGCACTTTCGAATGCACTTGCAGTGCAAAGTGGATTTTCCTTTAGTAAATAACCCCCAATGCACGAAGAAAATTTTATACTGCTACTGAACGAAATAAAAACAGAAATAATTACCATATTTATCGGCATATAACACACTTTTTTCCCCTTAAAATCAGGGGAAAATCGTGGGTGCGTGTTATATGCCGATCCCCACGATCTCCGCTGATTGTGAGCAGAGCGAGCGCTGCCAACATACACAAAGCCGAGTATACTTGGCTAGTTTCGTCTAGTCTCTGCTCCGCTCGCAGTCACTCCCAGTCCTGCCATTGGACCTGTGTTATGTCCATCATAGGGGCGGGACTGGGCTGGACTGCGAGAGCAGCCGAGACTAGCCGAGACTACTTGGCTTTGTGTATGTCGGCGCCGGCTCACGATCAGCTGTTGATGTTCGGAGATTTTCGGAGTCTCCTCAGCGCCTGCGCACTACAGGGCAGACACAGCCAATAATCAGCGCCAATTTTAAATACCTGACAAGTATGCCCAAGTCCAGTGAAGCCTGAAGCACAGCACCAAAAGCCGGTGGGAAACTCCAGAGGCCCCCAGTGAAGGGGTCAACCGGGTGCCCATCTCATTAGCTAGCTCTAGAAAAACCAATGATGCAAAGAGACCGCAGCGGAAGTCCAAACCCTTGCAGAGGGCTCCGTTGTTGCCTCCAAGTGACCCAATGTCCCGCTCTTTTAGACCCACGCTACCAGGTGTCGGAGAGTCAATGCACAAATCAAATTGGAAAAATTCTGTGAGCCACAATGATCTTATGCCTTGCTTGTGCTACCTCCAGCTGCATGCACTAATCACGCTTCATATAACGTGCATAGGATAAATTTACAAGTTATGCGCTGCGCTTGGGTGACCCCAAAAACAAAATTAGTAATAACCAACTCTGTGCTTACTAGTGTGATAATATTAAATACAAATAATATGAATGTTGAATAAATAAACAAGGTGTGAAAAAACAAGTGCTTGTTACACCATAAATGAGTGCTTAATAGTGCTTGTTACACCATACATAGTGTCTTAATCAACATAAAAAGTGCTTAGTGCTCAATATAAAGTATCCCGCTTGTTTAAATGAAAACATTAATAAATAATGAAAAAAAGTTCTCTTTGGCACTCTAAATAGTGCATGCAAATAATGTCCAGCATTGATAATAAAACAATGCGTGCAGGTGGTGTTCAGCTGTGACAACAATCCAACATCATGCCGAAGATATCCTAAGTGCTGCAAAGCATGCTCCGGTGCTCCTTCGTGACCCCCTTAAGCTAATATGCTCACCTCAGAGCATGTGACTCAGCTTCTACCCTGAGTTCAAATACGCTTTGGAGCCACCCCTGGGCTCAGTCTCAGTGTCTGCTGCACTCCTCCAGCTGGAAACAATGTGGCTCCATACATATAAATTAAAAGGAAACTATATAGTGTAATATAAGCAAAATAATTTTATTAAAAGAAAACTCTCCCCACACCTGGGGACTCAGTGCCATGTGAGTACCCCAGTGTGGGGAGCGTTTTCTTTTAATACAAGTATTTTGACTACATTACAATATATAGTTTCCTTTTCATTTATATGTATGGAGCCACATTGTTTCCAGCTGGAGGAGTGCAGCAGACACTGAGCCCAGGGGTGGCTCCAAAGCGTATCTGGACTCAGGGTAGAAGCTGAGTCACACGCTCTGAGGTGAGCACATTAGCTTAAGGGGGTCACGAAGGAGCTTCAAAGCATGCTTTGCAGCACTCAGAATATCTTCGGTATGATGTTGGTTTGTTGTCACAGCTGAACACCACCTGCACACATTGTTTTATTATCACTGCTGGACATTATTTGCACGCACTATTTAGAGTGCCAAAGAGAACTTTTTTTCATTATTTTTTTTTTCATTTAAACAAGCAGGATACTTTATATTGAGCACTAAGCACTTTTTATGTTGATTAAGACACTATGTATGGTGTAACAAGCACTATTAAGCACTGATTTTTGGTGTAACAAGCACTTGTTTTTTCACACCTTGTTTATTTATTCAACATTCATATTATTTGTATTTAATATTATTGCACTAGTAAGCACAGAGTTGGTTATTATTAATTTTGTTTTTGGGGTCACCCAAGCGCAGCGCATAACTTGGAGAGTCAATGCACACAAGACTCCCAGAGCTCAATGGAGACTGAAGCCACAAGAAAGGAGCACAGATACAAGCCATGAACAGGCCAAGATTACCTCATCCTACAAATTACCTGCCAAGCTAGTGGGACCCTCTCCCGTTGTCTCCATCCAAGTAGGGGGTATCTACACCAAGGCTCTCCTGGATACCAGAGCTCAAGTGACCCTCCTCTACAGAGATTTCTATGACAGGCACCTCAAACACCTGCCATTGCAGAAGTTGGAAGAGCTAGAGATATGGGGCATTGGGGCAATTTCCCTTATGATGGCTATCTACCAGTCAAGCTGACCTTCAATCCCTCTGTAGCTGGGAAAGCTGAGACCTTTGACACTTTGGCAGTGGTCTGTCCTCACCCACCAGGGGCCAGTAAGAGTTCTCCCATCATCGGGACTAATACTGATCTTGTCAGAAGACTGTTGACACCTCTCATCCAAGAGCCAGACACTTCCACTACAAGTGTGCACCCCATGTTGAGACAAGCCTATCAGCGCCTGGTACATGAACAGAAGGCCCCAGCTGAAGGAGTGGAAAAGATCTGGCATTTGGACCAAAGTGAGAAGGTGTTACAGCCTGGTGAAGTGGCCTGTTTATGGGCATCTGTCAAGCTAAATTGGAAACAATCAGGCCCTTTCATTGTCCTTGAAATGGACAGACAGAGAGAAGACATGATTTCCAAAGTGGTTTCAACCAAAGCATTGCTAGGATCTCAGTCAGTGTCCATAACATAACGGTCTCGCCAGTGAAGATGCCGGCTCGGATGTTGCTGGGACAAGTAAATCCGGCCACCCCAGACCAACTGTCTCTTTGGTGGGGGGAGAAAAGTCTGGGATCCCTGTCGAGGAGTTCTATCTGAAGAACACTCCCCTCTCTCCTGAATGGAAAGAAAGAGCCAAGACTCAGCTCAGAGATGGCAGGCTGCATTCTCAAAGAGTGATTTTGATGTGGGATGCGCAAAGAGTGCCAACCACCACATCTGTCTTCAGGAGGATAAGCTGTTCAGAGAAAGAGTCTGGCGGATTCCTTTAGAAGATTTGGAAGACCTGCGTGAATTGAAGAGAGCAGGTATCATCTGAGAATCCCGAAGCCCATACGCTTCTCCGATAGTGGTGATACAGAAAAAGAATGGGTCGCTGAGGCTGTGTATTAACTACAGAATGCTAAACCGAAGGACCATTCCCGACCAGTACACCACGCCATGGATAGAAAATGCCTTGCAGAGCCTGTCAGGGGCAAAATGGTTCAGTGTGCTGGACCTGAAGGATGGGTACTATCAAATCCCCATGCATCCTGAGGATTGGGAGAAGACCGTTTTCATTGTCCCAGTGGGGTTCTTTGAATTTGACCGCATGCCTCAGGGCTTGTCCGGTGACCCAGCTACTTTTCAAAGGCTCATGGAGAAGACGGTGGGTGACATGAACCTGATAGAGGTGTTGGTGTATCTAGACGACATACTTGTCTTCTGGAGGACCCTAGAGCAGCGCGAAGAGTGTCTGGAGAAGGTCCTCAAGAGACTCCATGATATGGGGTGGCAGCTGTCTCTGGAGAAGTGCCAGTTTTATCAACCCTTAGTCAACTAGGTTGGTCACATTGTGTCTGCCGACGGAGTGGCCACTGACCCCCAGAAGCTGGAAGCCGTAACCTCCTGGCTGAAGCCCACTAATTTTGTTCCTATTACAGAAGATTTGTTGAGGGTTTTGCTAAAATAGCTCACCCACTCAACGAGCTACTGAAAAGCGAAGAGGAAGACGATGACCCAGATCCGACAAAGCCTGTCAGACCAGCTGGAGAGCCAAGAAAACCCAGAGAGTCCATTCAGAAACAGTGGACTGCCCAATGTGAAGAGGCCTTTATGCAGCTGAAATGGAGCTTAACAACCACTCCAGTCCTGGCATATGCAGATCCAACCAAGCCATATGAACTACACGTTGATGCCAGTCAAAATGGGTTAGGCAGAGTGCTGTATCAAGCGCCCGATGGCCACCTACGGCCTGTTGCCTATGTGAGTCAGAGCTTGGCACCTGCCGAGAAGAACTAACCCACACACAAACTTGAGTTTCTGGCCTTGAAGTGGGCAGTAGTGGATAAACTGAGGGATTATCTGTATGGAGTGGAGTTCCTGATTAAGACTGACAATAATCCTCTCACTTACATCCTCACCACTGCCAAGTTGGATGCAACAGGTCACAGATGGTTGCCTGCCCTATCGGGGTATACTTTCAGCCTGAAGTATCGACCGGGGGTCAGGAACAAAGACGCGGATGCTCTATCAAAAAGGCCTCATTGCTCCAGTGACCCTCCAGAAGAATGGGCCCAGCTAACACCTGATACAAGCCTTATGTCAAGGAGCAGAATACCAAGTTGGAGGCAGATCCAGGGGCCGAAGACATTGGAGTGTCAGTCACTGGTGTCCCCAGATGTTATTGCAACATCACCCAAGTCAGGGATGAAGGTCTGCCCAAGCTCTTGGACAGGAAGGACTTGCTAAGGGACCAGTTGAAATACCCTCTCTGTAGCTTGGCATTGAAGGTTTTGGAGAGCCAACATCCTGACCTGCTCCTCACTCATTCCCTGAAGGAAGCACACCTGTTGCACAGAGAATGGGATTGGTTGCAGCTGCTCCAGGGGGTGGTCTACTGAAGGGGACCCTCTGATGATCCTGAAGAAAAATAGCAGTTATTTCTACTGGAAAAATTATGGGGTGACAGTATTAACTGCCCTAAATGACAACCATGGCCACTGAGGGCCCGAGAAGACTTTCCACCTGGTGAGCGACCGATTCTACTGGCCCTGCATGCGGGCTGAAGTCGAGGGCTATTGCCACTTCTGCATCAGAAGTATCCAAAGAAAAACTTTGCTTTGTTCAGAAGGCGAGCTCTGAAACCCCTATTAAGTCAGCTCCAGGCAAACAATATTTTGTATAGGTGGGGTTTTCCAGCATGTCTGGTAGCTAAAAATCAAGGGGTATCAGCTACATTGCAATTCCCAGAAGACTTGAAAGATTTTTGTAGCAAATTAGATTTACCATGCATCAAGCTATCAGACTAGCAATGGAAGAATGTTTAGTGTCTATCAATTAAAATAGATTTGGGATTAATTAGATGAGCAGCATAGGGTGGGTTAAAGGTTAAAGGTATAATGGTCTAGTAAAAGAGAAAATCCACTTGGGGATGCATGGGGTTCCGGTGATGTCTGTCTGCCCCCCCAGCACTATTCCTGAAAATGGGATGTGATCTGGGGGTCCAGGCAGACATAATATAACACCCAAGGGATGCCCTACCAAGCTAGGTGCTCATGATTTGGGCGTCAGCTGGGTAGGGCATAATATCTGGAAGGGAGATTGGGTGGGGGGAGGGGGTTCATAAGAGGAACCCATTTGGGGGTGTTGTTCAGTCTTGTTATGTCTTGTTAAAGTATATGTTAGTTAAATGGATCATCTCAGGTAAAGTAGAAGTATGTGTAGCTCCACCCCATAGCAAAAATGTATGGTACTCTATCCTCCACCTTTGAAGATAGTGACATATAATGTCAGGGGCCTAAACAGCCCTAGTAAACGGCATCAAATATTGCAGGAATTAAAAAGTTGGTCATCTAATATTGTCTTTTTACAAGAGACTCACTTTAAATGGTCATCCAGGGTTGGATTGAACTCTAAAAATTTCCCAGTCTGGTTTCATGGATACTCCCCTGATAAGGGATCTAAAGGAACAGCAATAGGTTTTGACAAAAATACATTGTTTAATTTAAAATCTATGGAATCCGATTCCGAAGGAAGGTATCTGTTCATCAAGGGTTCTGTGTTTAATATTGATTATACTTTGGTGAACATATACTGTCCCAATATCCACCCATGTTCCTTTTTGAGTAAAGTAATGAATACGCTAGGTAATTTTAAAGAAGGGAAGGTGATTATGGCAGGGGATTTTAATTTTGTGCTTGATCCAACCCTGGATACCCACCCCTTTTCCTACGCTCAGAGGGTAAACATCTTAAGGTAGTACAACATAAGCCACACGAGCAGCAACTTGTGGAGGCTTGGAGAATTGTGCATCCTATTATTCTCAGATACACTCCTCATATTGAAGAATTGACTATGTTTTTCTGGACCATCAATTGTTAGAGGGGTTACTAAAGGCAGAGGTGAAGTCAATCACCCTCTCAGATCATGCCTCGGTTATTGTTAACTTGGATTAGAAAAATATACCGGATAGGCAGAGAACCTGGAGGTTGGATAAATCACTTCTATATGATCAGGGTATAGTGGAGGAACTGGAAAGGGATATGGATTTGTTCTTTGAAGAGAATAATGTAGAGAATATTGATCCAACTATTTTATGGGAAACACACAAAGCATTTATGAGAGGGAGATTAATAGCAGAAGGGGGTAAGAGGAAAAAATTTTGACAGCTAATAAATATTCTCTCTTACAAGAGATTCATGATCTGGAGCAGTTACATAAAAATGTAAATGATAATAAAGTAAAGAGGGAATTGATAGGGAAACGTGAGGCACTGTGGGAGTTGAAGAAGCAAGAAGCTAAACATGCATTCATTACAACAGAAAAAAGTCAGTACGAATTTGGCAATAGACCAGGGGAAATGTTGGCAAGGGTGATTAAACCTAGAAGGAACTTAAATTATATTCCAAAAATGAAAGATAAAAAGGGAGAGATGAAATACTCTTCTAGGGATATAAGTAAATTTTTTCTGGAATACTATCAATCATATAAAGTAAATGCCACTCAAAACCTTGAAGATAGACAAAATAAAGGCAATAAAATAGACCAGTATCTACGGAAGATCAAATTGCCGATAATATCGGAAGAGGACTCAAGTAAACTAGAAAAAGATATCTCTAGGTTTGAAATTGAGCAGGCTATTAGGAAAAGCAAGGCTGGTAAAATATACAGCCTTATACTTTAAAAAGTTTATAGCTATTTTGACCCCCTTCTACCATTCATATATGAACTCTATCGGAGAAGGCCTGAAAATTCGTCAAGAAGCTTTGGGGGCCTATATTTCACTTCTATGTAAGGAAGGAAAGGACCCAACACTGTGCTTGAGTTTAGGCCAATATCCTTGATTAATGAGGATGTTAAAATATACGCTCAGATTTTGGCCGAAAGACTGAGACCACCAATGTCTGATTGTTTTGAGAATGATCAAGCGGGCTTTGTTCCTGGAAGGGAGGCAAGAGATAATATACTAAGAACAACTTTATTGATGCATGTATCAAAAAAAGGGAAGAAACCTGCTCTCTTCCTATCAATAGATGCCAAAAAGGCCTTTGATAGGTTAGACTGGGATTTTACTGTATGTTGCGGACATTACATAGATTTGGTATGGGCTCTCGAATGTTGAGGTGGATTGAGGCTTTGTACTCAAGCCCTACGGTGAAAATTCAGGTTAACGGAACTCTATCCAAGACTTTCCAGTTGTTTAATGGTACACGACAAGGTTGCCCACTTTCGCCTATACTCTATGTGTTTTCCCTGAAACCCCTCTTAGCCTCTATAAGAGCTAATCATAAAATAACAGGTATAGAAGTCGCGGGACAGGAACATAAGATATCTGCGTTTGCAGATGATGTTATGTTATATATAACATATCCCACAAAAACACTGCCGGATATTTTGAAAGAATTAAATAATTACGGGGATATCTCAAACCTTAAGAAAAATATGGAGAAGACCGAGATATTAGATATCTCGGTCCCCTCAGATGAAGGTAGGGATCTTGGAACCCTATACCCCTTCAAGTGGAGGAAGAGAGGACTGAAATACCTGGAAGTGTTTTTGTCAACATTAACAATGGACTTATATCAGGATAATTACTTGCCCTTATTGAATAAAACAAGACTTGAAAGGTTAGCATGCCCTTAGACTGTCATGGTTTGGAAGGATAAGCATGATTAAAATGATGTCTCTCCCAAAAGCTCTGTATATCTTTCAATGTCTTCCGATAAAGATCCCGGCGGCTTACTTTAAAACTCTTATGTCCTGTACACCGCCCGGTTTTCCCGTCAGAATAAACTCTGAAGGTTTTTCCGACGGAATTTCGCTCAAGCTATCTTGTATACACACGGTCACACCAAATTCCGACACGTGCAGAGCGTGGTGATGTACAACTCGTACAACGGCACTAGAAAAAGGAAGCCAGTGCGCCACCCTTTGGGCTCCTTCTGCTAATCTCGCATTTATCTTGTGTTAGTAGAAGTTTGGTGAGAGACGATTTGCGCTTTTCAGACTCGTGCTTTTCAGATCCTTTTACTGCTGTTCAGTTTGTCCTTGTGGGGTTTGTATCTGTTCTTCAGTGCGTGTAGTCAGTTCGTATCTGTTTTTCAGTGCATTGTTGTGCGCTCGTTTCTGATTTTCAGCTCGCTCTTCACAGGCCTTGCTGTTCTTCAGTGCGTTCTGAGTAGCTGACCACTTTGAAGCCAGCCATGTTGCGGGTAGGTACTCATCGTAGAGTTTGTGCTGTGTGGGGGCTTGGTGTTGGGGTTCTTACTTGGACCCAAGCCCAGTCCATGAACAGGGTGGGGAGGAGTTCATGGACCAAGAATTGGTCACTCCAGCGTGACCAATTCTCTCATATGCTTTTGCTGCGTGAGATCCAGGAGAATAACCCTGATGGTTTCAGGAACTTTCTCAGGATGACGGACCCCGTTTTTCACCATCTGTTGGCTTTGCTGTCCCCTTATATTATGAAGCAGGACACCTGCATGCGGCAAGCCATCACTCCAGAGCAGAGGCTGGTCACCACATTGCGGTACTTGGCAACAGGGAGAAGTCTACAGGACCTCAAGTTCTCGACTGGCATCTCCCCCCAGGCTCTGGGGATCATTATTCCAGAGACCTGTTCTGCCATCATTCAGGTCCTGCAGAAGGACTATATTAGAGTAAGTTTTCTCCTTTAACATCACATTCTATGCATTTAATGTATGGTAATGTATTGTATTTCTTTCATCATTCCCTAATTACCATGATTGTAATATTCTGTGAATGTCCCCTTTGTGCCCATGCATGCATTAAGCTTTTAATGCTCCTTTTTTGTCCTTCATGCATATTTGCCTTCACTAACCTCCCCAGCATGCTATCCTGGGCCCATATACACCTATAGCCTAGTCACTTAAGTCACTTTAGTCAATGTATTTTGTCAGCTCCATTGTAGTGCTTTACCCTAAACACCCCCTAAAATGTGTCCAAATGTTATTGTTGTCCCTAAATTCAGGCAGAGTGCCAGAGGCGGGTTTTTTTGGGTCCCAAACTCAGCATGAACCCCTAAAATTTTTACAATGGGCCATCAGAGGGGGTGAGAAATCTAATAAGTGGGCCTTATATTATTGTTTAAATACTCCTTAAAATAAATGTTATACTGATGTTGGTCAAGAACGTTTTTGTGTAATCTGCTTGCAATGTTATGTGCAAAAGTACTAATATTTTTTTTTCTGGTTTGACTCCACAGTTTCTCTCAGGAATGGCAGACTGTGGCCTCCCATTTTGCCGACCGTGGAGGGGCTATAGATGGTAAGCACCTCCACATCGTGCTACCACCCCATTCGGGGTCTTTCTATTACAATGTGAAAGTGGAAACTCCTGCGCTGTCGGGGGGGGGGGCTACACTAAAAGGACACTGCTGCAACACCTAAGTACTGATCCAAAGCAGGACAAATGAGACAAAAGTGGGGGAAGATGGTAGTTGCACTGTGATGAAGGGGGGGGGAGCTACAAAGATGACTAAAGTGGCAAAGTGAACTAAAAAAGAAACGGGCCAATGCATGAATGGATCCTACATTGTGTCTTTATTTATCCTATTTGTGTTAGTATATGCAGTTTTGCTTTGCTATATTCAAGCAGTCACTGTTTCACAATTACCTTTATATATTAGGCTTTGTTTGCCCGTAACATTATAGTCATGTTGATCAGCTACGTTGCACTGCACTGCATCCTCACCATGTTCTTTTAGCATGTAGGATCCATTCATGCATTGGCCCGTTTCTTTTTTTAGTTCACTTTGCCACTTTAGTCATCTTTGTAGCTCCCCCCCCCCCTTCATCACAGCGCAACTACCATCTTCCCCCACTTTCTATTACAATTATAAGGGTTTAATGGTATAGTGTTGATGGCGGTGGTGTCGGCACAATATGAGTTCCTCTATGTGAACATAGAGAAGAATGGCTAGATGTGGGATGCAGGAGTCTTCGCCCAGACGGAGTGGCCTGGCATTGCCACCTGCTGCGGACAACGTTGAAGGACTCCCGTTCGTCCTTATTGCTGATGACGCATTCGGTCTGGGCAAGGACCTTATGGGGCAATTCCCCCAGAGGACCCTCACCCCGGAGAGGAGGGTTTTTAACTACCGTTGGCTAGAGCCCAAAGAGTCGTTGAGAATGCCTTTGGGATAATGGCCAGCCGGTTCCGCCTGTTTCTGACAGCAATACATATGGCGGACTACAAAATTAACCACATCATATTATCCTGCTGCACATTGCACAATTTTTTACGTAGAAATTCCCAAAATTATCTTGCCTCAGTTGGGCCTAAGGTCGGACTTCCTGCTAATCCCCTGGATACTGGCCGTCCTGGCTTGGCACCCCATGAAGTTTGCCAGAAATATGTCAATTATTTTATGGGTAGGGAGGCCATTACTATGCCAGACAATGTCTAAAAAATTTTTTTAATAAAAAAAAATTATCTGATAAAATCTTGAATTTTCTTTATTGCTTGTGTTCTTTTTATGTCTCCTAGGCTCTCCTAGTGAACTTGTAGTGCCAAGTGGATTTTCCTTTAGTAAATAAGCCCCATTGTCACTGCAAACACAAAATTACTTAAGAAACTGGTATTGAACATTGAAAGAAGAAGCCACACATTGTTGATTAGCAAACTTTTTACTCTTTTACTTTTAATTTTTGTGTAAAATAAAACATGTTTTTTTTTCACGTTTTTTACAATATTTTTTTTTTTTTGGTATAAACAGGCATGTTTCAAAACATAACATACACAACTCTGGAACTTACAAAGTTCAATGCAGAAAAACTGAAGGCGATATCAGACATTATATTATGTCCAAGATGTGTTGATCTTACCTTCATCAGATGGGGTGATGTCACCCCTGTAAAAGCCAAATTTTGAAGATGCACACAATTTGGGAGTCAAAATGGGTATTTCCCTCCTGATCCCATGCCTAATGTCAACATGTGCTATCTCCCATCATGGGGGATCAATGGACATGTTTTGGGGCTGCAACCCCTTCCTCTCACCTACTTGAGTTACGAGGAAGGGGTTGCACCCACAAAACACATACATTGATATCCCCTGATGGCAGATAGCACATGTTGACACACCGTGTGCATCTTCAAAATTTGGCTCTTAAAATGTACAAAAAATATTTTCGTTTAGTCCCAAAAAAGTTAAAATGGTGGCATTTTGAAGATATTTAGATTCTCCCCAACACATCAATCATGTTCGTCATTTGTTGTTCAAGAACACTGAGTTTATCCCTTATGATGTCTATTTCAAGATTCCACACCATGATGTCCTAGATTAGGATTTGGGCACTTGCACTTGCGAAATGTTGAGCTTGCTCTTCCACAACCAGCACATCACCTAAAAATTTCAGTAAAAACATGTATTATAAATATGCAGGCATACATATATTACCTGAAGCTGGGGTGTCAGACACTCACCTGTTGTGACAATTTTGCCCACTTCCTCCACCTCTCCTTCCTCAAGATCCTCAGGGTGTGGTGTGTGGTGTTGTGCTGAGTTCCCCTTCTTTATGAGGTGTGGTGTTCCTGGTGTCCTCTGAGTGGTGTCCTCTAGACATGTGCACACTGAAATATTTTGTTTCGGAATTTCATTTTCGTCCAAAAAATAAATTTATTTAGTTACTCCCGAAATTTGTTTTTATTTATTTCGTTTTTCGTTAAAAATTGCATTCGTCCAAAAATCCAAATTAAGGTCGAATCTGTCATTGAAGGCTTATGGTGTCTGTCGAATGCTCAAAGAAGATTCGATGGAGCAGCTAAACTGTATGACGCCGTATAGTTTACCTGCTCCGTCGAATCTTCTTAGAACTTTCAACAGACACCATAAGCCAAAGTACGTGTGTACTTAGTTCTAGCTATTTTACTGCTCCTCCTCTTTGGTTACAATCAGCCAATAACAGTCATCATCATCATTATCATAATTTTTATTTATCTTTTCTCCCCTACGTCAAATCTTTTCTCCCCTACGTCGAATCTTTTCCCCCCTACATCGAATCTTTTCTCCCCTACGTCGAATCTTTTCCCTATGTCGAATCTTTTCTCTCTATGTAGAATAATCTTGGACTAATAGAGCTAAGGTTAGGCACATTCGACCACAGGTTTGATGGACACAGATTGTTATTGTCATCATCATGTTGAATCTCCTATCTATATTGAACTGTTGTAGCAACGAAAACGAAAATAAAGCATTTGTTTATGTCGGATCTTTCGTTTTTCGGATTCTGCACTTTCGTTATCGTTTGTTAAAACGATAACGAAAATACCTGAAATTCGGACGAAAAATGCATTCGGACGAAAATGAATGCACATGTCTAGTGTCCTCTGAGTATTTGCTCCCCTATGAGAATGAAACAAAAGGTATACTTAACACACAGATATTTGAGTCCAGAAATAGGAATATGAAACATTGCTGTGAAGTGGGGTACAATTGTCTGTTTTGGCAGAGTTTCAAGTTGAAGACATGATTTTTTACCTTGCCAAAGCTGGAATACTTACCTTTTTGTGACAATTTTCACACATAGAGACATCCCAAGTATCCACTGGAGTACCTGTGTGGGACACCCTAAAAAGTTTCTTCTGGTGTCCCACACTAGTGCTCCTGAATTCAGATGTGTAAACAGCTGCTGAGTGTCCTCTCCTTACATTACACGGAATCAAGATTGCATTTCATTCTAGTTACAAACACATCTAGACGCAATGTACAAAACTTATTTTTTTACAAATAGGCATGCCCAAATGTATTTAACCTGTATCTGCCCAAAACACTGTATTTAATGAGCGAACAATGTTTACTACGACCGATTACTATGCCCACGAACATGAAAGTTGCCATTTTTAACTATACAACAGTAAAGAAAAGCACATGGCGCAGCATGCAAGTAATAATAATAATCAGAACACATGACAAGTAATTACTTTTTAGAAGCACTTTCTTGATCCTTCTATACTGATCCTGCTCCCTCAGTTTCAGGTCTGACCAGCGTTTCCTCAATTGCTCCTTGGATCATCATACCCTAAAATTCCTGTACAGACTCTTCACAACTTTAGGCATGATCTTGGCCTTTCTCACATTAGGGTTGGTGTACGGTTCATACTTCCCATCATAGTTGGCCCTCTTCAAGATGTCCACCAGCTCCACCATCTCTACAAAGGCCATATTTGAGGCCTTAAATCTTCTCCTCCAGGATCGTGATGTTTCGGGCTCCGGGCTTTCCTCCTCGTTACTGGAATTAACACACACCTGCTGTGTCTCCGCCATGTCGATCCTACTGCGCGCCGAAAGAGAAGGAGTGGGGAATAGACTAGAAAGAACATCAAGGGCGGGTGATGCAGGCAGAGTTTCACGCATGCGCAGTGTATATCAAGCTAACGCACATGTGTTTAACCTAACGTTCTGTGTGTGGAGGAACAGAAATGGCGAGCGTCCTAAACGGAGGTAAAGTTTTAACTTGGGCCATCAGTGGCCTATACTGTTTCAAGATTGAGGCCTATATTGGGATAAGATTATGAGAGTTTAGGCTGACATTAGTGTTTTTGTCTTGTGTATTATCTTACAGCAAATATGAATCACTTTAAGGACCCAGAATTCATGGCCAGTTTCATAGACAGGTACAGGGAGATGAGGAATTTGTGGGAGGTGAAACACAGCTTATATTATAATAAACAAGATAGGAGGTCAATGCTGGAGAAACTTCTGGAATTTGTGAAGACTCGGGTCCCTGATGCAACCATCATGTTCTTGGAAAAGAAAATTTGGATCTTGAGGAACATGTATAAGAAGGAGCATAATAAGATCCAGAAATCACTCATATCAGGAGCAGCAGCAGCGCAAGTATATGTACCCAGGCTGTGGTACTTCAACAAACTGCGGTTCTGGACGACCAGCTTGAAGCCAGGGAATCACTTTCTACCCTTCCCTGCAGCCTTTCCTCCACCCTTCCCTCAAACCCAGCAGAGGCTGACGAGGAACAACCTGGGCCTTCCATCCTGGAAGAAGTGGATGCGCCCAGCTGGAGTCAGATATATTATTTTTATACATATTTATTGTCCTAATATTAATGATGTTAACTAGATGTTATAATTGATAACAAATTAATGATTTTAAAAAAAGTGATTTACATATCAATAGACAGTAGTGGCCAAAAATGTTTGGGACAAGAATGAAAAATGCTGGGGTCAGAATGATAGTCTTTTCTATTTATTAACATTCAATTTCATGAGCTGAAAATTGTGTGTGATTGATGAACCAAAAACTAAAACTATGTCCCTTTTTTATACACAGGATGAGCTCAGCCAGGAGGAGGGTCTGGAAAGTGGCACACAGGAGCAGGCAATGCCCAGAGTCAGCCAGAAGGTGGTCGTGCCAGTGTCAGCCAGGAGGTGGCAGGGCCCAGTGTCAGCCAGGAGGTGGGTGGGCCCAATGTCAGCCAGGAGGTGGGCAGGCCCAGTGGCCTCACCCAGTCACAGGTGGCTCCCCTCCGCCTTACAACAAAAAGGCCCAGGAAGGGGACGATCACGGAGGAGGCAGCACTGGGCCTCATTAGGGAAGCAAGTGATGTCCTCAGAAGCCCCCCCGACGCTGAAGAGGCCTATGGCTGCTATGTAGCCACTAGATTGCAAAAATTGGAGGAGGGCCAACACCTCCTCTGTGAGGGAATATTTGCTCAGGCCCTTCAGAAGGGGTTGAGGGGCCAGCTGACTTAGAACAGCCACGTATGTGAGCTCACCCATTCTCCTCCTCCTCCTGCCACAAGTCCACCACCAGAGCTACAGCCTCCATGGAAGGCTGCAGGGAAGGGTGAAGGGAAGTGTGGAGGGAAGGCTGCAGTGAAGAGAAGAAAGTGATAGCCTGGGTTCAGTCTGGTCTGACAGAAGACGCAGGCTGGTGTAGTACCACAGCCTGGGGACATAGATATCATCTGCTGCTGGTCCTGATCTCTGGGAGTCCTGGACCAGATTGGGCTCCAAATTATATGGACTCTTCAAGCTAACAATTAAATTTTCCACAGACTTGATGTCTGCCCTGGGAGCCAAAAGGCTTTGCAAATTACAAAAGTTTCTGCAGCCTTGCCTTCCTCTTTATTGTGTTACCCAGAATAAATGTCTATTTTATTTTCTGAAAATACTTGCCTATGTGTTTTTCTACAAAAAGGACAATTTGTTTGTGAGTAGGCAGGTACATTTCAAAAAGACAATGTCAAATTAACAAGGGACAACAACCAACCTCCTTGAGGTTAATAAAAAATACAAGATAATAATGTTATTGTGGTAACTTGACACACACACACAAAAATATGGAGATCACTAGGAAATATTTTTTCAATAATCCAAAAAAAGGAGATCTTGATGAGATAAAAAAAAAGACTATAAAAATTAATTCTAAACATTATTATGGAGATCTGGCTTTAAAAAAATAAAAGATTATTCTTGAGATCACGAGAAATAATAAAGGAATACGTTTGTCAGAACTCTGTGTGAATATCAGCAGCAAAACAACTTCATTATTCTAGCATTATAAAGCACAAAAGAATGCGCTGCATTAAAAGATCACAGAATTGGGGAGTGCGCATGTGCGAGAGCTCCGAAATGGCTGCCTGAGCTGGGAGCTCCACACCACCCCGGACTAATGAGACTAATGAGCACACAGGGCACTAGGACCCCCCAGAAAAGACGGAACTCCCAGAGATATTATAGTAAAACCGCACTTTTATGCTGTTAAGGAGGAGGTCATGCATCAATCTCGTCTGAAGCCCAAACTACAGCACCGGGGGCACCAGATGCAGATTTTTGCAGATTTGGCTCCATCCACTATCCAAAGAAGACGATCCCTCAAACCTCTCCTTACGGTCCTAATGCAACGGGACATTAAGTACCACTGCTCCTTCCCCTTTGCCGTGAAGTTCTCAATTCAGGGTAAGACCCACTCATTTTCCAACCTCCTTGATGGTGAAAGACTGTTCTTGTCCCTGAAATTAATATCTCAGGAGGCACCCATGGACTTCTCCACATCATCATCAGGGTCATCCAAACGTCCCCCTCCTTCCAGTCCTGTATCTCCCCTTTGGAACAAGGGTCCCTCTAAGAAGAGCAAGGACGACCACCGTAAGAGATCGTTTGGATCTCCACACACCAATGCCCCTTCATGGGTACCTCCTTTAGGACTGTAGTTCCTTCTGTTGACAGAGCTGGAGCTCCAACCCCCCATATTTGGACCAGTTAGGTCCCCGGTTCCAGGACATATTTGGTCACTAAAGGCCCCTCTACCACAAGTTCCCAATGCTCAGAGAGGAGAGACTTCAGCGACTGCCAGCCCAACTGCATTCCACACCCTTTAGCAGCAGGATTTCGGAACTCTCTCCCCTCCTGCCGAGGATTCGATTCTCAAGGGATTTGCTGCACCTGGGAGATGGGGGTTCTCTCCCCTCCAGGACTGTTCTATTGGGACTTGAACAAACGGGTCCAACTTTTTAAGGGCCAATTTCCTTCTGATTTTTTTGTTTTTTTTAAATTTTTTTTTCAAAGAACCCTTACCCCCACCTCATTTGGTTAGAGCCCGGTCCCCCTTTTTTCCCTCGACACTCCCGGCCTCCTTGACCCTTCCCCTCTGCTAGGTCGTGGGGGCTGGTTGGGACGGGGGGCGCCGGGAGACGGTGGCCTGTTCTATAGTTACTACAGGTTATTATTCTTTCTTGTACTCTCTGTTTTGTGAAACGGGTTGATTTCACTGTAGTTGAACATATTTTAAATGTGCAAAGTTCATGTTTCAGACACATGTTGTTACAAGCGTCCGGGGTGGTCCCCTTGCACCTCCACTCATTCCCAGAGAACCAAGTGTGTTCTCTTGATGTGGGGCTTTGGTCAACCTTCAAGGGTGACCGACGTTTAAGAGTGGGGTTTTGGTGGACACCCACTCCGCCACTCTCCATGGGTCTTGTTAGAAGACTCATGTCTTTGTTACTGTTTTTGTTTGAGTCTCTCCCCTCCTTTTCCCCCATTCACTCTTCTCCTCTCTTCTAGCCTGTCAACGGGAGATGACCCCATTCAATCTCCAAACAGTCTTCGGTTGTCTCAACACCATTCATCCCCTTGCTGCAGGTAGAAGTCGTCAAAAGGTAAGTGGCTGCCAATTCGATGGTCTCCCCCCTCTGTTCCTATGGCTGACAAGATATCGAAGGGAGTGGATCTCAGGGTGGCATCTCATAACGTTCAGGGCCTGAATTCTCCTAGGAAAAGGAGAGTAGTGTTCGATCACTACAGATCTCTTAAACTGGATGTAATGCTACTACAAGAGACTTTCCGATTCAATACAATCCCAAGTTCCTCCACTCATACTATCCATCCTTTTACCTTGCCAACGCACAAAACAAGAAGAAAGGGGTAGCAATTCTTTTCTCCAAAAACAGCAAATTTTCCCACATTTCTGACATTAGAGATCCAGAGGGCAGGTTTATTCTTGTGAAGGGCACTCTGGAGGGAGTTTTATAGTCTATAATTTCTTACTACGCCCCGAACAAGGGTCAAGCCACTTTTTTCCAGAACCTCTTTACAACTCTAAACCCCCTCCTGGAGGGCAAGGTCATCTTGGGGGGAGACTCCAATGTGGCTTTTGACCAAGGTTTAGATAAAACGAGGCCCCCCCAAAGACCAGCTTACGCGCCCCACGAAACTAAGTACCAGAATAGCCAAAATACTAAACACCCACGGCTTAGTTGATATTTGGAGAGAACCGAACCCCAAAAGTAGAGACTTTACACACTTCTCCTCTCCCCACCAATCATACGCCAGGATTGACCACATACTCATTCCTACAAATCTCATTCCTCTGACTAATAAGCCTTCTATTTTAGACACAGCATGGTCTGACCATTCACTGGTCCTCCTTTCCATGAGAAATATTCTTACGGGAAAAGGGGCTTATACTGGCGATTGAATGGGTGGCTCTTTAGCGACCCAATCCATACCAAGGTGATAGCAGACGCCATTAAAGAATACTTTCGTCTAAATGACGTAGACAACATTTCCCCCGAGACCCTCTGGGCTGCCCACAAGGCTACCATCTGAGGGGAGCTCATCCAGATAGCAACCCAGGTCAAGAAGGAGCATCTGATTGACATCCAAAGGTTGGAACAATCCTTTGAAACCTTAAAAGCCGACCACAAGAAACACCCATCTAAGGTTTTAACAGACCGTCTAGACGTGATTAGGCTCGAGCTCAATCTAGCATTAACAGCTAAGGCAGAGAAACACATCCGTTGGAGTGGAGCCAAATATTACTGCCAAAAAGATAAAATTGGACCAATGTTGGCCACAAAGCTTACTCCCAAATACCACTCTCATGCTTTCCCCAAATTGCGTATAGCAGGTCAGCCTCCAACAGCCAACCCAAATAAAATTATGACTGCCTTCCACAAATTTTTCTCCAAACTTTATAATTCTACCCAAGCAGAGAGAGGCCCCTTGACCAACTCTTTTCTTTAGAACCTTCAGTTGCCCTCCATCCCCATAGAACACAAAGATTTAATGGACGGAGCCTTCTCCGTGGAAGCGATTAGGGATGTTATCAAAGGTCTTAAGACTGGCTCAGCTCCAGGTCCTGATGGATTATCAGTCCCCTACTACAAGACATTCGGCGAAATTTTGGCCCCCATATGGCAACATTTTTTAATTCTAAAAGCTCAGGCTCCCCACTAGATCCGCACTTGAACACTGCATTCATCTCAGTAATCCCCAAACCCAACAAAAACCACGAGGAAGTTGAAAATTACAAACCCATCTCCCTAATTAATAATGACCTAAAAATTTTGACAAAAATTCTCGCCAACCGTCTAGCTTCCTTTATTAAACTTTATGTCCATAAAGACCAGGTGGGTTTCATTCCAGGCAGGCAAGGGCCAGACCAAATTAGGAGAGTGGTCGACATTGTTTCCATTCTCCAATCTAATTGGGTAGGGGGCCCCAAACAAGAAGGACTGTTCCTATCACTGGACTTACATAAGGCTTTCAATTCGATCAAATGGCCTTATCTATTCTCCCTACTGGAGAAGTGGGGTTTTGGACCAGTTTTTTAGGGATCCTTCGATCCTTGTACTCCAACCCGAAAGCGGTGATCCTTCTACAAGGCCAGTATTCCAAACCCCTTAATATAGCAAGAGGCACTAGACAGGGCTGTCCTCTCTCCCCTCTAATTTTTGCCATGGCGATCGAAACACTGGCAATAGCAACAAGATCTAATCCCAACATCCAGGGGGTGTCCTGTGGGAACCAAGTTCACAAATGCGGACTATTTGCGGATGATATGCTCCTTTTCATCACATCCCCGATTACCTCCCTCCCAAACCTTTGCAAACTCCTGACGGAGTTTTCCAAGATTTCAGGGTTAAAGGTTAACTACTCTAAGTTATCTGCCTTAAACATTTCCCTCAAGACAGACACAGTAGCCGCACTTCAAAGTTCCTTTGATCTTAAGTGGAGCAACTTCTCCATTGATTATCTAGGGATTAAACTCACAGCTAAAACGGAACAATTATACACTGCTAATTTCCCTCAAACATACCGTAAGCTCGAAGCTGACTTAGGAAACTGGAGAAAGGGGGAGGTATCCTGGCTCGTGAGAATCCACGCTGTTAAGATGACATTACTACCAAGACTCCTCTACCTCTTCAGGACCCTTCCAATAAACATTATTAAGGATCATTTGACCTCATTTCAACGAAAAGTCAACAAATTCATATGGGGGGGTAGAGGACATAGAATCCAGCAAAGAACCCTATTTCTACCCAGACCACAAGGGGGTTTAGGGCTGCCCCAGCTATTCTGGTATTATCAAGCTGCCAGGCTGGCCCAGCTCTCCACAGTCTATTCTAAGGCTGAGAAACCAGACTGGATTCAAATAGAGAGACAGGCTGCTCCATCCTACACCCTAGACTTCCTACTCTGGATTCCCCCAAGACAGCATCCCCCAATCCTCTCCCCATCTCTCTCTCAATCCTTCAAAATCTGGGACAATTTAAGAAACAACCCTGCATTAACCTTGAGTTGCCGCCCTCTAGCGCACATTTTCAACAATCCCGACTTTACACCGGGACTGGACATTAAAGCCTTTAGATGGTGGTTGGACAAGGGGTTGTATCGAATTGGACACTTCTTCACTTCCGATGGCCCTATTTCCCTTGAATTTTGTATGAATCATCTAGAAATCCCTAATTCAGAATGTTATAGATTTTACCAAATAAGACACTTCCTCCGCCACATTTGGGGGAGAAAACCTCGCCTCCCAAATTCACGCTATACGAATTATGGTGTGGGCAGTCCACAGAACAGAGGGGTGGAATCTCCATCATCTATCAGTCACTATCTCATCAATCCCCATACATGCTCCCTTGGGAGAGCGACCTATCCCTCCACTGGGACATAGAAAGATGGAGGTCTTTAATAGATCCTTTAAGGGCATTAAGAATATCTCCCTGATAGAATCCAGCCTCAAGGTCATTACTAGATGGTACCTTACCCCAGTCAGATTGGCCAAAATGTTTCCGGCAGCAGACCCCAGGTGCTTCAGAGGGTGTCAACTCTCATGCTCAATGGCCCACATTTGGTGGGAATGCCCGAGATTAAGGCCCTACTGGAGCAAGATTTTCTCCCTGATTCGAAAAGTTAAGAAAGTTCAAATCCTGAAAACCCCAGCCATAGCCCTCTTTAATGCAAACTTACCCAAAACACCAAAACAGACACATAAATTAATACATTTCATCCTCCTTGGTGCCAAGCTCACCATTGCCAAAGCATGGAAACAACCCAAGGTCTCAGTCAAGGCTGCTACACGTAAAATTTCTTGGATTATGTCCCAAGAGAAACTCTCCAGCATTCTCCACAACACCAAAACGCAATTTGAAGCTATATGGGAACCTTGGGCGCAGCATATGGGCATTTCCCTTATACCAGGAGTTCAACCGTAAAATTCTTCGGTTTACAGAGGGAGGCGTGGTCCTCTCCCATTGACAGGCTCTCTACTCTTTCCTTCTCTTCTCCACCCCCTCTCTTTTCCTCTCCCCTCCCCTCTTTATACAGTAGGTGACCGCGATATTGTGTCAATCTCGCCGCACTTCTCGGCGAGATTTGACACCTACGAGCCCCGTCGCAGGAGCCAGTGCCGAGATGGCTCACTCATCGGGAAAGGAAAACGTTGTTTTCCTCCCGCGATGAGTGACAGGCAGCGCTGACAGCTGTCTAGTATGAATCCTGAGGCGGGAACACCGCGCCAAATTTTAAATGAAAAAACCGGCGTGGGTTCCCCCCTCGGGGGCATACCAGGCCCTTAGGTCTGGCGTGGATTGTAAGGGGAACCCCCTATGCCGAAAAATCGGCGTGGGGGTCCCCCCCAAATCCATACCAGACCCTTATCCGAGCACGCAGCCCGGCCGGCCAGGAAGGGGGGTGGGGACGAGCGAGCACCCCCCCTCCTGAGCCGTACCAGGCCGCACGCCCTCAACATGGGGGGGTGGGTGCCTTGGGGGAGGGGGGCGCCCTGCGGCCCCCCACCCCAAAGCACCTTGTCCCCATGTTGATGAGGACAAGGGCCTCTTCCCGACAACCCTGGCCGTTGGTTGTCGGGGTCTGCGGGCGGGGGGCTTATCGGAATCCGGGAGCCCCCCCTTAATAAGGGGGCCCCCAGATCCCGGCCCCCCACCCTGTGTGAATGAGTTTGGGGTACATGGTACCCCTACCCATTCACCTAGGCAAAAGTGTCAATATAAAAAAAAACACACTACACAGGTTTTAAGAATAATTTATTAGTCAGCTCCGGGGTCTTCTTCCGACTTCGGGGGGTCTCCTTCCGACTTCTCCCGGTGTTCGGCCTCTTCTCCCGGGCCCCGCCGCTATCTTCTTCCAGCTCTATTGCCAGCGAGGGGCCCGGTCTGCTGCCGCTGTCTTGTCGCCGCTGTCTTGCCGCCGCTGTCTCGCCGCCGCCGCTGTCTCTCCGCTTCTTCTCTTCTTTTCTTCTTCCCCGATGTTGACACGACGCTCTCTCCGGCTCGAATGCTGTGTGCGAGCTGCGGAGCCATTTATATAGGCGGTAACCCCGCCCCCTTACGACGTCATGGTCCCAGCATGCGCAGGGACTCTGGCGTCATAAGGGGGCGTGGCCCCAGAGTCTCTGCGCATGCAGACCCCGTAAGGGGGCGTGGCCCCAGAGCCCCCCGCCCGCAGACCCCGACAACCAACGGCCAGGGTTGTCGGGAAGAGGCCCTTGTCCTCATCAACATGGGGACAAGGTGCTTTGGGGTGGGGGGCCGCAGGGCGCCCCCCTCCCCCAAGGCACCCACCCCCCCATGTTGAGGGCGTGCGGCCTGGTACGGCTCAGGAGGGGGGGGCCGCTCGCTCGTCCCCACCCCCCTTCCTGGCCGGCCGGGCTGCGTGCTCGGATAAGGGTCTGGTATGGATTTGGGGGGACCCCCACGCCGATTTTTCGGCATAGGGGGTTCCCCTTACAATCCACGCCAGACCTAAGGGCCTGGTATGCCCCCGAGGGGGGAACCCACGCCGGTTTTTTCATTTAAAATTTGGCGCGGTGTTCCCGCCTCAGGATTCATACTAGACAGCTGTCAGCGCTGCCTGTCACTCATCGCGGGAGGAAAACAACGTTTTCCTTTCCCGATGAGCGAGCCAGCGCGACATTCACAGTACCCTGTCGCCGAGAACCAGCGCGATGGTATCGCGCTGGAAACACAATCTCGCGGTCAGGTACTGTACCCCCCTTCTGCTGAACCCTCTAAGGTACTAGGAAAGTTCCCCTGACTTTAGTGCAATCGGTTCTGCAGAGGGAGGTCTCTCCCTCTGGGGCTAGCAAATCAGGTCATAGCAACCTCATTGCTTTTCCTACATCCCAGGCCTATCTGGCGAAGATTTGATATGGGCGGCTCGTTGAGATTCGGCTGGGCACAGCATGATCCCTTTTGGGGTGCCGGCGGAACTTCTCCTTGCCCCTCCCCATTACTGGCCGCAGGCCGGGAGGATTACACATAATTGGAAGAGTTACAGTAGCTTTTTAGGTACCACTCAATGTGTATGATGTGTGCTTTATTCTTACTTTATGTTTTAGGCTTATCTCGTACCCCCCACAGGGGAATGTAATGTAATGTTTTGCTTTACTTCTCATTATTTTATATTGTTTATATTTTTGGAAAACCAATAAAACATTTTGAAAGGAAAGATCACAGAATTTGCAGCGTAAGGAATGTGCTATCTCCATTATGAACGCTCGTTTTACCAGACCGAGTGCTTCTGTCTCGTACTTGCTTCAGAGCATGCGTTGATTTTGGTGCGTCGGAAAAGCATACAGACGAGCGTTTTTTCCAATAGTAATTTTTTCCGTCTGAATTTTCGATGGACAGAGTCCAATGAGGCATACACACGGTCGGAATATACAATGAAAAGCTCCCATCTCACTTTTTCTGTCAGAAATTCCGACCGTGTGTATGATATACAAAAATTCATGTGGAACAACCAAGGGAATCAGATTGCTTATAGTGTTTTGAGTAGATCAAAGGAGAGGGGGGACTATCTCTGCCTGATTTTGAAAAATATCATGAGGTGGCAGTACTACGGAGAGTTATGGACTGGGTCCATGGATTTTCCTATAAAAAATGGGTAACACTTAAATCAGAGCTAAGTAATTCAGCTCTGAGTCGGAGTATTTGGATACCAAGCCAATACAGAGGTCTCCCTAGAGATATGGCCCCAATTACTGTAGAGACACTTAGAACGTGGGATAAGCTCTCCAAAAGTAGATCCTGGCAATATAATAGCCCTTTGATGTCCCCCACATGTAATAACTATTTTCCTCCAGGGAAGGGTAATAAATTATATTTAAAATGGACCTCTTTTGATCATTTGAGATTAAAGGATGTGCTGAAAGGAAATATCCTCTGTTCCTTATTGGAATTACGAGACAAATATGGTGGAACTCCTTGGGATGCATGGAGATATAGACAACTTCAACATTTTGTAGATTCTCTCCCAAAACCTCTTTGCTCAGTAAGGGAGCTGGATCCATGGGAAAGATTAGTTGATCACGGGGGGAAAATAGACAAGGGATTCCCAACATTTACAGGCTGTTGATGATTCCCCCAAATGTGGACTTTTGGTGTCCATTGAAAAGTTGGGAAGTAGAACTAAATCACTCGCTGCCTGAATTATTGAGAAGTAAAGTTTATGATTATGTTCACTCATCTTCGGTAGACACAAGGATGACAGAAATGAATTCTAAATTATTAATGAAGTGGTATTATGTCCCATTAAAACTACATAAAATGAATTCTGACCTATCTTCTCTTTGTTGGAGGGACTGCAGGGAGGAGGGAACTCATGCACATATATGGTGGCAATGTCCCCTAATTCATATTGGAGGGAAGTAGTTGAGTGGATTAAGAAGATTAGTGGACGTGAAACTGAACTTGATCCCTGGCAGTGCTTGTTTCATGTAACTGCGATATCTAGGAAGAAATATCGAGAAGCAATTACACCATTCCTGCTGAACGCAGCAAAGTTACTAATTCCGAAATATTGGAAGTTAAAAAATACCCCGATGATAAAGGAGTGGTTTAGGGAGATAGATAAAATTAGGTGTACGGAAGAAGTAATACATATACAAAATAATTCTGAAATTAAATACCCCAACACTTGGAAGAGTTGGCTAGAATTTAAGAAAACTCAGGTTTATATGAACTGTATGGGTGGTAATTAGGAATTTTATTGTTCCTTGTCTCTTCCCCCTCCCTCCCCTTATTTTTCTTCTTTATTCCCTCCCTTTTTAATATTTTTTTTTCTTCTCCCTTTTTTGAAATAAACATAAAAGGTCTGGGAAAGATATAGTATTACATATATATACTAGGGATTAAACATGGGATTAATGACAATTATGATCGGATTAGAGGGTCACAAAAATGTAGGTAAAGGACATGGGGTACATTACACTACAAAGTTTGGAAGGTTGTCACATTATTTTTTTTTTTTATTTAGCAGTTTTTTATTTTCTATCACTAAAGAATAAAATAATGTTGGTAGAGAGTTGCGACTCTCTCCTCTTGAAAAATAAACATAACACATTTGAGAAAGAATATTAGGGTTACAGTATGGGATAAAGGATTACTACGATTGGTAATAAGTAATATGTAATACCTGAGGGGGGTCACTTAAGTAAAGGGAAAGGGTAAAGTTATACACTTCACTATTAAGTTTGGAAAAATTTGATATTTTTCTTTTCCTTTAGGGGACGGGAGAGGGGAGAGACCGTGAAAAATATTTAACATTTTACTTTTTTTTTCTGGTATTATGCGATTGATCCATGAACTATGTTGATTGTGGTGATTATGTGTTTTGTTTTATATATATGTATGTTAAGCATGTTAAATAAGGTTTTGTGATGAAATGTTATGGAATGTTTTTATGTTGAAAAATAATTGAAAACAAAGAAAAACTTTGCCTCACTGAGCTGCCCCAATGGGCCATCTTTAGAGTCAGGGAGCCATGGAGCCGGTGTGCATTGACTTTCTGTGCTTGGAGCCTGATCTTAGTGAACAGGGAAATATCCTGGAAGCAACTGACCACTTCACTCGGTATGCCCAGGAATTTCCCACAAAGGATCAACAGGCAACCACGGTGGCCAAGATCTTAGTGAAGAAGTTCTTTGTACACTATGGCCTGCCCCAACGTATCCACTCTGATCAAGGGAGAGACTTCAAGAGCAGCCTTATCAAAAGACTTTTAGACCTGTTAGGCATTAAGAAGTCCAGAACCACCCCGTACCATCCTCAAGGGGATCCTCAGCCAGAGAATTTCAACTGAACCCTCCTGGGTATGCTTAGGACTTTGAATTCAGACCAAAAGCAGCACTGGAGCAAGCATATAGCCACTATTGTACATGCTTATAACAGCATCGTAAATGGTGCCACAGGATACTCTCCCTATCATCTGATGTTTGGACGGGAGGCCTGGATGCCAGTAGACTTGGCGTTTGGCATGTCCTTAGACCATACCTAGACAACCTCCCACAGAGGGTATGTGGACCGCTTACAGAAAAGTCTGGAGACCTCCCATGACAAGGCCCAAGCTGCCTCAGATGCCCAAGGACAGAAGAACAAAAGAAGTTTTGACCTAAGGGTACGAGTGCAGGACCTGCAACCAGGTGACAGAGTACTGCTGGGAAACTTGGGTGCTCCTGGAAAGCACAAGTTGGCTGACCGCTGGAAGTTGCAGCCTTATTTCATTTGCAAACAGCAACTGTGTATCAAATAGAAAGGGAGCACAGGCCTGCTGAAGACTTGGCACTACAATCATCTGTTGCCTATGTCGGAAGCAGTTTGTGTGCCACCGCAGCCAGATTCACAGTCCACCTCCATGGCCTCTCAGAGATCACGACCAGTGACTAGGTCTCAATCTGTGCCTCTAGATGAAAAGGATGAGGACAGTGAGGATAAAGAGATGGGAATGGATTGGTTGTGGCCATCCCAAATATCAAGGCCTGCCATCCCCCTTCTTCTCCTCCCAAGGCAACTGACACCGGGATGCTCAGGCCAGAGGCTCCTGAGTTTGTGCCTCAAAGTCCACCTTTTGAAGGGTTGGAAGACCCTAAATTCTCCTTGCTGACAGCAGACCCTGAAGACTTCTCATTCTTCATTGAAGAGGAAGCTGTGGCTGATATGCAGGAAGAAGAAAAAGCTGTGGATGAAGCAGAGACCAGTGTGCCTTTAACTCCAAAGCCTAAAGAACAGAGAGAGCGAAGAGCTATTCACCCACCTAAGAGACTGGCCTATGAAACTCTGGGTGAAAGCTATGAGGAAGCTGTTTTCACTTCAAAAAGGACTCTTGAGGTGCCTGGTTCTTCCACCACACATTTAGTGGAGGACAACCCTAACTCACCCCCTGGCACATCTAGTTGGGCTATACTAATTCAGGTGGCCCTCTAGGCAGGACAGCCTCCTGTCTTATGTTAATTGGTGAGAGGTTCCTCTGCCAGGTTCTTATGCAAATGCAAAGTGCTTGTTTTCCTGTGTACATTAACTTGCTTTTGCCTCTGAGTGTATATACAAATCATGTAACAGGTCACAGACTCTTTACCTCCCTTGGAGGACCAAAGGTTCTTTGGTGGGGGGAGTGTGTAGCGGGTATTGCAGCCACACACTTACATTAACACAGATGGGCTGCATGTACATTAACACAGATGACTGCATGTACACAGGCTTTCCAGCCTGAAAGAGAGGAGAGAGCTGGCTGTCATGTCTGCATGGGCTTTTTTACCCCCCTCCTTATTCCTGTTTTCACTGACTAAGTTAATGTAATGTGAGCTGACACCCACAGAGCTCTGAATTCAGTAGTCTCTCTTGTGCCCCTATTGGAAGGAAGAAGAAAGCCAATTAAAGGCACAGTTACAGCAGCCAATGGGAGAGACTGTACTGAACTGCAGGAAGAGCTGCAATGGATTCTGGGACAAGCAGTTCCCTCCCAAAATGCCCCCATAGACTGGTATACAGGGAGAAACTACAATTCCCGGAGGGGTTTGCAAAACAGAGATTCCAATTTGTGTTCTGAGGAGATTCTCAGTTGATAAAGCAGTGAGAGAGACACAGATGTAATCTGAAGGGCTGCTGTTACCCACGGAGGGGATCCATCCAGCCACAGTTCCAGAAGTCAGTGTGTTGATCCTGCCACAGCTCCAGAGGTCAATGTGCTGATCCTGCCACGGTTCCAGGAGTCGGACGGTGAGGGATATCCCACCTGAGAGGGATCCCGGCTATATCTCCAGGTGTTCCTGAGGACTTGGCCTGATCCAATTACAAGGTCGTCAGTTGGGCCTTTTGGGGAACTGGCTGACTTATCCTCAGATGGGCGTTTACCCATCGTTAAAGACACGGTAGTCAAGCAACATTGCCTCACCAGTGCCCGCATTTGTAGGAATACATGCACCCTGCTGAACAGTCACTACATTCTATTTTGCCTATTGGGATACTGCTAGCATCCAACATCCCACTTTGCCTATCCAGATACTTTCAAGTACCCCTTTGTTTATCCTGCTCAACAGGACACCAAGTGCACCAACGCCAGGCTAGCCAAAGATCCTGGATATCTCCCTTGTGAGGACCTTTTCTGTTACTCCTTCAGTATCAGTAAATTAGTGATTCCAGTGACTACCTTAAAAAGGGAACTCTCACGCTAATTATTAAAGTGATAAATTGTATTTGTGGCCTATTGCCTTACATTTAACTGCCTGAGTCTGTGATTTCAGGATTTGAGGGAAACAGACTGACCATTGTTAAGTCAGGTCAGTTCCCCTTTATGACTGAGGGCATAGGCCTTTTTAGACCGATTTAAGTTGTTTGACTATGTTATTTTAAAGTCTGAATTTTGGGTTTGATTAACTCTATTAAAGACAACAGTTTGCCATTCCTGACTATTGAGTCACCAAATCATTGTTTGTTTGATTGTGGAAAGTCTCCCAGTAAACACACTTCCTGTTCACATTTGTGTCTGTTTTACAGTGTTTGCAAGTACACTGTTTGCTAGGTGTGTCAGAGGGGCTGAGATAGTTCTTTGGGGTTGAGAGGCAGAGTAACCGACTGAACAAACTTAAGCAGCTCCTTTGGGGCTTTCGCTACATAGGATATATATATTTTTATTTTTTAAACCAGGATACAAAAATAATGACAATAATATATATTAATATAAAATAATATTTAATATATAATAATATATGTTTAAAAAAAAAAAAAAAAAAAAAAAATATATATATATATATATATATATATATATATATATATATATACACACACACACACACCCATATTTATAATCAAATATGTCTGAATATGTCCATTTTTTTAACTGTGTAGTAAAACAAATACTAGACACTAACAATGAATGAATTTTAAGCTCAGTGTAAAAGTACTGTATTGCCTATCTAATACTAATTGCCAGAAAACTCTCTCTGAAAGCCTTAACTTCCATTTGAATATTCTTAGCAACTGTTTTTTTCTATAATAGCAATTTCTATTTTAGTGCTAGTGAACATAAAATAAATTACCTTACATCATTCTGCAGAAGAAACAGGTTGCAGTATTGGTTTTCCTCTCAATACAATTGTATGTGACAGTAAATGGTAATTAGAGCATATTTCCCCTAGGTTTATAGTCATATTCTAGACAGTTCCCTGCAATCACTTAAATAACAGCACCATCAATACATGCATTAACATCTTCCAAAACCATTTTATGGGCACTTTTTTATCACTTATTGTAATAATGCTGCATTATTTATTACGTTTTCATAAATATTTTTTTTCTTAATAACCTGGGCGAGCCTTCATTACTATATTACATGTATTGCTCAGCTTAACTTTATGACTGAAAAAAAAAACACTTAGCAATTACAATATTTCCTGCTACCATGACCCAACAAACATATCCGGCAGTGCAACATGTTACTTTTGTATGCAGTTTGTATGGAATAAACATATACAGCTACAGTAACAATTATTTAAATTGTTCTCTTTCAGCTAGGATTATGTTAATAAATGTTAATTAATCATTAATACCACCACAAAAAATGTGTTATACTGACCTTGTGCAATACTGTATATTTACTAAAATGTGAATACAAAAATAATTGTGCTTACTAAGATAGAAACAGCAATGCACTTTTGGATATGCCCCTTATTAAAGCTGTAGTAACCTAAATTACTGCACATTTAAAAAGAGAGATACTTAGGAGCAGTACAATTTTAAAGAAGGGAGTATTTTCCTATGACGTTTTTCTGGTAGGAATTCTAACAGAAGTTGAGCAGAGGTTGGTGTTGTAAGAGAAAACCTAACACTAGTTAAAGGGGTTGTAAAGGTTTGTGTTTTTTCACCTTAATGCATCCTATGCATTAAGGTGAAAGAACACCTGTTAGTGACTGGCCTCCCAGCCCCCCCATTTTACTTACCTGAACCCTCGAACTTGTCCCACGGGGACACGCTGTCTCTCTGCCCGGGGTTCTCGGCTCTTCATTGGATAGACATGTGAAACCTGAACAACTGGAAAATGGACTTTAAAAGACATTTCCATGTAGTTGGTATTATATACCCCATACAAGACCAAGACACCATTACATGCAGTACATAAATAGAGCAATGCATCCAAAAACGGGTGGAAAATGGATTCCCATAAAGATGTTCCTATTAAGGATGTAAGTGAGCAGGTTATGGGTCAGGTTTTGAGTCTGGGTATGTGTATTCTTAATAGCTCAACATGTTGCGCATATGAAAACGCTTTTTTAGGAGCCTGGGAGTTTCGTGTGGTAGTCAAATGCAGCAAAAAATGTATATAGTATCTTTGCTGGTAAGCAACAATGTCTGTTAGTTTATACTGAGGACCAGCGGTAAAGGAATAGCGCTGTGGAGACACCATTAACAGCCCATACCCCAAAACTGAATTAAGGGTAGGTGGGGTCTTATATAGAGAATTTGTGGGTAGCAATAGGCTGATAGCTTAAGGGGATAAAAATCTTAAGCCTAGTACAATCGGGCCACATGAATGAAATAGCACCTCACACAAGCTGGTCAGCGTCAGCAGTAGTAGTGCTGTCAAAAGGACAAAGGTTCAATGTCACACGTATTATGGTTTTGCTCGAACATTAAAAATTCTGGAAAAAGTACATTTTACTAAAGGTCTTGGGGGTTACCTTTCCACTTTCACCAGAATTCTGTTTTTTTATATTACTGCCCGCCCCAGCTCCACATCCCATAAATATCTCCACAGACATCTAATCAATGTGGCTAGGGCCATCATCCCCAGACACTGGAGCTCCACTCAAATTGTTTCATTAAAATAATGGTTAAACCAGGTTAATTATATTTGTGAAATGAAGGATAGTGTATTCTGAAAAAGATAGATTTGATACTTTCAACACTGTGTGGTATTGCTGGAAATACAGTAAGCCAGACTGTAGCCTCATTCTGACGTGCACACGGGGAAGTGAACAAGAGGAGCGGACAGATACAAGAAAATTTACCCAGCAAAAGAAGAAAGAGCAATAGTGGCCGGTCTTTATTACAGGAAGCTCCTGCACAAAGGAAAAGTTCACCCTGAATTACTGCACAGATTTAAAAGGAAATAAACAAAGTGCAAAAAGATTCATGTAAGAATATACTGGACATGCTTCTTCTATTTAGACAATATTTGTTTACCCCATCATTCCACTAATGAGTAAATTTGTTGGGGGTATAGTACCAGGTTTTCTTTATTAACCCCTCTATTGCAGAATATGATTTACTTTTCTTTGCCCACTGTTGCTTCCCAGAGTGATAAAAGATAGCCCTGTGTAAACTCTAGTCACATTACCACTTGTAGCTTATAAACAGCCAATTGTTTCTCTGTCCCCATGTGATAGTACTGGTCCAATCACCATTTCACATGAAGTGAATAACATGTCCTTCCATAGCTTTACATTTAATTACTTCCAGTGTCTGAATGAAGCAAGCATTAACCAGTTTACGCTACCACCAGTATAGAACCTGGCTTTACATTGTAAGCAAGACAGGTTTGTTTTATGTAAATCAACTGTGTACAATATGTTATCTAAACATTTGTTAATAAAAACATAAAAGTGCACCTTTACTTACAAATAATCATAATAATAATAATAATAATAAAGAATTGCTATGTTATAGGGACCCTATAGAAATGTTAATGTGCCCAAGCTGTACCCTGAAAATATCAACATAATTTCTGTCCTATGCCTACAGCCTCATATCAATAAATTTGCAATGTAAAAACAATGCTGCTCTCACAGCTAGTCTCATGAGACTTGGATATGTCATTACTGTGCTTCTCACTGTTCTTCTTGCTAGAGAGGAAGCTGCTTCATGCATTCTGTTGACCTGTACTATTTTTTTACACCTTCTGCACTATTTATATCCCCCCACTAATATTTAGACCATCAGTGATCAAATGGACAGCTCTGAAATGATTATGCAAAGCCCTGCATCTACAGTAACAAGATGACCATCACCACACAGAGACAGAGATAGTGTGGTAAAAAGGCATGGTAGGTCAGATGCTCATGCACACTGCAGTGTAGCTGAGCAGCATGGGAAATGTAGTTCCAAAACATCTGGGATGCCAAGGTTTGCCATCACTGCTATAGACAATAGTGGAAACTAGTCCTTTGTCTTACGCCTGACCTTTTTGGTCACATCTTCCATAGTTCAGGTTCTCTTTAATTGCAGTGAAATTAAGATTAATTTAGCAGTTAATAAATCCATTTCTACATATATTACCCTAAGGACTAACACACAAGGGTGCCTAAGATATATTTCATATGCATTTTTATATGCTTGTATTATGCATTTGGTATGTGTATATCACAAGATTCCCATTTATTCCCATTTACCAGTATGAGGAAATGAAAGCAAATCACAACCTAATCCCAACAGCCCTTGTATGCTAGCCTTAAACAGATTCAGTAACATTCTATCAAGAGTTGCAGAGGATGCAGTTGTGACTGGCTCTGGCATCTGTGGCAATCCCCAGTGAGGAAGAATCGATGCACAGTGTAATATGGAAGTTGATTTATTGCTGTCAGAGCTGGTAATACAACCCAGCCAGCACTTTGACAATTGACCTAGTTTGCCCAAGTTCTGCCACTGTAAAAAATGCAAGAATGTCTGTGCATCTAGAAACTAAAAAGATACACATTTAAAAAAATGTGTGTGTTAGAACTAAATATCTGCAAAAGCACTCAAGTTGTCTAAGATTGTAAGCTCTAACAAGCAGGGCCCTCTGATTCCTACTATATTAAATTGTATTGTAATTGTACTGTCTGGCCCTTATGTTGTAAAACACTGTGTAAACTTGTAAACTGTTGGCACTATATAAATCCTGTAATAATAATAATATTAATAATATATTTATAGAATTATGATTAATAACATTAATTCTACCAGTGGATGGACCAATATAAAATAGAGGAGTGAGCAAACATGGAAAATGAGGTTCAATGTAGGAAAATGTAAAGTAATGCACTTGGGAGCTACTTGCTAGGGACTGAACCCCAGGGGGGGACCAAAGATGGAAAAGGATGTGGGAGTCCTATTAGATGACAGGCTCAGCAATAGCATGCAATGCCAAGATGCTGCAAGCAAGGCCAACAGAATATTAGCATGCATTAAAAAGGGTATTTACTCATGAGACTATAATTCTACCACTTTACAAAACTTTGGTCCTTGAGTATGCCATATAGTTCTTGTTACCAGTCCACTGGAAGGTGTGCTGAAACTGGAGAGAGTTCAGAAAAGGGCAACACAACTAATAAGGGGACTGGATGACCTCAGGTATAAGGAAAGGCTACACATATTAGGTTTATTTTCCCTGGAGAAGAAACACCTAAGTGGAGATATGATCGCAATATATATCTAAATGAACATCCTAGCATAGGGAGGAAACTGTTCAGTCTCAGGTCATTCAAAAAGGACACGTGGTCACTCAATGAAGTTGGATGAGAGACGGTTTAACCATAAACTGTGTAAGGGGTTCTTTACTGTCTGGATGGTAAAGATGTGAAACTTATAACAAACAAATAAAAAATAAACTTGCTCTTACAAAAATGAAATGCAAAAGCAGCTGGCACAATCCACTGGTGGCAAATAGCAAATAACATACAAAAGGTGCAGGTCTAAGAGATTGTCAAATTCATTTTAAAAGGAAAGTTCAACCAAAAGAGTCCAATTAGTGTGAAATCCAAATGTTAATCAAAATTCTTGTGAGATATCCACCACCGACAGGTGCACACACACTGATTCTTACCATCCAAAGAGGACCACTAGATATAGCGGTCTATTGCGCTTGTTACAGAATCCAATCAGCTAAACGCCAAACATCAGGACTCTTCCATCTTTAGAAAGACTCCACTTCATAAGGACCTCAATGGATGTGAAGTTCCAACAAACCAAAGAAACACTCCATAGTGTAGGGGGGGGGGCGCATGCGCACGAGCGAAGGAGATGGCTGCCTGATTCCTCCGCTCCGCGCCATCGGAACCACTACACCGGCCGTATAGCGCACAGATGGAGCGGGGACACAGCACAACCACCTCCACGGTCACCGGAATAGCCCTGGACTCTGCTGGTAATGTACCGATCAGGCAAATTAAAACAAAAAATCCGGCAGCCCCAAAAGAACGCCTCAGGCCCTGGCAGAGCTAAATCCAATATGGCGCCCGGACCTCCGGAGCCGGATGATGCCGCTCACATGTCAGATGAGAACCCGGAGTCTCCCACAGACAGTCTGCAGCAATTCCCCACGGATCTTGTGAGCCCTCTCCCCTTAGACCCTGACAATCTCCTGGCAAAATTTCGCTGTATAGTAAGAGATGAAATTACAGTGGCCTCTCACAAGCTCTCCTCTGACCTGGTGCGGGGCCTTAAAGAGATAGGCCACCGCACCAATCAACTAGAACAACGTATGGATCTAGCCACGACAGTGCTGGAGGGTCATGAGGAAGAGGTTGATAAACTAACAGCGGAGCTTGAGACCCTGAAAGATAAGTTGGAAGATGCAGAAAACAGGGCCCGCAGGGACAATTTACGCATCCGCGGTATTCCCGAGGTGGTGACGGACCTGCAAGGCACAGCCACTGCTTTCTTTCAGAAATTGGCTCCGGAGATCCCAGTGGACAGGTTAGAGTTTGACCGAATCCACAGATCCCTGGCCCCTAAGCCCACAGATGGCCCCCCGAGAGACATAATCATAAAATTCCACTACTACCGCACTAAAGAAAAACTCCTACAAGCAGCAAGAGATCAGCAACCCCTCTCCTTCCAAGGAAATCCCCTTCAGCTATTTGCGGATTTGTCTCCGGTCACAATTGCCAGACGGCGTGGCCTTAAACCATACCTGCAAATCTTACAAACCCAAGGGATTAAATACAGATGGGGGTTCCCGTTCAAGCCAACCTTTTCCCACTTGGGCCATCAATTCCAGGCCACATCCCCAGCAGATTTGAGACATCATTTTCAGGACCTGCAACTGGATCTCCCTTCCTCCCAGGTGGCGGCGGCCTCCTCCTCCGGACCGGGACTCCCCAGACCCCCCGACAAAATTCTCAGCGTTCTCAACCAGGATCCCAGGCTCTCCGAGATCTACAGTCCCAGAGGTTCCACAAGTCCAACAATGGATGAAGGTACTCTATTGCACTTTCTACTGAGATAGCACCTGGCCCCCCCCCTACTTTTCTTGTGCAGCCTGACCCCAGGCCGTGGTCGATTTATCCCATTTACTTTCTGACTTTTACACCTGGTTCATCTGCGAGTGTTTGGAACTGAACTTGCGGCTTTTAGTGCACCTTGTTTGGTCCTCAGTTTTGGGGATTTAAATGGACACCCCAATATGGTCCGCCCCATTAGTGAGATGGCGGTGAGGGATGAAAGCGGATTCATTTATGTTTGGCACGAAGACGCGGACATAGGAAGACGCTCTCAATCATCCTTTTTTTTTTCCTTTTTTTCTTTTTCTTTTAATTAATTTTTTTTTTTTTTTAACATTATTTTTTTTTTCTCTTTATTTTTTTATTATTATTGCCATTTTTGGATTCTTACTAACAGAAAGTTTATTGCAGTGTCCAGATATATATTTTTTTCAGGATTCGACATGGAGGGGGGTGGGCGAGGCCGTTGCTGCGGAGGTGGCCCTTTTGGGTGTTCTGCGGCGACACGGCTAGTGGTTTCCGCGCCCTCCTCCGCCGCCTCCATTTTTTGGGGCGGTGGGGGGAGGGCGCGGAGGGGGTTAGGTCAATCCCCTTGTGGGGGTGTTGGGTCTTTGGGCCCTCACCCCCGGACCACTGGGGAATAGTTTGTGGTTGAACTTCTGTGTCTGTTTGTGCTATGCCAGCACCTGTTTAGTAGACACCTTTGACTCAGTTGTGCTAATTGTTATTACTTTTATTATCTTTATAGTTTTTTTCAATCGTCCTTAGTTTCTGTGCGCAAAACATTTTAAACAATTATAATATTATATGTTAGGCTGGTGGTCCCGACGGACAGATGCTCCCCCTAATGAGTCGGTGCTTGACGGAGACGATCGTCTCTGTCGACGTCCTACTCGAACGTGGGTCTTACAACCCACAAATTAAAGCAATTAAGATATTATTGCTCACTCTATTTCAAGCTCTTCTTACTACATTTATCCTACTTGCCTTACTTTCTTTCTACTGTCCTTTTCTTGTCCCTCCCCCTTTCCCCTCCCCACCCGGGTCCGTGGGGTGCCCGGTTGAGAACCAAGATAGGAAACCCCCCTGGTTTTATGTCTCTTAATTGGCTTTCCCTGAATGTTCAGGGTATGAACTCCCCCCAAAAGAGGGTTAAGATCTTCAAATACCTTAAGCAACAAAAAATTGATATAGCTTGCTTGCAAGAGACCCATTTCTCTTCCACTTCCTGCCCAAAATATTTTGCAGCGTATTACCCGCAGGTTTTCCTGGCCAATGCTTCCACTAAACACAGGGGTGTCCTGATTGCCATAAGTAAAACGGTTCCATTTATTTGCAGTAAACAAATAGCCGATCCAAATGGCAGGTACCTACTTCTCCAGGGCACTGTTCAAGATAACGAAGTGACAATTTTGACTTACTACGCCCCAAACGTAAATTCAGGGCCCTTTCTCTCCCATGTCTGCTCCCTGTTACGATCCCACCAAAGAGGCACCCTCCTGATGGCGGGGGACTCTAATGTAACTCTAAATCCCTCTCTTGATAAATATCCACCGGACCATAAATCCCCTTCCCCGGCCGCCAAATCTTTTTCACAGTCCCTACAAACTCATGATTTAATAGATATATGGCGTGAGCTTCACCCTCTGGGTAGGGACTACACTCACTATTCTCATCCCCATCATTTGCATTCTAGGATTGACCATATGCTTGTTCTTCCCAAACACCTTCCCTTAATAGAATCAATCTCAATCCTCACAGTCCCTTGGTCGGATCATGACCCCATCTTGACGGTCTGTCACTCTCTTCTAAGCAAACCACAATTTTCTCCCTGGGTGATGAACGATTCTCTTTTATCATACAAGGAGATCCTTACTGACATTCATACCGCTTCCGTTGAATATTTTAGAATTAATACAGGCACAGTATCATCCCCAGTCACACTCTGGGAAGCATACAAAGCTGTTCTTTGGGGCCACGTAATCCGTATAGCATCTAGACGTAAGAGAGAGAGGGCAAAAATTAAACGACTAGAGGTTGCGTCCACATCTTTCAAACAATCACCTACCCCTGCTAACCGCACACTCTTAGATAAGGCCCGCACAGAACTAGATCTATGCTTAACGGAGGAGGCAGAAAGGACATTGCGTTGGGCCCGACAGAACTGGTATATTAAAGCGAATAAACCTAATGCAATGTTAGCTAAGAGAGTATGTACCTTTACTCCGAAATTTTCCCCCATTACCCTTCGCACCCGTCATAATATTCTAACTGGCAACCCTCAGCGAGTCCTGGAAGAATTCAGGTATCGCCTTACAAAACTTTACTCTGAACCAGACCATCTTTCAACGCAAGGTTGATTCCTTTCTCACAAATTTATCCCTACCTTCTTTATCTGAAACCCATATAGCCCTGATGGACCGTGATATTCAGGTCTCGGAAGTTCTTCAGTGTATAAAGGAGTTGAAAGTGGGTAAAAGACCTGGTCCAGGCGGCTTTACAGCCCTTTATTATCGGAAAATGGCAGAAGTCGTGGCCCCCTATTTAGCTAAGAAGTATAATTCTGTTAAAAATGGTAGTACTTTTACGTCCAATCTCCTGACGGCCAATATTGTCATGATACCAAAACCCGACAAGAATCATTCATCCTGGGCTAATTTCCGCCCAATATCCCTAATTAATATCGACATGAAAATTTTAACAAAGATTCTAGTCACCCGCCTCAATTCCTTCCTCCCACGTTTAATAAAAAAAGATCAGGTAGGCTTTGTTCCAAGGAGACAGGCAGGTGATGCTATTAGGCGTCTCTTGCAAATACAACATATTGCTCATAACAGGTCCCTAGAAACAATGTTTTTGTCACTAGATATTAACAAAGCTTTTGACACACTGTCATGGCCCTACCTAACACAAACACTTAAACATTTTGGATTTGGCACTTCTTTTATGAGTTGGGTCTCGGCTATTTATAATTCCCCCCAAGCCAAAGTGAAGTACTACGGGTTTGAATCAAATACCTTCCCCATCAGAAGGGGCACACATCAGGGATGCCCGTTGTCCCCATTATTATTCATTTTAGCGCTCGAACCCCTGGCGGAAGCCATTAGATCCCATCCGGATATTGCAGGCGTGGAGATAGCGGGAACCTCACACAAACTGTCAATGTTTGCGGATGACATTCTACTCACCATAACTAAGCCGAGACTCACTCTGCCTAATTTATTAGCACTTCTGGACACCTTTGCTACCTTGTCGGGCCTATCTGTCAACCCCGCTAAATCTAAGGCTGTCGATAAATCTCCCACCCACTGAAGTAGCGTCCCTTAAGTCACACTTCTCTTTCCATTGGTTGACCTCGTTACCCTATTTAGGTATTCGACTTACCCCAAATTATTCGGGCCTATATCAAGCTAACTTCCCCTTATTGTTTAATAAACTTGCAGGTATGCTCTCCTCATGGTCTAATCTTCCGTTATCCTGGTTTGGTAGGATTGCTACCATCCGTATGTCTTATCTCCCAAAATTGCTTTATTATTTTAGGGTTTTACTGGTTCAGGTCCCCTCTCATATACTCCGTATCCATCAGCGCAAAATCATGCAGTTTATATGGGGCTCCAAGAAACCTAGAATTAAGAAGCAGGTGCTTTTTGCTCGTAAGATTAATGGCGATTAATTTGGTGGAGTTGTCCCAGGGTATGCAGATTGTGGATTAGGGTTTATGCTCTCCTTCGAAGTCTTTTCAACACTAATATAAAAAGGGACCCATTTGAGGCCATCCTGGGGAAACCAATCACTGAACTGTTGAGACCAGAACGCCAACTGGCATTACATATATTTACTGCAACTAAATTAACTATCGCAAAAGCCTGGAAAACCCCAATTCTCAGTTTTGAAGCGGTAAAAAAACGTGTTAATGACATCATGGTCAATGAAAAATTAACTGCAATATTATCAGATAAGCACGATAAATTTCTTCGGACATGGCAGCCATGGGTGAATTATGCCCATCCCTCCAGATTTGATTCAATGCTACTTTCACTGTAATGGGTTTCCACCCCTTCACCCCGCGGACCCCCCTCCCCTCTACTACTTTCCCTCTTCCCTCATACTCTCTCCTTTGTTTTCCCCCTATCTTTTCTACTCTATAAACCTACTATAGCTCCTTTCTGCTCTTTTCTGCTCTAACATTCTCTGGCTCCCTTTTCTTTTTTTTTTTTTTCAGTCTCTGACCCATGGGCTTACTCCTGTCTGGGACAGAGTACAAGATGACATTATAATATGAGCACATATTACCACCTTAGAGTATTGTTCATCACTTTATGGTCAGATAATACGTTTATTTGTGTATCCTACAATACACCACTATACATATCGCTATTGTTATGTAATTTGAGCCTATTCATTAAGCTTATGTAAGCAAGCAATGCATTATGTTCACTTATGTGTTCTCTTTGTTACTGTATAATTGATGGTCTTTCTATTCAATAAACCTTTTGTACAAGAAACACTCCATAGTGTAGTATGTCCAATATAAAGTTTAATAAAATCAAGAAAACACACTCAACTTGTGTAGGAAGGGCCCCTGATGATGTCTCTATGATGAAACACGTTGGGTGGAGCTGGATCATGTAACATCGCCACACACAAAGGTCGGCCATCTTGATGGTTGGGAACATTCTTATTTTTACCATTGATGTAAATGCAAGCTTTTATCCTATACATGGTGAGTGTGTTTGCTGGATTTGTATTAAACTATGAAGTGTTTCTTTGCTTTGTTTGAACTTCACATCCATTGAGGTCCTTATGAAGTGGAGTCTTTCTAAGGGTGGAAGAGTTCTGATGTTTGGCATTTAGCTGATTGGGTTCTGTAACAAGCGAAATAGAACGCCTTATCTAGTGGTCCACTTTGGACGGTAAGAGTCAGTGTGTGTGCACCTGTCGGTGGAGGATCTCTCACAAGATTTTTCATTACCATTTGGATTTCATACTAATTAAACTCTTTTGGTTGAACTTCCCTTTTAAAACTAGTTTGACATCTCTTAGCACTGTACCTTCCAAGTTGTGGACATGTTCTGTAAATGAAACGATGCAAATCCTCAAACAATCCATGTAATTCCAGGTTGTGGGGCAACAGAACACGAAAAATGCCAAGGGGGTGAATATTTTTGCAAGGCACTTTATATGACTTTTAGTATCAGAGCCTCTTACTGAGAATCACTACTTCAGTAAAGCAGTTCAGAAAACTAACAGTTAATTTTGCTTATCCTCATAAACAGAATCTCTCATGGTGAACTCAAGAGTAGCTCTTGTAACAGAGACAAACAGCAGGAGGTTTCCTAGTCCAAATAACATGGAGGGGGACCCAATTGGAAATTCGGTACTCTGGTAGCATTTAAGCAGGTTCTCCCCAGAGTAGCTGAGTGTTCCAGAGATTCTGCATGTTATTAGGCTCTTACCTGGCTGCCCACATGCCAATTCTGACAGTGCAGGGCCTCATGTCTGCATTCAGATTACTTGCCCAGCTACTGCTGCCTCATCAGGTTTGCCCTCTTTGAGTTACTGAAGAAGGGAATCAGAGAAGCTTATCTTCCCTGGACATGTCTAGGGACTCAGGCAGTTGTGGAAAAGTAAAAATTGGCCACTTTGTAACACCTAATAGAGAACCAGTGCATTAGAGGCAGAGACTGAGGCATACCAGGGTGATTATTATGAGTTTGTGATGTACCAGTCTAATTGTGATGTGTGTCATTAATATTGCCACTATTTTAAACACTATAGAAATAATATATAATATTTGAAACCTACCTTTCTGGACTGTATTTCTTTCACATATAATGGAAGAAGAAATTCAGAAACACCTTCAAGTCGAATTCCTTTTTTGGTAACTCTTAAATTGCCCATGCCATCCTGTAGAGAAAATAATATTATCAATTTTAAGCTTATAAATATAGTTGTCCACCTTTAAACAGACAAAAGGTTATTTAAGAAAAATGTCTATGCCATATCATAAAAAGTTATTATATGAAGTATCTGGTTCCAGAACACTCCCAGTAACACAATCTGACACACAACTGATACTTCACAACAGAGAGAAAAAAGCCAGACGTGTCAATATACCACAAAATCAACGTCTGAATGTGATGAAATATTTTATTTTGTTTCCATATTGACACCGCTAAGATATATAACTGAGGCTTAAGTTTGAAAAAAACTAAAAAATCCTCATCTAAGCATTGCTATCACCTAGATGTCCTTGATCTGTTTAAACTTCTGTAAAATACATATGCTATTTACAAGCCACCATTCATGATTTATTTCACAGAAACTGTTCCCATCATTGCTATGTAATGAAACATTTAAAAAAAACTGTATTCTTTACTGCATCCTAAAAATTCTTGTGGGTGAGGAGGACCCTGTGTTTTTGCCCAACTAACTTTATGGAGGGGAGATGCAAGGCACCAGCTTGTTGCCTACATGGGATGTGTCCCCACATCAACAGTGTTCCTGGAACTTGCTATGGGGCACATTAAATGTTTCCTATAGCAGAGCCTACAACATTGGGCTATGTAGGTGCCAAAATCTCCAAGAGTGCACCTTTAGTTATTCTACAGAGAGGTGTCACTATAATAAAGTTGTTAGCACAATGTGAGCTGGAAACATCTGTGGGTGACAATTTTATGGATGACAATTTTATGGAAGCTTATGCTCTATTTGAACATGAAACTCTAATAACCAAAGGAAACAGAGATAGCAACCCAATCATGGAAATGAGAGAACGGTGTAAATGGTGTTCAAACCACACATGTGAGGCACACATTCAGAAGATAGAGCTGGCAACTCCAATAGTCCTTATTTCATTTTATTTGACACATGAAAAAAATTTAAAAGATACAAAAGGCTCATGCCTATCACCTGATAAGCCTTGTTCACAGCACCACATGTGAGGTATCGCCGTGATTGTTAGAGTGAGAGCAATAATTCTTGCACAAGGCCTCCTCTGTAGCTCTAAACAAGCAACCTGTAAAAATGTTTAAAGCATCACCTATGGAGCTTTTTAGACTCCATTCCACAAGCGTATGCAATTGATATGTTAGGTGTCTATTTACTCGGCATAACATCATCTTTCACACTATAGAAAACAATTGGGCTAACTTTACTGTTTAGTTTTTTTTTAATTCATTAAAATGTATTTATTTAAAATGTGTTTGAAAGACCGCTGCGCAAATACAGTGTGACATAAAATAGCAAGCCTGCCATTTTTTCTCTAGGATCTCTGCTAAAAAAATATATATAATGTTTGGGGGTTCTAAGTAATTTTCTAGCAAAAATACAGATTTTTATTTGTAAACAACAAATGTCAGAAAAAGGCCTGGTCTTTAAGTGGATAAAGTAGTTGTAAACTCTTAAATTGGACTCAACGTTGTAGATGTATTTTTGGTGAGACTTGTCAGTTCAAAAGTCAGTTTAAGGGCATGGCAGTCCACTTCTATTGAAAATTAAATTACATTTCCATACAAAAGAATTTCCCTCACAGGGGTTTCAACTTCACAAAGCAAACAGCTGAAAAATGGTGTGCCCTGGTCAGCAGCACAGTTGCTCTCTTTTGTCTCCTTTTGCTTTCCAGCAAACACAGAATTCCAACTTGGCTGTATAGGTGTCTCCCTTGAGACACCACATCTCACAGAACCCAGGCTCTGCAGCTCCATGCTGCACAGGTCCACATTTTTATTTCTTGATAGGAGCCCACCTTATTCTTGTGCTGGGGCACACCTGGCCCCTTGCTGAGACCTCCTGTCTCCTGGCTGAACACACCTGACCCCTAGTTGGAGCCCTGTCTCCAAAATGGGAGCCCTGAGCTATCCTCATGTTTGGCTTATGATGACCCTGCACAACTGTGTAAGCACACAGGCTGCAGGTATGCAGCAAAACCTGGACACAGGACTGCAGGTTGTGTCCCACCCAAGATACTTTGGATCCTTTAAGCGCCAGGCCCAGAACCATATGAAACATATAGTTTTATCACACTATCTGAGATATATATTGCTGTATTGTATATTGCAAGCTGAAAAGCAGTCAAGAGAAAATGCTGACATAATTGTCTATGGCTTTGCACTGCCACTCGTCCTAATATTAAAAAAATATTACTAAAATAAAGCTTAGCTATTTCATCCTAAAATAAAATTACAGTATCTCAAAATAGGCAGCTGGGCATTGCCTGAGGTAGTCTATAGTGTGTGCAAGGTTGAATCTCCTACAAATTAATCCAAAGCATTTACAGCTGTATTGAATCTCTGAGCTTTCAGTGTGTGAGGTGGACTTAGGTGAATATTTTGTACTCCAGTCTGTACTTCACAAAGTTATTAAAACATTGGCTGATAATTAAAATACAGATGGAAGGTGTGTTGCTGTATTCTTTGGCCTGATTCTGTCACAGAGCAATTGCTTATATTAGACTGTACAAGTAACCAGTCCCAATGGATATCTGATTCAGGAGCCATGCAAACATGTCATTGTGAAAAGAAAGCCAATAGCCTTGAATATCTTCGGCAAGGGACACTGGAAGGGAACTTTTCAGAATAGGACAGTTGGTTACAATGTCACTTTAATATTCGTGACTGTTCTAGAAAACAATTGCCAAAGTTTCTAACTTTATTACACAGGTTGTATAGTTAATTAAAATCAGCTAAGAGAACACAATTAATCACTAAAACTAAAAGCTATCTACTGACATATTTTTAGTTGATCTTATGGATCCAAAATGTGCCTGATGGAGGGGGCGTGTCCTGGCAATGGAGGAGTGAGGACGTGCATCGCTGCAGCTCCGTCCCGCCGCCGCACCTGATCACAGCCATTCCAGGAAATATCACAGCCAGCCGACTCCTGACATGTCCCAGAGGCACCGGACATCCTCATACCCACAGCGGAGTGACCGATCCAGGCAGGGTCAACTGGATTCGTTCCTGTCCGGGACCCGGGTACAGAGCCGCGAGGCTGCAAAGATGGCGCCGACCGGGAAGGCCCTGAAATCGAGCAAGGCGCAGACTGCTGCTGCTCAGCCACCGCAGACCATACCCTCTCCGGGATCGGTGAGTGATTCACTCCCCCCTCATTCCCCAAGCTCTGCCGCGTCCATGGACAGAGGCCCTGAAGCCCCAGACCCCCTGGAAGACATGGATATCAGACGCCATATTTGGTCTCTCCCCACTAAGGATGACCTAGAAAGGTTTGCTGACAGGGTAGAGAAGGCCCTCAAGGAGGACATAGCACAACTGAAGGCAGACACCTCTCACCTGGGGGGCAGACTAGAAACTTTGGAACAAAGATTTGATGACACTCTCCCTGTTATTACCATGCTGCAAGACAAGTGCACCACACAAGATCATCAGATTGAGGCCTTGCTCTGCCAATTAGATGATATGGAAAATCGCAGCTGCAGGGCTAACATCAGGATCAGAGGCCTGCCTGAGGCGACCGGAGCCAAAGATATTATACCAACCCTGGAGGGTATCTTCAGAGAAATACTGGGGCTCCCAAACACAGTTGCTATCGAGATAGACCGGGCGCATAGGGCCCTTAGGCCCCCTTCCCAAGACATGAATAATCCCAGAGATGTCATATGTAAGCTACACAAATACACATTAAAAGATCGCATAATGCAGAAAATGCGAGGCAAGCCCTATTTCGACTTTGATGGTGCCCAGCTTGCATCCTATCAGGACATTTCCAGACGTACTCTAATGCAACGAAGGGCACTTCGTCCACTGCTAGAAGCCATACAAGACGCAGGCCTGTCATACCGTTGGGGCTTCCCGTTCTTCCTTCAGGTGACCAAGGAAGGCAAAACTGTTACCTTACGCAACAAAGACGACTTGCCGTTCTTTCTATCCTCACTGGGATTGGATCCTGTGGACTTTCCAGATTGGCGCGGCGCCTCGGACTTTCCGGCACTCAAGCTTCCACTTTCCCAACCATGGATTCCGGCCCCTCGCATGAACCGCAGAAGAGACCGGCGACGTCAAACGCCTGACTCCTCACCAGGCCCAGCAACTCTGAGAGACTGATGGCCTGCCTTGGCCTGTCCCACCATGTTGGCCCTGTTTTTCCACTCTCCCCTGAAATACCTTCTGGCCTCCCAAACTCGATACTACTTGAGTACCTGAGAAGCTTTTGACCCAGTCCCGCCCTATCACTTTTAAGCCTCTAACTCCGGTTAGATACAACTACCTAGCTAGATATAACAGATACATGCTAGGAACACGTTCATTATTTGCCCTGGACATTGCTTAAGCTCACTTAACTGGAGACATTACCCAATTTAATTCATCTGAATTTCCTCCCCATACTGCACACCATTAGGTGCGGTATACGGACGTGGTGGTGCCCTCTCGCCTTCCCCCTTGTTGGCTCACGTTCCCCCACATAGGCCAACCTTCGTGGTTTCTCCTTTTTTTTTCCCTAGGTTTTATTCCCCTTTTGGGACCCAGGGTTCGTGGTCTGATCCCCCCTCCCTATAGGGGACGGGATTAAGAGCATGACCCTCAGATGTTATACAAGTCTGAGTGGCTTTGGATATGTTGTTCGTTATGTGATTATCTCTGGTTTCTCATATCTTTGTCTTTCTTCTCTACCTCTCCCCGCCTTTCCTCCCTCTCTCCCCTCTCTCCCCTTCCCAGGAGTGATCTGTCGCATCGACTTTCGCACCAAGCACACCGCCTACCAGACTGGTACGTCCATTCTCAGACCTACATATGGCTACTCTACAGGTAAGCTCATATAATGTCCGGGGTCTTTGCTCCCCGTTCAAACGCAACAAACTATGGGGGGAGTTAAAACGATTGAAGACTCAGGTGGTCTTTCTACAAGAGACCCACTTCACACCCCAGTCGCTCCCCAAATTACCTACTCACCTATTCAATCAGTGGTTCCTGAGCAACTCCCCAGTGTCCAAGTCTAGAGGTACAGCCATTGCCATACACAAATCATGCCCCTTTCAGCCCACTGACTATAAAACCGACCCTTTGGGTAGATACGTATTTTTGAAAGGCAAAATTGCAGATCTCACCTACACGTTTGCAACGATCTACGCCCCCAACGCCAACCAGCTCACTTTTATTGACATGACTCTGGATCAATTGGCAGAATTTAAAGATGGCCTCTTGATTGTAGGGGGAGACTTTAACATCAGTCCAGACCCCTTGATAGATACATCCCACGCGAGACCCCCACACTCATATACTTTTCTCAAGCACTTCCGTAAGACACTCCAATCTCACCGACTGACGGATAGCTGGAGAACGTTGCACCCAACAGATAGAGACTTTAGCTACTACTCCAAGGTACACGATGTGTACACACGAATAGATCATATTTACGTAGACCCAAACGCCCTAGAACTTTTGCAAACGGCGTCCATCGGCAATATCACCATCTCTGACCACGCACCAATCACAATTGGCATTACACTACCCTTTGGTTCTCAAAGGGCCTGGACATGGAGACTAAACGAAAATTTACTGGACGATGAGGTAGTAGTAGAAGAGATTTCTAGCACATTAACCCACTATTTTAAAGAAAATCTCGCAGACGACACTGGAGAGGGAGTGGTTTGGGAAGCCCATAAGGCAGTGGTCAGAGGGGAACTGATTTCTAAAGGGGCTAAACTTAAGAAAATGCTTCGAGCAGACTTCCAGAGAGTACATTCAGCTCTCCAAAAGGCTGAACTCCAGCATAAAGCTTCAGGGGGTGCTGAGGCATTGAGGAAACTTACTGAGCTGAGGGAGTTGTTCCTGCGTCTCTTAGATCGCCAATCCCGTAAACAATTTAGATACATGTCCCACAAATTTTATGAACAAGGGAACAAGTGTGGTCGCATGCTCGCTAGAGCACTCAGAAAAAAACAAGCGCAGACATACATACCGAAGTTACATTCACCCACAGGGAACTTGCTAATGCAGTCTTCTAAGATTGCTGCAGGCTTCAGAGATTACTACACTAATTTGTATAATATAAACCCCGAGCTTCCAATTGACTCCCGTGACACTAAAAGGAAAGCAATACAGGAATATCTAGCATCGGCAGGCGTTCCGTCCCTTACGGAGGAACAATGCTCCGATTTAGAATCGCCGATCACTCCGATCGAACTGGGAGCAACAGTGGAGTCCTTGCCCAATGGGAAAAGCCCGGGCCCAGATGGTTTTACTAAGGCTTATTACAAAACCTTCTTCCCACAGCTAGTAGCTCCCATGTGCAAGTACTTCAACTCCATAGCAGGAGGCAGGGCCATCCCATCAGAAGCCCTGTTGGCTCACATTACTGTGATCCCGAAAGAGGGCAAGGACCCCACTGTCCCCCAAAGTTACCGCCCCATTTCCCTTCTCAATTTGGACATTAAAATTCTGGCAAAGATCTTAGCCAATAGACTTAAACACCTCCTGCCTGGAATTATCCACCCCGACCAAACAGGTTTCATCGTAGGTAGGGAGGCACGGGACAACTCCCTCAGGGCAATTCAACTAATACACTGGGTCCGTACCCGCTCTGACCCCCAACCCTATATCATACTTTCGACAGACGCAGAAAAGGCGTTTGACCGTGTCGACTGGTCATACCTAGAGGCGGTAATCAGGTCCCTAGGGCTTGGGCCGAGGATGATATCCTCGATCATGGCTTTATATTCTACACCTTGTGCACAGGTGAAGGTAAACGGAACGCTCTCACCCAGCTTCCCAATCGGGAATGGCACGAGACAGGGGTGCCCCCTCTCGCCCCTGCTGTTCGCCCTGGTGCTGGAGCCGTTGCTTCGCACTGTGCGAAACAGTAGAGACATTAAAGGCTTGCAAGTAGGTAACACTGAACATAAGCTCTCGGCTTATGCCGATGATATTTTATTCCATCTCTCGGACCCCCTGATTTCACTACCTAACCTGATGAAGGAACTTAAGCATTTCGGATCTCTTTCCAACTTTAAGATAAACTACTCAAAATCAGAAATCCTGCCCATTTATTTGCCTTCTCACCTATCCACATCCCTGCGAGCTGCATTCCCCTTTACCTGGACAGACTCATCCCTGCGTTACTTAGGAATACAACTAACAAATAGATTCGATACCCTGTATGCGACTAACTTCCCCCCGCTGATCATGGCGATTAAGAAAGACCTATCAAACTGGACACGAACTGCCTTTACATGGTTGGGACGGGTAAATATAATAAAAATGAACGTACTACCCCGTATACTCTTTTTTCTGCAGATGCTACCGATACCCCTACCTAGACTTTTTTTCGACAAGATGACCAGCATGCTATCTGAGTTCATATGGCATGCACGGAAACCTAGATTGGCCCTAAAGATACTTAGACGCCCAAAATCTGAAGGCGGTTTAGGGCTTCCCGACATAAGACAGTACTACAGAGCAATTGTCCTCCAGAGGATACTCAACTGGCGTTTCCACACCCACTCAAAACTATGGGTTTCCCTTGAAAAATGCCTGGCAGGCAGGAATTTATCCTTTGCCCCATGGCTGCCGAAGGAGCACAGAGGGCTGTCTGAAACAACTTCCCCGCTGACGGCACAGGTGCTCTCAGTCTGGGATCGGATGAATCCACTCTTTAAAATTGCACCCCCTGTGTCCCCACTTGCTCCTTTAGGTGGATTCCTATGGTTCCCCCCAGGTGAACAAATGGCCTTCTTTGAACCCTTGGTGGCGGATGGAGACGCCAGTTGTGGCAAATTTATGAAAGAGGGTAAACTCTTGAGCTTCGAAGCCTTACAGGCTAAAAATCAAGGCTCACCAATGAATTTTTGGAGGTACAGACAATTACATCATTTTTTCGAGAGACACGGTCACACAATTAGAGATCCTCTATCCCTGACCCCGTTTGAGCAACTTTTTGTGCAGGAAGAACCCGTTACCCATATGGTGTCAGAACTATACAAGCTACTAGGTTCGGCCGCCCAGCTACACAAACCTACTTACATTAGAAAATGGGAACGAGACTTGGGGACCGAATTCACTGACGTACAACTGTCTCATTTATACTACCTTACACATTCGTCCTCCATAGACTCCAAAGTACAAGAAACAAACTTTAAGATAATGTCCCGCTGGTACCGGGTACCAGAAGACCTAGCCCGCATTTATCCAACCAGGTCGGATCTCTGCTGGCGGGGCTGAGGACATAAAGGAACGCTCACCCACATATGGTGGAACTGTCCTAAAATAGTACCCTTCTGGACTGATATAAAAGACCAGATAAAAGTAATAACAGGTATAGAGGTTCCTCTCTCTCCGATGCACTTCCTCTTACATGTTCCCCCGATCTCACTCAAACAATATAAAAAAAAAATACTGCCTCACCTTTTGAATGTGGCAAGACGGCTGCTCCCAATCTACTGGAAGCAATCCAAAGTCCCCACAAGAGAAGACTGGATCAAAGGGGTGAGTGCAGTCCGAGAGGCTGAGGAATGGCTAGCGACATGTAGAGGGTCCCGAGCATGGTTTCTTGGCATTTGGGCACCCTGGTCTGAATACACCACAGACTCTAGAGACATACCCTCCAGACTAGATATTGCTCTATTAGAATTGGCAGACCCAACCCTACGCGCTCGAAGGCAGTCTAGACCCTAGACGAAAGGGGTTCACCCTTCTAAACATATAGCTTCCCTTCTCTTGCCAGAGGCGGTGTGCTTGGAGGCGAATGGGCTGCATCCACTTTCTGGAAAACAGGTGCGTCTGGATTACTCCCCTCCCCTGTTCCCCCCCCTACCTTCCCTCCTCTCTTTTCTCTCTTCACTATCCCCCATTGTTTCAACGTCTATTGTAAGGCAAATGTAAGCAACTTATATGCTATACCTCAATGATTTATAGTTTAAGTGGTAAGCTGGTGTGAGATTGATGGTTGTAAACACTTAATGATACAGCAACCATGGGATAAGCCTCCTATTTTCAAGAAGCTACTTATAGGTTCGCTTGGATGGGTGGGGTGGCTCCAGGGTACCCCAGAATGTGTGGGGGGAGGAGTGAGGTTAGTAGGAGGCTCTATCTCTCCGACCCGGCCGCAGGAAGGGGACCTAACCTTTAATGTTTCACTATAGGTGATCCTCCCTGGGTCATCCCTGATAAGGGAGCTGCTCCCCGGGGGGATTAAACGTGCCGTATCCCCCACCCATCCAATAAATACACCCATACATTTGCTACCTGATTGCTGTTGGCAATCAACTAGCTGAAGGGAATTTGTCTCAGTCAATCCCACCTAACGATCGCTAGACGTGTTCTATTTTCCATGGTGTCTCTTCCTGCTTTTGTTTTTTTCTTATTATTTTTGCTTTCTTATTATCTTTGTTCAATGATCAAACTGAACATGCCAGACCTTTGTGGGTCATTGACTTTATCCTGTTGGACATGTCTTGTTCTCTGTTTTTTTTTTTTTGTCCTTTGATAACTAAAATAAAGATTATAAAAAAAAAAAAAAATGTGCCTGATGCTGTTATGAGGGAGCTGCAATCAATGGTCCTCTCCCTGTTTACCCTGGAGCTCTCATGATGTTAAAATTGTGCTGCTCTTAGAGCATGCATACCCACCCAACCGTTAATGTTAAGGACAGTCCTAGATATATGTAATTTATTAATTTGTTGGGATTCTTGATTATGATTTCTACTTCATGTTTCTATAAATAAATGTGAATACCCAATTTTATTGTCAACTGCCCCTATTACATTTCATTACTTGAATGAGCATAGTGGAATCCTACTCCTTTAAAATTAGAATTGAAGAACAGTGTTACTCAGAATGTACATGTATGTGTGCTCTGACACAATACAGTCATGCAACATCATTTCATGCGTAATGTGTGCCAATCAGATTCATTTTTAAAGAACTACTTTAAATATTTATATATTACAAGATAGAAACAGGAAAAACCAACATATAAGACACCACATCCCGTATTTATAGATAAATAATAGAGAAGGGGCTGTTAGGCATAAAGCCTAGGGACTTTTGAGGTGTCGATATTTTACAATAGGTATTTAGACCAAGTTGAAGTAAAAAAGGAATTTTTATTACAAATAGATTAAAAAGAGCCTAATCGAGGCCACATATAATACAATGTTTTCAACGATATGATAAAAATTGTAACAACAATTTTTCATTCCAGATACCACTATTTTTCTCTACATGTTTCGCTCTGTGGAGCTTCCTTTTGTTTTTGTGTGTATATAACATATAGATGTTTGTATTGCAGTATCTGCACTGTATCAATGCAGATCTATAACATGTGTTTGCAATATCGTGTAGACTTTAAACTAGATTTTCAATTTGATCTCTTAATCTCTTTCACTATTAACAACTCTTGAAATTTATGATCTTGTATTGTAATGATTTACTGATACATTCTTCTTTATATAAATTACAGTTCTAACGGTACCACATGATCTCCTGAGGAAGCTCCACAGAGCGAAACATGTAGAGAAAAATAGTGGTATCTGGAATGAAAAATTGTTGTTACAATTTTTATCATATCGTTGAAAACATTGTATTATATGTGGCCTCGATTAGGCTCTTTTTAATCTATTTGTAATAAAAATTCCTTTTTTACTTCAACTTGGTCTAAATACCTATTGTAAAATATCGACACCTCAAAAGTCCCTAGGCTTTATGCCTAACAGCCCCTTCTCTATTATTTATCTAAATATTTATATAATTTCATCTGCCAATTCCCTTTCTAAACATAGTATCACACACATCACCTCACACTCATATGAAGAATTGTTGGAATTGTGGCATGGGGCACTCTTATTACCGTGACATGGGCTAGTGCCCACATCTTGCATCAGGGCCTATGGCCTTTAGCTAAACCTTTGGTTGTCATGATAATGTTCCTAATCACGTCAATATATCTATAAACTGTTTGTTTTATGACTGATTTTTCTCACATTTATAAAAGAAAATGGAAAGCAGGCCGGGCTTAGTTTTCACAGGGGATTAGATAAACACTAATAAAAATAAATACACAAGTAATAAAGATAAATCTTGAGGCTGGGTTCACACTGCCATGTGGAGTGGCTCACAGCAGGGATCTGATGCTTCACTGTTCACTTTTTCGGGTCCGATTTTGATCAGAATTTTTGCCTGAAATTGGACCTGAAACAGACCAGAAGATGCACAGGACGACTGTGCAATTCTCTCTGCAGCTGTCCCAGATCTGTGTGAACTGGCTTCATTGGGAACCGGTCACAGTCTCCTGAGATGCGAATTGGATGCGGAAAAACCAATTTGCAATAGTGTGAACCCAGGCTGAATGTTAGTGCCCTGTACACTAGAAGGGATTGTACAATGTCATCTGTTGATGATGAATTTAGCACTGTTCTTGGATTCCCATTCTTTAAAATATCAACAAATCTTTAACCACTTCCTGACTGCAAACCATGAATACACTTTCCTGCTTCCCCTTTTAACAGCTATCAGACCATGCTTCCACTGATCAGGCTTCAGAGTACATATTTGGGAACCAATCTGAGTGGTTCCTCATATTGTGATCACTATGTCAGCTAAGCCATATGACATAATAATTACATGCAGACTTTATTCACAAAAAACAGGCCTTCAGATGCTACTATAGTACAGTGATGGCATACTGTAATTTTCAAATTAGATATTTTTTTATAAATAAGTTTTTTTTTTATATTTTGCTTCCATTTGTTAGTCTATATACAAAACAAAGCTTTATATGATTTAGGAAAGTTAGAGTTACTGTGAATTTATATGATGCATACTAACAATGCTAAGTTTATTTTCAATATTTAGGCTTTAATGACCTCTGACCAAGAGGGTTATAGAAAACTGCAGTTACAAACATAAGTTCATATCCTAACATCCTAACCCACTTTCAGGCTCCATGCACACTAGTGTTTTTTTAAGCTACTAAAAGCTGCTATTAACATTTTTTCTGCTCCTAGAAGCTAAATAGTGTTATCCTATGTGTTAATGCACACTACTTTAGATTATTAGCATTTTTTGAGCTTCAGCATCTAGAAACAGAAAAAAAGTTTTTGTAGATTTCTTTGGAGCGTTTTTCGAGTAGAAAAAAATGCTGAATGCTCCGAAATACTTCTAACTGCTTCTAAATGATCCTAAAATGCTCCTAACAGCTTTTTTTTAGCTTTTTTTTTTCGTAATATACACAAGCATGCAACAATCAACAAAAACTCATCACAAAATATATGTGAAACTGCACATCAAATACACATACTGTAATGTATATATAAGTACAAAGGTGTGAATAGGCCTTATTAGCCATCTTAGTTGCATACATTTAATGTATATATATATTAATGTATGCAACAAGGACTAGAATATAGCCTCTATAACGGAGCACTGTGAAAAAGTGATGAGAAGACACTTTTCTCTGTACCTAAAGCCATGTAATTTAGATGTTAAATCAGGAGGCTGTGAAGGTTTATGGTTTAACTGTAATTACTCTTTAATAATGTTCAAACCCTGACAGATACATATCATACATAAATCTAAATTCATTTTAGAGCAATTTTTTATTATATTTAAAGCATTTTATTATATATACCTTACATTTCAGAAAACATTATTAGTATATACAAAAATAATCAAAGCAAAGAAAATCTGTACCCTGTGTTGAAATCCTTGTTGACAATGTTTTATATTTCAATTTTTTTTAAATTTCGTTTTATAAAACAGGTAACAGAGATACACTTTGTGATTACAATATTAGGATACATGCCAAAAGAAAAAGTTACAAACGAAGTAGATAAAAAAAAAATACATGAACTTCTAATTTTAATACTAATTATAAATTGGGGGAAAGATCTCAATCTCAATATCCTTTTAAAATAATGAAATGATGACATTGAGTCCAAATGTAGAAATGAAATATAGACAGGAATAAAGAATGAGAGTCTTTCCAAGTAGGTATTGTGTGAACTAAAAAACAGGAAGCGTAGTATATGACTTCATGGTGGTAAATTTGATCAATATAAAACATATAACACAGATTGAAATATAAGAATAGGCCAATATCATAAAGGTAGGTGGGGAGGGTGTAAGTTAACTGAAAAAAAGATATAACCGTGACAGTGATGAAGTCTCTGAAAGAGAGAAAAACATAGGATATAAACAATGGAGCGCTACACAAATATAGTAGTATATGCATGTGTACTAGTCAGAGCAAAAAAAAAATGTGAAAGGTGCATCAGAAATTGTACACAGTCAAATTTCACTGTGAAACCGATTCAGACAAAATCTTTTCCGTGTTCATAATTCAGAACTCTTCACTAAAAGGATAGCACTGCTGTGCCAACCTCCTGAGGAATGTCTTCTTACTTGATTTGATGGAGCCCACTATAATAATGGAGGTCAAAACATGCTTGTGTCACATATTGATACCAGCCAGCACACATGTCCTTTATCTCAATCTCTGGGCAGGGCTAGGTGTCATCTTATCAAGATTTCAATCTACATTGCCACTGTGTTCACTGCATGAGCTTCTCTTTTACTTTTTTGTGAGTTAAATTTTTTTATTTTAATAAATTTGTGTTTTCAGTCTATATTATTAGTTCATTTTTATGCTTTTCATTATTTACATTTACTGGAGGCTGGAGATCAAGGTAAAGCCCCTGTGTGCTGGTTGTCTGATATTAATATATGACACAAACATGTTTTATTATTGTAGTGGGTTCCATTGTATCAGGTGAGAAGACACCCATAGGGGTATGGTGGTGGGCACATTGGTGCTATCTTTTTGAAGAGTCTTGAATTGTGATCATGGAAAAGAGTTTATTCTGAATCAGTTTCACAGCAAAATTGGACTGTTTTTTGGACTGTATTACAAGATTGGACACTTATACAATTTCTGATGCACTTTTCACATTTTGTCATTTATTTTTTATGCTCTGATTAGTACATGTGAATATACTACTATATTTGTGGAGCGCTTTATTGTTATTGACTTTGTATCTATTTCACAAGTGTGGTGGTTGCACTGTTTAGTAGTAGCAGCTCTAGATTTCTGTATTCATTTGTAATTTTTACACTCATTGTACTGGGGAGCAGTTTGTTTGATTTGTGTATATTGTTTTATTTTTTAAACATAGAATGTTAATACAATATGGTAAAGATATCACCCTAAAAAATGGAGGGGGGGTGACATGAGAAAGAAGAGCAAAGACCTTTTATCATTGTAGAAAAGAGGGAAAACATGCACACTAAAAAAAAGGATGGGAGGGGTAAAACCAGAGAGAAAAGAGGAGAGGGTGAAAGGAAGAAAAAGAAAGATAATGGGTCAGAATGTAGCTGGGGCTGAACCCCACTTAGGCAGGCAAGCTCATTATGGTAAAACTTGTCAAGTTATCAAGACCATGTTGAGTTGTTAGGTTTCCCCCATAAGTACGTGGTAAGCCAGGGGTCCAATATTTTTCAAAATGTTTTGGTTTGGCCAAGTAAGGTGGCAACTAGTTTCCCATTAGTGAAGTACCATGACGTTTTATTCCTGTCTTGAGCTATCATCAAAATCTCTGAATTCCAAGCCCTTAGCCACAAAAAATGAAGAAAATCAAATTAAAATTGATTAGAGGTGCAAGGAGGGGGGCTTAAATTAAGCAGGGCCTTATTTTTGAGGATATTTGTACCTAAACCTGTGTTTAGCAACTGATAAACCCCTGTCCAGAAATGTTTCTGCTTCTGACATTCCCATCATATGTGTACTAATGTGTCAGCTATGCCACAGCCCTGAAAGTAACTATCTGATGTGCCCTGCCCAAATTTTGCAATCTGAGAGGGTATCATGTACCAACAAGGTAAAAAATTTTAGTTGGCTTCCAAGATTTATGAGTTTATGGACCCATGAGCAATATCTTTCCAAATGTATTTATTGAATCTATTTTACAGATTTGTTTACACTCTGCTACTTTTTTATGATATTAGTAACTACTGTAACTAATGTGAAATAAAAAAAATAAAATTTAAAGCAAGAAAAAAAAGTATGAATAATGAGTCAAAATGGCTATTCTTAGCTGCATCAGTACTATTCTGTAATAAAAAAAGATTCCTGTTAGTTAAATTATACACATTTCTGCTATAATACATATTGAAGCACCATTTACTTTGAAGGTGAAAATGAAAGTTCATGTTCTCCAAAGTCTGAGATTACTAACATTATGCAAATGTTTAAGTATTATCATTTATCATGTTTAAGACAAACAAATGCATTTTACTTTTAACATATGTGTTTGCTCAATGTCTCGTTTTCTTCTGCTTTAACCTCAAAAGTGTACAAAAAAAACAAAACAATGCAAGAATCTTCCAAGGGTTATTTTCTACTAAAGATGTCCTTTAAACATATACCTTTATAGTTATAACTTTGAGTTAAATATTATAAAGCATGTTAATATTTGTTTGAAAGATTTATAACCTGCATTTACCTTACAATTTTAAGCAAATAACTGTTCATGACTAATTTTAAAACACTAAAAGCTTTCTCTTTGGTGTCAGATAAAGTAAGTAAGGGTTTTACATCCCTCTGGGTCTTTACAGGGAGCCCCCCTTCTCCCATTCTGACAGCTGAACTTTCTAAACATATATATATATATATATATATATATATATATATATATATATATAGGGTTAACAATGATCAGATAATTTAGTAATCCTGGGAATTAAGCTGTCTTTAATGATACTAAACAAGGATTTTTTTTTGTCTTCTTCTGACTTGACAGTATCAGAACTGGAAAGGGTCACGTTTTACTGACTGTATCTTTTTTCATCTTTACTATAGTATGTAGTATGTTATATACATACAGTAGGCGCAGCATGTTAACATATAATTTAATAAACACTCTCTGATTCTTATTTTTTAAATACTTTTTTTTAAGATACTTCATTAACCCACAGGTTATGCATCCTTTTTTCATAATATACCACTGTGGTTCAGAACCAAATTAGTCAAGCTGAAATTTACACAAAAGCAAATTAGTCAGTGCAATAATCCATCACACTTACTCCTTGCCAAATGTCTCAGTCTGAGGTTTCAGACAAACTGAACCATAAAGCAGCCACCATTAAATATGTTTTCTCCATAGCTAATCCATAGTGCTCTGGAAATCCCTTTTCATGCATTACATTCTCAACAAATGTAAAACGAAGTTGCATATACATAGTAAAAAAACAGCTATAAAACAAAATGTTAAATATTTCTAAACCTAGAAACAATACAACTAATGTAATATTGTAGTTTCCCTTTAAAATCAATGTGTTTGTTTGCCCCTATTTTGCCAGTGACATTTTAAGTCTTTTTGTCCCTTTGGAACTCCTAATTAGCTTTGATTGTAGTGATTTTTTAAATTCACTTTAGCACTTAACTCCAGGCAAACAGCTAAATACACAGTTGGAGTATTTGTAAGGTAGATGTTTTACCTGTCAGTACAGTGTTCGTATTTCTGCCTATCCAGCCTTAGATTTACACAGCACGATCACATGACACGGCTAGTTGTATAAACCATTTTCTTTGTTTATTACAGTTATGTACTATAGAAATGATACAGTGGTGCCCTCTCTCCAGCCCCAGCCTGTTCATTAGACATTGATGGAACATAATGAGACTAATGAGTTCATCCTTCTGTTCACTCTGCTCTCTTCATAAAAAATCATGTTTGTTAACAGCACATTTTCCTGCAACACACCTGATTAGTTCTTAGCCCTGCATCCCTGTTTCAGTCTGAGTGCTGCTGTTAGCTGTATATTAGAATAATAGCGGGCAGATATTAGGATAAATTCGGGTACTTATACTGGTTGAATTAAAAACAAAATATTTAATCATGTATTAGTTAATGCAGAGCTGTGTTATTTGTATCTTTATATCTGCCTGCTATTAACTTAAGCTGAAGAACCAGCACTTCCTGTTCTGGATGTAAGCACAAATACAGCATTTTCTATGTAGATCTCAACTCATTCCCGAATGGACACGTCAACACACACACCATTTGAATCGATTTACATAAAATCAGAGCCTCAAAGGCACTTAATCTCTGACATTTATTCCTTACTGTTCCCTGACCAAGACCCAAAATCCATGGGTATTAGCCACAAATGGGAACAAGAGTTGGCGTTAGACCTTTCAAACCATGGCTGGGAGAAAATCTTTATCTATATTCATAAGGGGTCAATTAATGTCTCAAAACAAGAAAATGGTTACAAAATTGTGTCCAGATGGTACAGGACCTCACTCAGAATACACAAATTTGCCCCATCTTTCTCCCCCAAGTGCTGGTGATGTAACAGAGACTTAGCCTCGCTTCTTCATATATGATGAGCATGTCCTTTAATCCAACCGTTTGGGGAGGAAGTCCACAGACTCGCCTGCAAAATCTCCACCCTGCCATTGGACTACTCCCCACCACAACTACTACTACATCACTCTTCTATCCCAAAATCTGATTACTTTCACTCACTGGCCATGCATATGATAAATGCAGCCAAACTATGCATACCATCCCATTGGCGCTCTAAAAACCTACCAAGCATTACGGAATGGTTCAAACGAATACAAAAAATTGCTGACATGGAGGAACTTTTACATCAAGCAAACATTTGGTCATGCTGGCAACACTATAAAATGACAGAAGACTATGCCAAATACCAAAATTGATCTATCAGGCATATGTCCCTGGCCGGAGGGCAAGCAAATGGGCAGGTACCCCTGGCCCCCACACATCCTCAACCCCCCTATCACACAGAGGAACTCCTGAACCCTACTTTCTCCCCTAGCCCCCCTCCCCCCTCCTCCAGTCAAATCCCACTCTCCCCCCTCTCTCTACCCCATGCTTTCCCCCTCCCAATCACTAAGCACCCCCTCTTAGTCCTTAGACCTCCACAGTTACATCATCCCAACATACTCCTCTTGCGTAATCAAATGCAAACACGCTATTATTCTTCTCACACTCTCTCACTAAAGCCACGCTCACAAATAAATATCTCTAACCTATAACCCCTTAAAGAAATTTTTTGACATTTAGAAATCCAACGCTAAACATTCCGAGTCCGGATGAATACCAGATGATTTCCCCACCTACCTCTGAGTGGTATCCTGTTTTATTTTGCTAACACAATCACATGGTAAACCTGGAATGTTTATTGGGACAAAGTCCCACCTATCACAATTAGCATCACCACATTTTCTTTAGTAACGTGCTCTTTGTTTGATTTCATATAACTTTGTTAATTTTGGATCCATTAAGGAAACTTTGGACTGTGCAACACTGTAATAAAGCTTTTTGAAAAAAAAAAAAAAAACTTAAGCTGTAGATCTAATTATTGTAGCAGAGACTGAGCTATAGCCAGAAGATCTTATCACCAATGGTAACTTGCAGAAAAGGGGAGCTGGAGCAGGTTATTGAAAAAAAATACTTAAATAAATAATAAACCTATTTGACAGGAATTACCTTTTAAATAGCACAGGATCTGTTTGTGCTAAAGATCTCTACCATTTTTAAGGTCATACCTGATATTTAAATACAGCAGGTGGCAATGAGGAAATATAAAAAAAAATAAGTAAAAAAAATAATTATGTTACAGCTGTTGCACATACTAGCTTATTTTTAGCATTAAGAACAGGCATATATGTAAGGAGCGCATAAAATCCTAAAGAAAGTTAATGAATGTCCATTTAAAATAGATCCAATTCGAGTCCAGCAATTGCTTCAGTGATATTCGTGACATGCAACAGTTGATTATGTGACTGTGGTGACATGGACCTCCACCATCGGTAGTACAAGCCGCTCACCTCTACAGATGGACCCCTGAGTTAATCAGTCAGGTCAAATCAGCAATTCCCTCATAGGGATACAAGCAGGGGGCAGTATAAGCAGATCCTGGTCAAACCTCAGCCATAAGACAATCTTGCAGTCATGACATGTAAAATATATATAAAAAAGAAATCTAGTGCTCTCTGTTGATAATTAAACGTGGTTTATTTAATAGGCAGATAAAACACTCACAAGCATCGCACTGTACCCCAGTGCAAAGGAAAGCAGCGTATGTAAAAGGATGATCCACATCGGATGGACGAGCGGAGCGCGGGTGACGTCACGATCCAGACAACGTGGGCGGTGCCGTATGCGTTACGTGCCTAAAGGGGGGCGGGACTTCATCAGCGGCGGCAGCTGGCCGTGACTGTCTTATGGCTGAGGTTTGACCAGGATCTGCTTATACTGCCCTCTGCTTGTATCCCTATGAGGGAATTGCTGATTTGACCTGACTGATTAACTCAGGGGTCCATCTGTAGAGGTGAGGGGCTTGTACTACCGATGGTGGAGGTCCATGTCACCACAGTCACATAATCAACTGTTGCATGTCACGAATATCACTGAAGCAATTGCTGGACTCGAATTGGATCTATTTTAAATGGACATTCATTAACTTTCTTTAGGATTTTATGCGCTGTACTGCTTTTTCATTTATGTTTTTTGGGATTTTATATATTTTTCTCCCTCAGTACATTATCTGCTTTTAGTTAGGTTATAGGTTTGCGCTGGTCGATTTTGTTTTGTATTTGCTAGTGTTTAAAATTATCACGATTACAGCTGCAACCATGGATGTTTTTTCCTACTTGGAGAAACGGGAAGTTAAATTGGATGAGGTTTTCTCCCACGCTCCTGCGTCTGCACCCAGCAGTGATTTAACCTCTTCCTTTAAGAGATTGAATGATATCTTTGAAAAGAAGGTGAAAACTTGGTGGGATATTGCCTCATTCAAACAATATCTTTCCTCCAATTTAATCCCTAGGAGGTTGAGATGGGATATCCCGCCCAATGATGGTCTTTATGATGAAGCCTCCATGACTGAATGGAGAGATTTCTTTATTAAGAAAGGTTCTGAATTACTACAACTGTTACTTGCACGTAAAGAGAGGAAAATGGAGTCCCTGGAGTCACAAATACGTGATATTAGGAACACCATTGAACCTTTCAAAAATAGTGAAGAGTTCCTGAAATTATCAACTGATCTTGGAAATAGGCTCACCAAATGGGATTCTGAAGTCCAAAACAAGAAAAAGAAAAAATATATTAGAGATTCGGATGACTTTAGGAGTGGGAACATATTCAAATGGCAGGTAATCCCCCCTCCTGATCCATCTGGGATGGACTCATGCCCCTCCCAAAATGACCCTTTGAATATGCCAGCCCCACCTCCTAATGGTTATAATCATCCCCACCCTGCCCCAATCCCCCCAAGAGGAGGTCAGGGTATTAGAGGTAATTTCAAGAGAGGTAGAGGTAGAGGAAGGGGTCCTCCTAAAACCCCTATCAGAGAAAATTATTATCAGCAAGATTTTAGATCACCCCGAGGGTGGGATAACCAGAGGCATGACTCTTATTCTTATCCCTACCCTCCTAATGAGAGGAGAAGGGATACTTCCCAATACACACAAATGGGTGAAGTACCTCTATATAATAGGTTTACCCCATTACAATCACGTGACACCAATGAAGGAGGGGATTTTTTAGGGGCCCAGAGTGGACCAGGGAGGGGAATGCCGAACTATCAACCGAATCCAGGAGAATGGTGGAAACAACCACCACAGTCGTCTCCACAAATGAGAGGCCCCCCTTTAAAAAGAAAAGACAGAGAGGAAACAGAGGGGGCAGGAGAGTACAAAAAAAAAAAAAAAAACCCACTAGGAGCAGGGATTTACAATTTGAGTAGTGTCACTTTGAGTGAGAGCGAGGTCAGGGTCCTTGACAGAGGGCTGAAATTTGCTCCAGTTCAAAATATGAACAAATTTGACACCTATGTAAACATCCATAAATTCGTTAGGAATTTAAATATGAAAAAGTATTTTTTATCCAATCCCAGTAGACCAATTACTACAGTAAGGGGATCTCATTCGAATTTACGTAACAAATCCACTTTTAATCCTTTCAATGCTGACAATAAATTTTTGGAAGTGTTTAAAAATATGCTATTTAATGACCTGGATAAAATGAAGGTTAGAAAAGCAACAGACCCACTACCCATCCGGCAAGGTATGAAATCATTAGAAAAAAGAAATGACATCGTCATTCGCCCCACGGATAAAGGGGGAGGTCTGGTGGTTCTGGACAAATCCAAGTACCTAGGTGAACTGAATAGATTGCTGGAAGATCGAGATACCTATCAAATTTTGAACAAAGACCCTATGTTAATCTATAAAGATGAGCTTCATTGGCTTATAGAGGAAGGGAAAAGGGAGAATATTCTCACGAAGAAAGAGGCTTCCTATCTGGATCCCTTTTTCTGTAGAACCCCTATCATTTACTGCCTCCCAAAAATCCATAAGGATATAACCAACCCTCCAGGGAGGCCTATAGTAAATGGTATCGATTCCATCTCCTCTAGGTTAGGCCAATATATAGATTACTTTCTTCAGCCCCTGGTAAGCAAAACAGATGCCTTTCTTAAGGACACCAAGCACATCATTCAAATTATCGAATCTACCAGATGCTCTCCCTCCAGTATCATGGTAACGGCCGATGTAGGGTCCTTACATACCATTATTGGTCATGAGGACGCCCTGTCCTCAGTCCAATGGGCCCTATCTTTACATTCGGATCTTCCTGAGGCACATAAACAGTTTCTTTTGAAATGTTTAAAGTTTTGTTTGGCCAAGAATTATTTTTGGTTTAATCGGCAATTTTTTCTCCAAAAGAGGGGTGTTGCGATGGGCGCCCGGTTTGCTCCCAGTGTGGCCAATCTTTTTATGGCCCACTGGGAGGAAGACGTGGTGTTCAAGCACCGTCCCCCCGAACTCGTCTGTTATAAAAGGTATATAGACAACCTCGTTATGATCTGGGAGGGAGATCAACTTGGTCTGGATACCTTTATACAGAAATTAGATAGTAATACCAAAAACATCCAGCTATCTTGGGTTTATAGCAAAGAAAAGATTGTTTTCCTTGATCTTGAAATTTTGAAGGAGAGCGAAGGATTCAGACTGTGTAATTACCTGAAACCTACGGATCGGAATTCTTACATCCCCTGGGAAGTTGCCATCATAAATCTTGGCTTTGTAATATTCCCAGGGGGCAATTTGTTATGCCGCGTACACACGGTCGGACTTTTCGTCTACAAAAGTCCGACAGCCTGTCCGACAGACTTCCGGCGGACTTCCGGCGGACTTTCGGCGGACTTGCAGCAGACTTTCTAACGAACGGACTTGCCTACACACGACCACACAAAAGTCCGACGGATTCGTACGTGATGACGTACACCGGACTAAAATAAGGAAGTTCATAGCCAGTAGCCAATAGCTGCCCTAGCATGGGTTTTTGTCCGTCGGACTAGCACACAGACGAGCGGACTTCGGGGTCCGTCGTACTTACGATGTAAAGATTTGAAGCATGCTTCAAATCTAAAGTCCGTCGGATTTGAGGCTAAAAAAGTCCGTTGAAAGTCCGGAGAAGCCCACACACGATCGGATTACCAGCCAGCTTTAGTCCGTCAGCGTCCGTTGGACTTTTGTAGACGAAAAGTCCGACCGTGTGTACGCGGCATTAGACTTAGACGTAATTGCACGCATGTTGATGACTTTGTTGATCAGTCTGCATTGCTTACGTCTAGATTCGTAGAAAAAGGTTACAATATACACAGTCTGAATAATGAGGTTGAGAAGGCTCTGGCCATGGATAGGACATCACTGATTGCGGATAAAGCTAAAGAAATCAGTCCAGATGTCTCCAACTTCAAAATGGTGCTCAATTATAATGTTCAATATAAACAGTTCGAAAGACTAGTCTCAAAAAATTGGCCTATTTTGAAACAGGATCGTGTGCTGGGTCCCCTGCTGCCACCACGTCCGATGTTTATTTACAAAAAAGCTCCATCTTTGCGTGATAAACTTGCTCCAGGAGTGGTTGATCCCCCCGTACAATCTGAAAACCGTTTGTTTTCTTTCCACTCAGGTTTTTATGCCTGTGGGCGATGTACAGCCTGCAGGCACTCTAAATGCAATAACAAAAAACGCAAGAACTTTAGGGCCACGTCAACTGGTAAAGAATACAAAATTGACCAACTGATCACTTGCACCACTGTAGGGGTCGTTTATATGCTCCAATGTGAGTGTGGTCTTCAATACATAGGAAGGACATCACGCCCCCTACATGTGTGTTTAGGAGAACATGTCAACAACATCAAGAAGGGATTAAAGACACACAATGTCTCCAAACATTTTAAAAACAGTGCATGGTCAAAACCCCAAAGGATTAAGTTTTTGGGGCATTGAGAGAGTTAAAAAACATTGGAGAGGGGGCAATTTTTTACGTCAATTAAGTCGCAGGGAATCGCACTGGATACATGAGACTAAGGTTCTCATCCCTGGGGGCTTGAACGTTGAATTTGACGTTAATTGCTTCATCTCAGATCGTTAGCAGCCATGAGCTCCCCTTCCCCTTGTCTTTGGAGGTGTTAATTTATTAAAATTTTTTTAGGATAGATATATTTTTTATGATCGATGTTAGTCATTTATTTTATTCATGATGTAATAGGGATGATTCCGAGGATGACCGTCCAGAGCGCGGGATGACAATTAGTTAATTCATTTATGAATGTTAGTTCGTTTGTCATGCTTATTTTTTATCTTTTAATCACTTGACGACCGCCTCACGCCGATTTACGTCGGCAAGGTGGCACGGACAGGCAAAATCACGTACAGAGGTGAGGGGGAGGCCATCCGTTCGTGGCCCCCCCCTCGCGATCGCCGCCGGCCAATCACATCATTCCTTTGCTGCTGTATGCTAAACAGCAGCAAAGGAAATGATGTCATCTCTCCTCGGCTCGGTAATTTCCGTTCCGGCCCGAGGAGAGAAGACAGGTATGTGAGTGCACAACACACACACAGTAGAACATGCCAGGCACACTAAACACCCCGACCCCCCCCCCAATCGCCCCCCGATCCCCCCCCAATCACCCCCCCCCCGTCACAAACTGACACCAGCAGTTTTTTTTTTTCTGATTACTGCATTGGTGTCAGTTTGTGACAGTTACAGTGTTAGGACAGTTAGTATTACCCCCCTGTAGGTCTAGGATACCCCCCTAACCCCCCTAATAAAGTTTTAACCCCTTGATCACCCCCTGTCACCAGTGTCGCTAAGCGATCATTTTTCTGATCGCTGTATTAGTGTCGCTGGTGATGCTAGTTAGGGACCTAAATATTTAGGTTCACCGTCAGCGTTTTATAGCGACAGGGACCCCCATATACTACCGAATAAATGTTTTAACCCGTTGATGGCCCCCTAGTTAACCCTTTCACCACTGATCACCGTATAACTGTTACGGGTGACGCTGGTTAGTTTGTTTATTTTTTATAGTGTCAGGGCACCCGCCGTTTATTACCGAATAAAGGTTTAGCCCCCTGATCGCCCGGCGGTGATATGCGTCGCCCCAGGCAGCGTCAGATTAGCGCCAGTACCGCTAACACCCACGCACGCAGCATACGCCTCCCTTAGTGGTATAGTATCTGATCGGATCAATATCTGATCCGATCAGATCTATACTAGCGTCCCCAGCAGTTTAGGGTTCCCAAAAACACAGTGTTAGCGGGATCAGCCCAGATACCTGCTAGCACCTGCGTTTTGCCCCTCCGCCCGGCCCAGCCCAAGTGCAGTATCGATCGATCACTGTCACTTACAAAACACTAAACGCATAACTGCAGCATTCGCAGAGTCAGGCCTGATCCCTGCGATCGCTAACAGTTTTTTTGGTAGCATTTTGGTGAACTGGCAAGCAAGCACCAGCCCCAGGCAGCGTCAGGTTAGCGCCAGTAGCGCTAACACCCACGCACGCACCGTACAGCTCCCTTAGTGGTATAGTATCTGAACGGATCAATATCTGATCCGATCAGATCTATACTAGCGTCCCCAGCAGTTTAGGGTTCCCAAAAACGCAGTGTTAGCGGGATCAGCCCAGATACCTGCTAGCACCTGCGTTTTGCCCCTCCGCCCGGCCCAGCCCAGCCACCCAAGTGCAGTATCGATCGATCACTGACACTTACAAAACACTAAATGCATAACTGCAGCGTTCGCAGAGTCAGGCCTGATCCCTGCGATCGCTAACAGTTTTTTTGGTAGTATTTTGGTGAACTGGCAAGCACCAGCCCCAAGCAGCGTCAGATTAGCGCCAGTACTGCTAACACCCACGCACGCACCGTACACCTCCCTTAGTGGTATAGTATCTGAACGGATCAATATCTGATCCGAACAGATCTATACTGGCGTCCCCAGCAGTTTAGGGTTCCCAAAAACGCAGTGTTAGCGGGATCAGCCCAGATACCTGCTAGCACCTGCATTTTGCCCCTCCGCCCGGCCCAGCCCACCCAAGTGCAGTATCGATCGAGGGAAAGCCCCCCCCACCGTCTTCCGTGTTTTTCTCTGGCTCTCCTGTCTCAACAGGGAACCTGAGAATGCAGCCGGTGATTCAGCCAGCTGACCATAGAGCTGATCAGAGACCAGAGTGGCTCCAAACATCTCTATGGCCTAAGAAACCGGAAGCTACGAGCATTTTATGACTTAGATTTCGCCGGATGTAAATAGCGCCATTGGGAAATTGGGGAAGCATTTTATCACACCGATCTTGGTGTCATCAGATGCTTTGAGGGCAGAGGAGAGATCTAGGGTCTAATAGACCCCAATTTTTTCAAAAAAGAGTACCTGTCACTACCTATTGCTATCATAGGGGATATTTACATTCCCCAAGATAACAATAAAAATGATTAAAAAAAAAAAAATGAAAGGAACAGTTTAAAAATAAGATAAAAAAGCAAAAAAAATAATAAAGAAAAAAAAAAAAAAAAAAAGCACCCCTGTCGCCCCCTGCTCTCGCGCTAAGGCGAACGCAAGCGGCGGTCTGTCGTCAAACGTAAACAGCAATTGCACCATGCATGTGAGGTATCGCCGCGAAGGTCAGATCGAGGGCAGTAATTTTTGCAGTAGACCTCCTCTGTAAATCTAAAGTGGTAACCTGTAAAGGCTTTTAAAGGCTTTTAAAAATGTATTTATTTTGTTGCCACTGCACGTTTGTGCGCAATTTTAAAGCATGTCATGTTTGGTATCCATGTACTCAGCCTAAGATCATCTTTTTTATTTCATCAAACATTTGGGCAATATAGTGTGTTTTAGTGCATTAAAATTTAAAAAAGTGTGTTTTTTCCCCAAAAAATGCGTTTGAAAAATCGCTGCGCAAATACTGTGTGAAAAAAAAAAATGAAACACCCACCATTTTAATCTGTAGGGCATTTGCTTTAAAAAAATATATAATGTTTGGGTGTTCAAAGTAATTTTTTTGCAAAAAAAAAATAACTTTTTCATGTAAACAATGAGTGTCAGAAAGGGCTTTGTCTTCAAGTGGTTAGAAGAGTTGGTGATGTGTGACATAAGCTTCTAAATGTTGTGCATAAAATGCCAGGACAGTTCAAAACCCCCCCAAATGACCCCATTTTGGAAAGTAGACACCCCAAGCTATTTGCTGAGAGGCATGTCGAGTCCATGGAATATTTTATATTGCGACACAAGTTGCGGGAAAGAGACAAATTGGGGTGTCTACTTTCCAAAATGGGGTCATTTGGGGGGGTTTTGTGCCACCTGGGCATTCCATGGCCTCTGAAACTGTGATAGGCAGTGAAGAGTGAAATCAAAAATTTACACCCTTAGAAATCCTGAAGGCGGTGCTTGGTTTTCGGGGCCCCGTACGTGGCTAAGCTATTAAAAAGTCCCACACATGTGGTATCCCCGTACTCAGGAGAAGCAGCTGAATGTATTTTGGGGTGCAATTCCACATAGGCCCATGGCCTGTGTGAGCAATATATCATTTAGTGACAACTTTTTGTAAATATTTTTTTTTTTTTTTTTGTCATTATTCAATCACTTGGGACAAAAAAAATAAATATTCAATGGGTTCAACATGCCTCTCAGCAATTTCCTTGGTGTGTCTACTTTCCAAAATGGGGTCATTTGGGGGGGTTTTGTACTGCCCTGCCATTTTAGCACCTCAAGAAATGACATAGGCAGTTATAAACTAAAAGCTGTGTAAATTACAGAAAATGTACCCTAGTTTGTAGACGCTATAACTTTTGCGCAAACCAATAAATATATGCTTATTGACATTTTTTTTACCAAAGACATGTGGCCGAATACATTTTGGCCTAAATGTATGACTAAAATTTAGTTTATTGGATTTTTTTTATAACAAAAAGTAGAAAATATCATTTTTTTTCAAAATTTTCGATCTTTTTCTGTTTATAGCGCAAAAAATAAAAACTGCAGAGGTGATCAAATACCATCAAAAGAAAGCTCTATTTGTGGTAAGAAAAGGACGCAAATTTCGTTTGGGTACAGCATTGCATGACCGCGCAATTAGCAGTTAAAGCGACGCAGTGCCAAATTGGAAAAAGACCTCTGGTCCTTAGGCAGCATAATGGTCCGGGGCTCAAGTGGTTAAATATGCCAGCTCCATGATTAGCAATGTGTAGCGGGCAACTACAGCGGATGTTTTCTGCAGCAGTTCCTGTTTACTTACATCGCGCTGCTTAGTATTACTTCCTATGTCACCATGGTGATAGGGACACCTGTATGGTGATTGGTCAGATCCTTTCTGTGTTTTGCATAAAAGCGGGTGAGTCACGGCCAGCTGCCGCCGCTGATGAAGTCCCGCCCCCCTTTAGGGACGTAACGCGTACGGCACCGCCCACGTTGTCTGGATCGTGACGTCACCCGCGCTCCGCTCGTCCATCCGATGTGGATCATCCTTTTACATACGCTGCTTTCCTTTGCACTGGGGTACAGTGCGATGCTTGTGAGTGTTTTATCTGCCTATTAAATAAACCACATTTTAGTTATCAACAGAGAGCACTAGATTTCCTTTTTATATATATTTTACATGTCATGACTGCAAGATTGTCTTATGGCTGAGGTTTGACCAGGATCTGCTTATACTGCCCCCTGCTTGTATCCCTATGAGGGAATTGCTGATTTGACCTGACTGATTAACTCAGGGGTCCATCTGTAGAGGTGAGCGGCTTGTACTACCGATGGTGGAGGTCCATGTCACCACAGTCACATAATCAACTGTTGCATGTCACGAATATCACTGAAGCAATTGCTGGACTCGAATTGGATCTATTTTAAATGGACATTCATTAACTTTCTTTAGGATTTTATGCGCTGTACTGCTTTTTCATTTATGTTTTTTGGGATTTTATATATTTTTCTCCCTCAGTACATTAGCTGCTTTCAGTTAGGTTATAGGTTTGCGCTGGTCGATTTTGTTTTGTATTTGCTAGTGTTTAAAATTATCACGATTACAGCTGCAACCATGGATGTTTTTTCCTACTTGGAGAAACGGGAAGTTAAATTGGATGAGGTTTTCTCCCACGCTCCTGCGTCTGCACCCAGCAGTGATTTAACCTCTTCCTTTAAGAGATTGAATGATATCTTTGAGAAGAAGGTGAAAACTTGGTGGGATATTGCCTCATTCAAACAATATCTTTCCTCCAATTTAATCCCTAGGAGGTTGAGATGGGATATCCCACCCAATGATGGTCTTTATGATGAAGCCTCCATGACTGAATGGAGAGATTTCTTTATTAAGAAAGGTTCTGAATTACTACAACTGTTACTTGCACGTAAAGAGAGGAAAATGGAGTCCCTGGAGTCACAAATACGTGATATTAGGAACACCATTGAACCTTTCAAAAATAGTGAAGAGTTCCTGAAATTATCAACTGATCTTGGAAATAGGCTCACCAAATGGGATACTGAAGTCCAAAACAAGAAAAAGAAAAAATATATTAGAGATTCGGATGACTTTAGGAGTGGGAACATATTCAAATGGCAGGTAATCCCCCCTCCTGATCCATCTGGGATGGACACATGCCCCTCCCAAAATGACCCTTTGAATATGCCAGCCCCACCTCCTAATGGTTATAATCATCCCCACCCTGCCCCAATCCCCCCAAGAGGAGGTCAGGGTATTAGAGGTAATTTCAAGAGAGGTAGAGGTAGAGGAAGGGGTCCTCCTAAAACCCCTATCAGAGAAAATTATTATCAGCAAGATTTTAGATCACCCCGAGGGTGGGATAACCAGAGGCATGACTCTTATTCTTATCCCTACCCTCCTAATGAGAGGAGAAGGGATACTTCCCAATACACACAAAGGGGTGAGGTACCTCTATATAATAGGTTTACCCCATTACAATCACGTGACACCAATGAAGGAGGGGATTTTTTAGGGGCACAGAGTGGACCAGGGAGGGGAATGCCGAACTATCAACCGAATCCAGGAGAATGGTGGAAACAACCACCACAGTCGTCTCCACAAATGAGAGGCCCCCCTTTAAAAAGAAAAGACAGAGAGGAAACAGAGGGGGCAGGAGAGTACAAAAAGAAAAAACCCCACTAGGAGCAGGGATTTACAATTTGAGTAGTGTCACTTTGAGTGAGAGCGAGGTCAGGGTCCTTGACAGAGGGCTGAAATTTGCTCCAGTTCAAAATATGAACAAATTTGACACCTATGTAAACATCCATAAATTCGTTAGGAATTTAAATATGAAAAAGTATTTTTTATCCAATCCCAGTAGACCAATTACTACCGTAAGGGGATCTCATTCGAATTTACGTAACAAATCCACTTTTAATCCTTTCAATGCTGACAATAAATTTTTGGAAGTGTTTAAAAATATGCTATTTAATGACCTGGATAAAATGAAGGTTAGAAAAGCAACAGACCCACTACCCATCCGGCAAGGTATGAAATCATTAGAAAAAAGAAATGACATCGTCATTCGCCCCGCAGATAAAGGGGGAGGTCTGGTGGTTCTGGACAAATCCAAGTACCTAGGTGAACTGAATAGATTGCTGGAAGATCGAGATACCTATCAAATTTTGAACAAAGACCCTATGTTAATCTATAAAGATGAGCTTCATTGGCTTATAGAGGAAGGGAAAAGGGAGAATATTCTCACGAAGAAAGAGGCTTCCTATCTGGATCCCTTTTTCTGTAGAACCCCTATCATTTACTGCCTCCCAAAAATCCATAAGGATATAACCAACCCTCCAGGGAGGCCTATAGTAAATGGTATTGATTCCATCTCCTCTAGGTTAGGCCAATATATAGATTACTTTCTTCAGCCCCTGGTAAGAAAAACAGATGCCTTTCTTAAGGACACCAAGCACATCATTCAAATTATCGAATCTACCAGATGCTCTCCCTCCAGTATCATGGTAACGGCCGATGTAGGGTCCTTACATACCATTATTGGTCATGAGGACGCCCTGTCCTCAGTCCAATGGGCCCTATCTTTACATTCGGATCTTCCTGAGGCACCTAAACAGTTTCTTTTGAAATGTTTAAAGTTTTGTTTGGCCAAGAATTATTTTTGGTTTAATCTGCAATTTTTTCTCCAAAAGAGGGGTGTTGCGATGGGCGCCCGGTTTGCTCCCAGTGTGGCCAATCTTTTTATGGCCCACTAGGAGGAAGACGTGGTGTTCAAGCACCGTCCCCCCGAACTCGTCTGTTATAAAAGGTATATAGACGACCTCGTTATGATCTGGGAGGGAGATCAACTTGGTCTGGATACCTTTATACAGAAATTAGATAGTAATACCAAAAACATCCAGCTATCTTGGGTTTATAGCAAAGAAAAGATTGTTTTCCTTGATCTTGAAATTTTGAAGGAGAGCGAAGGATTCAGACTGTGTAATTACCTGAAACCTACGGATCGGAATTCTTACATCCCCTGGGAAGTTGCCATCATAAATCTTGGCTTTGTAATATTCCCAGGGGGCAATTTGTTAGACTTAGACGTAATTGCACGCATGTTGATGACTTTGTTGATCAGTCTGCATTGCTTACGTCTAGATTCGTAGAAAAAGTTTACAATATACACAGTCTGAATAATGAGGTTGAGAAGGCTCTGGCCATGGATAGGACATCACTGATTGCGGATAAAGCTAAAGAAATCAGTCCAGATGTCTCCAACTTCAAAATGGTGCTCAATTATAATGTTCAATATAAACAGTTCGAAAGACTAGTCTCAAAAAATTGGCCTATTTTGAAACAGGATCGTGTGCTGGGTCCCCTGCTGCCACCACGTCCGATGTTTATTTACAAAAAAGCTCCATCTTTGCGTGATAAACTTGCTCCAGGAGTGGTTGATCCCCCCATACAATCTGAAAACCGTTTGTTTTCTTTCCACTCAGGTTTTTATGCCTGTGGGCGATGTACAGCCTGCAGGCACTCTAAATGCAATAACAAAAAACGCAAGAACTTTAGGGCCACGTCAACTGGTAAAGAATACAAAATTGACCAACTGATCACTTGCACCACTGTAGGGGTCATTTATATGCTCCAATGTGAGTGTGGTCTTCAATACATAGGAAGGACATCACGCCCCCTACATGTGCGTTTAGGAGAACATGTCAACAACATCAAGAAGGGATTAAAGACACACAATGTCTCCAAACATTTTAAAACAGTGCATGGTCAAAACCCCAAAGGATTAAGTTTTTGGGGCATTCAGAGAGTTAAAAAACATTGGAGAGGGGGCAATTTTTTACGTCAATTAAGTCGCAGGGAATCGCACTGGATACATGAGACTAAGGTTCTCATCCCTGGGGGCTTGAACGTTGAATTTGACGTTAATTGCTTCATCTCAGATCGTTTGCAGCCATGAGCTCCCCTTCCCCTTGTCTTTGGAGGTGTTAATTTATTAACATTTTTTTAGGATAGATATATTTTTTATGATCGATGTTAGTCATTTATTTTATTCATGATGTAATAGGGATGATTCCGAGGATGACCGTCCAGAGCGCGGGATGACAATTAGTTAATTCATTTATGAATGTTATTTCGTTTGTCATGCTTATTTTTTATCTTTTAAATATGCCAGCTCCATGATTAGCAATGTGTAGCGGGCAACTACAGCAGATGTTTTCTGCAGCAGTTCCTGTTTACTTACATCGCGCTGCTTAGTATTACTTCCTATGTCACCATGGTGATAGGGACGCCTGTATGGTGATTGGTCAGATCCTTTCTGTGTTTTGCATAAAAGCGAGTGAGTCACGGCCAGCTGCCACCGCTGATGATGTCCCGCCCCCCTTTAGGGACTTAACGCGTATGGCACCGCCCACGTTGTCTGGATCGTGACGTCACCCGCGCTCCGCTCGTCCATCCGATGTGGATCATCCTTTTACATACGCTGCTTTCCTTTGCACTGGGGTACAGTGCGATGCTTGTGAGTGTTTTATCTGCCTATTAAATAAACCACGTTTTAGTTATCAACAGAGAGCACTAGATTTCCTTTTTATATATATTTTACATGTCATGACTGCAAGATTGTCTTATGGCTGAGGTTTGACCAGGATCTGCTTATACTGCCACCTGCTTGTATCCCTATGAGGGAATTGCTGATTTGACCTGACTGATTAACTCAGGGGTCCATCTGTAGAGGTGAGCGGCTTGTACTACCGATGGTGGAGGTCCATGTCACCACAGTCACATAATCAACTGTTGCATGTCACGAATATCACTGAAGCAATTGCTGGACTCGAATTGGATCTATTTTAAATGGACATTCATTAACTTTCTTTAGGATTTTATGCGCTGTACTGCTTTTTCATTTATGTTTTTTGGGATTTTATATATTTTTCTCCCTCAGTACATTAGCTGCTTTCAGTTAGGTTATAGGTTTGCGCTGGTCGATTTTGTTTTGTATTTGCTAGTGTTTAAAATTATCACGATTACAGCTGCAACCATGGATGTTTTTTCCTACTTGGAGAAACGGGAAGTTAAATTGGATGAGGTTTTCTCCCACGCTCCTGCGTCTGCACCCAGCAGTGATTTAACCTCTTCCTTTAAGAGATTGAATGATATCTTTGAGAAGAAGGTGAAAACTTGGTGGGATATTGCCTCATTCAAACAATATCTTTCCTCCAATTTAATCCCTAGGAGGTTTAGGATTTTATGCGCTGTACTGCTTTTTCATTTATGTTTTTTGGGATTTGATATATTTTTCTCCCTCAGTACATTAGCTGCTTTTAGTTAGGTTATAGGTTTGCGCTGGTCGATTTTGTTTTGTATTTGATATATGTAAGGAGGCAGGAGTTAGAATGGAATAGTATCATGCACCCGCCCAGTTAATTGAAAATTAAAAGATTCTGTAAACATTAAAAGCATTGTTAACTGCTTGCCAACCAGCCACCGTCATTATACTGTGGCAGGTCGGCACGATCCTGCGGACCATCGTAGCTGTATGTTGGTCCCTTTAAGTGTGATAGCAGGTGCCTGCTGCACTGCGGGGTGCTGATGCACGTGGCCGGCGGTCGCTATCACTGTGGCCGTGTGCTATCGCGGGCATGAGAGCCAGAACACTGGCTAGGAACAGCGATCTGTCGATTTACACAGTAATCAGTGCATTTTTATAGCACTGATCGCTGTATAATTGTCAATGATCCCAAAAATGTGTCAAAAGTGTCCGATCCATCCGCCATAATGTCGCTGTCCCGATAAAAATCGCTGATCACCGCCATTACTAGTAAAAAAAAATAATAAAAATGCCATAAATCTTTCCCCTATTTTGTAGACGCTATAACTTGCACAAACCAATCAATATACGCTTATTGCAATTTTTATTACCAAAAATATGTAGAAGAATACACATCGGCCTAAACTAAGGAAAAAAATAGCTTTTTTAAAAAAAATGGGAATATTTTTTATAGCAAAAAGTACAAAATATTATTTTTTTCTAAATTGTTGCTTTTTTTTTGTTTATAGTGCAAAAATAAAAACTGCAGAGATGATCAAATACCACCAAAAGAAAGCTCTATTTGTGGGAAAAAAAGACGTCAATTTTCTTTGGGTACAGCGTAGCATGACCGAGCAATTTTCAGTTAAAGTGACGCAGTGCCGTATCGCAAAAAAAAATGGCCTGGTCATTGAGCAGCCAAATCTTCCGGGGCTGAAGCAGATAATTAGAGAAGATCTGGTGATTTGTTATGTTTTTTTATGCATTAGTGCTTTTTTCTAGATGTCATATATTTTCTGTGGACAAGAAACACCCACTTCTAGTCTTTTTTTAGATAGCATTCATCATATTATTTGTCTTATATGACAATCTAGCAAATGTAAAGGAAAATGCAATGAATATAAAGTGATTTGGTTAAATATCAAAGTAAACCATGAATAAAATAGACTAGATTATCTACTGATTCATAATATGCATGCATAGCCTAAATGTATCATTCAAACAAATAGGAAAGATGAAAGACGCTAAGTGATGATGGTAAAGCCTATTAAAGCTAGATGCTACATTGATTTAAATGATACTATTATATAATTTCACCAGAGGGGCTAATTTAATGTACTGTATATGAATGAACAATTTGCTATCATGCTGATGACATATTTTTCTGATCTTCCTTGTAACTAGATGAATATATAACTCATGCCAAGAAAATGATACCCAAGATTCCATAGTCAGTGCCATTTATTTAAGATAAAGGTTAAATTCAGTGGACATACTGCATGTGGTTTTCCAGTATAAGCAACAATATATAAAACATGTGTTGTTATGATAAAAATAGCAATTTTTACAGTTGAATCTGTGCAGTAATTCTTTTACAGAATGTAAGAGGCACTCTGGAGATTCAACACAAAATTTGACTTTGCTAAAATTTATCTACATGCAGTTCTATAAAGGCTGCATTATCTGATGTGGAGGTAGAGTTGACCTGAATAAAGAACTGTGAGTACAGCCTTGAAATGCAGTCATTTTTCTCCTTTACGTCCACTTAAAGTGCCATTTAGTGTGTAACTGTGATTTACACAAAGCTGTCTAATATTTATTGGTTCCTCTTCTCAATTTCCCAGCACTACTGACTGCCATAAATGGCTTATCTATAAAAGGAAAGTACTTAAGTCTTAGAGATTTTAGTAAAATGTGTCTCTCCCCTGACAGTCAAGCCTTAAAACATACAACTTACATTTATTTATAAAGAAAATAAACTTTTCTGCAGCAATCATATTTATAGAGAACATATTTAACATAGCAGAGAATGTTACCTTATTATTTTCAGAGTGTTGATTATATATCTCAAACAGATATATCTTAAACAGATTACATTTCCAAATAGTGTTTTTGACAATAAAAAGCCATGTTGTTCACTTCTTTAGCAAGCTGTTTATTGCACTGTGTTGATTGGGTCCCATCTTACAGTAAAAGCAGTTACTGTTGTACTATAGCTTGGTATTAAGTTTCTTTCAGTTGAAAGGCCACTGGATTAATACAGCTCAAAATCTAAGTAGCCTCCACAACAATACATCAGTGTTGAATGAACACAGGTGGCTTAATCACTTCAGCTCCGGAAGGTTTAACCCCCTTCGTGTCCAGGGCATTTTTGCGATACGGCACTGTGTTTTTTTTAACTGACAATTGCGCGCAACACTGTACCCAAATAAAATGTATGTCCTTTTTTTCCCCATAAATAGAGCTTTCTTTTGGTGGTATTTGATCACCTCTGCATTTTTTTTCAATATATTCAAAAAAAAAGACCGACAATTTTGAAAAAAAAAAAACATTGTTTAACTTTCTGCTATAAAACATTCCCAATAAAAAAATGTAAAAAATCAAATTTCTTCATCAGTTTAGGCCAATATGTGTTCTGCTACAGTTATAGCATCTACCAACTATGGTAAATTGTTTTATTTTATTTTTTTGTTTTTGTTTTTCTAGTAATGGCGACAATTAGTGACTTATAGTGGGACTGCGATATTGCGGCGGACAAATCGAACACCTAACTGACACTTTTGACACTTTTTGGGGACCAGTGACACTAATACAGTGATCAGTGCTAAAAAATATACACTGTCATTAATGAAACTGGCAGGGAAGGGGTTAACATCAGCAGCAAACAAAGGGTTAAATGTGTTCCCTGGGAGTGATTACTAACTATGGGAGATGTGCTTTGACTGGGGAATGTAAAGATCCATATTCCTACTTAGCAGGAACACAGGATTAGCACATTCCCCTCTCACAAAATGGCGGTCTGGCTTGTTTACAAAGGCAGACCGCTGTTCTGCCTTTCTCACGAACAATCGCTGGCTCCCACTGTGTCCAATCACAGCAGGAGCACATCTCTGGCAGCGCGCACCCCAGACCCAGGAGTGTCAGATTACGTACTGGGTATGTGATCTGGCACAGAGCGGCCACCTTGCCGCAGTATATCTTCAGTGGGCAGTCGCTAACCGGTTAAACTAGAAACTAAATCCTTGGTGGGCAGCACAGTGGTGTAGTGGGAAGCACTCTCGCCTAGCAGTAAAAATTGGTCGCTAGTTCCAATCCCAACCAAGACACTACCTGCCTGGAGTTTGCATGTTTTCCCTGTGCCTGCATGGGTTTCCTCTGGGTACTCTGGTTTCCTCCCACATTCCAAAGACATGCTGGTAGGTTAATTGGCTTCTGTCCAAAATTGGCCCTAGTATATGAAGTTGGGGACCTTGAATTGTGGGCTCCTTGAGGGTAGGGATCAATGTGAGTGTACGATGTATGTGTGGAGCGCAGTGTAAATTGACGGCGCTATATGGGTACCTTAAATAAATAATAATATAATAGATGAGCATCCTAATGAGACACAATATACAGGTATAGGGACAATTGTAGACACACACCCACACTCACTCAGGATGGACTGGTGTCTTTATTCAACCATGCTAACTATGTAACGTACTGTACATCTGAAATTAGAGTTAACTTTATACAATTAGATTAGTGAAGCAACACCCCCTAAAATGTTCCCTTTTTTGGAAAGTAGACACTCCAAGGTGATCTTACTTTGTGCCACAATTTTTTGGCGGTTAAGGTGCACTTAGCCTTTAATACTGTTTACTTAAAGTGAAACTTTAATGAAAAAATAATTGTGAACAGACAGGATTTTTAAGGCAAAGGAAACATGCCTTGCATCTTCTGCATTACATTTTTTTACTTGCCTGCCCACACTGTACATTTAGCTATGCACACACAGCGCAGTAAAGAATTTCAGCGATGGCGAGACGGCTGAACCCGATGGTTAAAAAAGACCTGTAAGCCATCGGGCTGAAGATGTCAGCAGCCGGCAGGAAGCTCCGGGACACCACAGCACTGGATAGAAGGTAAGTATAGCTCTGCTTTAAGCCTAGTGCAAGACATATTATTAGTGGAAGAAAGTTCCCCGGAGGATGAAATTGCATTGCATTGCATTGAAATTTCATTATTTGTGATGGCTAGATGTCATGAATAAACGCAAAACTCTTTTAAAATCCTCACATATAAAAAATTGGGATTGATTTTATGCTAATAATGTTATGTTGACATATACAATATGTTAACAAGTTATTTAATTTTAACCATGTATAAAAATGTTTTTTATTCCTGGGATTCTTTTGCACAACATGGGGAGAGATAGCTCCAGATCATATCAATGAATGCCCACAAAATTGTTAGTGGCTATATAAAGGATCTGGGGGATTAATTTGGCTCAAAAATAATTGTATCTGTCCTGTTGTTGAGCAAACAGTTCCTCTATTCTCATCATATTGCATACTTTGGTTATCTATTTGCCACCTGCTTAACTGTAGGGACTGTATATGAGCTAATATCTAGAAATGAGTGCCCTAGCTGTGCAGATAAAAATTCTAGGCAATGTTATCTTGGCTCTTGAAACTGATCCAAGGAACACTGAAAGCAATACAAATTTTGGGTAAGCTTATGTGTGTTTGACCTTAGTATGTATCTGACCTGCTTTGTCCCATAAGGGTTTAAATAGGGGGTAACTCCTTCAGATATATGAAAAAATGTCAACCTCCTTCAGATATCACCAGCAGAGTTGCAACTTGGTGGCAGAGATTTTATGTAGCCTAACCCTCTTAGTCTTATCCTAAGAAATACACATTATAAGCCTTATGCCGCGTACACACGGTCGGACTTTTCACCTACAAAAGTCCGACAGCCTGTCTGACATACTTCCGGCGTACCTTCGGCGGACTTGCGGCAGACTTTCTTACGAACGGACTTGCCTACACACGACCACACAAAAGTACGACAGCCTAGTACGCGGTGACGTACACCAAGTCCGACGAGACTATAAAACGGAAGTTCAATAGCCCGTACGACACCCTTTGGGCTCCTTCTGCTAATCTCGTGTTTATCTCGTGTTAGTAGAAGTTTGGTGAGAGACGATTCGCGCTTGTGAGACTCGTATTTTTCAGTTCGTTTTAACTGTTGTTCAGTCTGTGCTTGTGAGGTTTGTATCTGCTTTTCAGTGCGTTTGGTCAGTTGGCATTGAGAAATCTTTGTTTTATTGGCCACTCGTTCCTGATTTTCAGGTCGTTCTTCACAGGCCTTGCTGTTCTTCAGTGCGTTCTGTTAAGTGCGTTCTGACCAGCCGACCGTTTTGAAACCATGTTACCTGTACGTACTCGTCGTCGAGCTCGTGTATTGTATGTGTTTGGTGCTGTAGTTTATTCTTCAGCCCAAGACCAGTCCATGAACAGGGCGAGGAGGAGTTCATGGACCAAGAATTGGTTGCTTCAGCGTGACCAGTTCTGTCACATGCCTTTGCTCCGTGAGATCCGTGAGAATAATCCTGAGGATTTCAGGAACTTTCTCCGGATGACGGACCCCGTTTTTGACCGTTTGTTGGCTTTGCTGACCCCCTATATCAACAGGCAGGATACCTGCATGAGGCAAGCCATCACTCCGGAGCAGAGGCTGGTCGCTACCTTGCGGTATTTGGCCACAGGGAGAAGCCTGCAGGACCTTAAGTTCTCGACAGGCATCTCCCCCCAGGCTCTGGGTATCATTATCCCAGAGACCTGTTCTGCCATCATCCAGGTCCTGCAGAAGGACTATATTAAGGTAAGATATTTTTCTTTTATTAGCATCACATGTTCTTTTATGTAATCTTTGATAATGTAATGTATTTCTTGCTTCAAACACTACTTACCATCATTGCAATATAGTGTGAATGTCCCCTTTTTATCCTCACACATGCTGGATTTTTTTCCTGTTATTTTTGTCATGCATGTATATTTTCCTTCAATAACCTCCCCAGCATGCAGTGATGTGAACATATCCACCTAGTCTACTCATTTTGAATGTATTTTGTTTGAGTGTATTTAGTGTGCTTATAATTAGCAATTAGCTAGATTTCACAACCCCCCCCCCCACCTAAACTCACTCCAAATAGTGTGCTGCTAATTAGCAATTAGCTAGATTTCACAACCCCCCCCCCCACCCTCGTAAAAATTTGCTTGAATGTTGTGTGGTGTTGATTTGTCTAAAGCAAATATATGTTGCACTTTGCTAAATGCATGTGCACTCTACAAGTGCATTTGTTCCAGTGCTTTAGTAAATGAGCAGAAGCTCTGCTGATTTCCATCATCAAATCATATGCAAGCCTCAAAGTGTTTTCATTAATTGCCCTTGCATGTGATTGTGTACTCCTTGCAACATGAATGCCTTTTTACATTACCTCATTTACTGTAAGCTGGTTAGCTACTGCACCTGCAGAGTGCGACAACTGCAGTCTTGTAGCCTTTTTAGTCCCTAAATTCCTGCGTGTCCTAAAAGTAATCTTTTTTAGGGATTTCACAACCCCCTAAAATGTAATCAATGTTCCATCAGAGGGGGTGAGCAATCTGATAAGTGTGCCTTTCCATATTAGTTATTCCAGAAGAATTAAATTATTTAATGTTATACTGATGCTGGGGACTAATGTTTTTAATTGTCTAATTTTCTTGCAATGTTAGCTTACAAATTAATTGATTTTGGTTTTCTTGTTTGATTCCCCAGTTTCCTTCAACGCCACAGGAATGGCAGACTGTGGCATCCCATTTTGCCAGCCGTTGGGACTTTCCCAATTGTGGAGGGGCTATAGATGGGAAACATGTCCACATCGTGCCACCACCCCATTCGGGGTCATACTATTTTAATTATAAGGGGTTCCACAGTATTGTTTTAATGGCGGTGGTGTCGGCACACTATGAATTTTTATATGTGGACGTGGGGAAGAATGGCCGGATGTCGGATGGAGGAGTATTTGCCCAGACGGAGTTCTGCCAGCGTCTCCAGAGTGGTGGCCTGGGATTGCCACCTGATGCGGATAACGTGGAAGGACTCCCCTTTGTCTTCATTGCCGATGAAGCCTTCGCTCTCAGCAAGCACCTCATGAGGCCATTCCCCCAAAGAACCCTCACCCCGGAGAGGAGGGTTTTTAATTTCCGGCTGGCCAGAGCTAGAAGAGTGGTTGAGAATGCGTTTGGAATTCTGGCCAGCCGGTTCCGCCTGTTTCAAACAGCCATTAATTTGGCGGAATACAAACTTAATTTTATCATTTTATCGTGCTGCATTCTGCACAACTTTTTAAACAAACATTCTCAGAATTATATAGGCACAGTTGGGCCTGAGGCCGGACAAATAGATGCCAACCTTACGGGCCTGGATACTGTCCGTACTGGCTTGGCCCCCCAAAGTGCCCGTCAAGTTAGACAGCAATATGTTAATTATTTTATGGGTAGGGGGGCCATTGCAATGGGCCAGGATATTTAATTTTTTACAATAAAAAAAATATTGATGAAATCTTGCATTATATTTATTGCTTGCCTTTCTTTTGGGCTGTCTCCTAGGTTATGGTCGAGCAGTTGTAGTGCCAACTGTATTGTAATTTTAAATGTCTAAATAAGCTCCATTGCCACTGTAAACAACTTTTTTACAATTATAACCAAACTGATACTGAGCATTGAAATAACAAACCACACATTTATTTAATTCCTATAAGGAGATGTTTTTATTAATGGTTGTTATGCATTCAGTTCTGCATTTAGTATAAAATGTTCATAGACAAAAATATAATGATCTCTTAATAATTTTGCAAAATAGAATTATATTTAAATATTTCTCCCTAATCCACAAAAAAATATTTTTGGCTTTTTGATTTTCGCAAACAGGCTTTTTTTTTTGTTTTTAAAAATCAAGTTTTTTATTTTTTTTGTTTTTTTTCAAATCAAGTTTTTTCTTTTTTTTGGGTTTTTTTTAAATCAAGTTTTTTTTTTTTTTTGGTTTTTTAAAATCAATTTTTTTATTTTTTTTGTTTTTTTTAAATCAAGTTTTATTTTTTTTTTTGGGTTTTTCAGAAAATCAAATTTTTTTTTTTTTTTTGTTTTAAAATCAAGTTTTTTTTTTTTTTGTTTTTTTTTAAAATCAAGTTTAGTATTTTTTTTGGTTTTTTAAAATCATTTTTTTTATTTTTTTTGTTTTTTTTAAATCAAGTTTTATTTTTTTTTTGGGTTTTTGAGAAAATCAATTTTTTTTTTTTTTTTTTTTTGTTTTAAAATCAAGTTTTTTTTTTTTTTTTGGTTTTTTTAAAATCAAGTTTAGTATTTTTTTTTGTTTTTTTAAAATCAATTTTTTTATTTTTTTTGTTTTTTTTAAATCAAGTTTTATTTTTTTTTGGGGTTTTTGAGAAAATCAAATTTTTTTTTTTTTTTGTGTTTTTTAAAATCAAGTTTTTTTATTTTTTTGGTTTTTTTAAAATCAAGTTTTTGTTTTTTTTTTGGTTTTTGAGAAAATCAAGTTTTATTTTTTTGTGGATTTTTTAGGTATTTACGAGAAACAGCCCTCCTTTTTTAAATTAGGTTAAACAGCCATTTCTGTTCAGCCAAAAAAATAAAGAGAAGGCCCAAAATGGGGTCAGCAAAACAGGAAATGAAGGACATGATTGATGTTTTGGGGTTTCAAAAAGGGCATTTAGATTCGACCCAAAACATCAATCATGTCCTTCATTTCCTGCTGCATACGATCCAGCCGATTACGCATTTCATCAATGTCCTTATTCCAGGCCATTATTTGACCAATTAGCCGTTGGGCACTTTCTGAGGTGAAATAGTCACTTCTTGTACCTAAAGTGAAATGAAACCAAAAAATGTATTTAGAAATATGCACACATACATAGTTTACCTTACCATAATAAAGCTGTTGTCTCAGACACTGACCTGGTGGGGTGCCCATGTAGCATAATTCCTCCACATCCTCGGGGGTGGCACTGTTGCTTGAATCAAGCACAACCAGATCCCCTAAAATAGAGTAGACAAATTACATTAAACAAAAGGCAGCCATGCATAGATTACCGTAAGCTGGTGTGTCAGACACTCACCTGGTGGGGTGCCCATGTCGCCCACCTCTCCTTCCTCCACATCCTCAGTGGGACTTGGGCTGATTTCCCAATCATGTTTGGCTTGGGGTGGACTGTCTTCTTGTTGGCTGAGTGATTTTTCCCCTATGTGAAACAAAAAATTATTAATCTACTTAGCACACAGATATTTTAGTACATAGTAATTTTCCAACATTTGTAGTGAAGTGGTTTGTGTAGAGTTCCTATTTTACCTCAATATTTAAAATTATAAAGACATATCGTATAGATAGATATCTAGATATCAATATCTCAAAATAGAGTTAATAATCTTTTGATCTCTCTCTCTCTCTCTCTATATCTGGAACAAAATCTCTAAATATCTAACTAAACGTAAAGAAAAAAAAAAAGATAACTTAAAATATTCCAAAAGAATGTTTTACATTTCTATATCTATCTATCTACCTATCTCTATATTTCTCTCTCTCTATATATTTCTCTCTCTCTCTCTCTCTCTCTCTCTCTCTCTCTCTCTCTCTCTCTCTCTCTATATCTATATATAATATATATATATAATATATATATATAGAGATATATATATATATATCTATATATATAGAGATATATATCTATATCTCTATATATATATATATATATATATATATATATCTATATCTATAGATATATATATCTCTATCTCTATATATATATATATATATATATATATATATATATATATATCTATATATATATATCTATATATATATATCTATGTATATAGATATATATATATAGATATATATATATATATATATAGATATATATATATAGATAGATAGATAGATCTATCTATAGATATGTAACGAGGTTTAGTAAAAGATCGTTTAAAACGATGAACCAAAAAATCGTATAGGAAGGAAAAGCACATGGAGCAGTATACAAGGTAATAAACACAAGAGAAAAACACGACAAGTACTTACTTTTTTTAAGAACTTTCCGGATACGTCTGTATTGATCCGGCTCCCTGAGTTTCAGGTCAGACCATCTTTTTCTAAGTTGATCTCTGGAGCGCTGGACCCCAAAAGATGCCTGCAAAGTGTCCACGACCTTCGCCATTATTTTGGCCTTGCGCAAATTTGGCCGTGTGTACGGCCCATACTTCCCATCATAGTCGTCTTTGTGAAGAATGGCCACCATCTCCACCATCTCTTTAAAACTCATATTAGAGGCCTTAAATCTAGGCCTCACAGATCTTGACGTTCCGGCCTCCGGGCTGTCTCCACTACCTGAGGTCGTCAACATATCAGGTGTCTCCGCCATTATTTACCCCACTACGCGCCGTAACAAAAAATGGGCGGAGAACATGAGTTAAAATCGAACGTCAGGGGCGGGCGACGCAGGCAGAGTTTCACACATGCGTACTGTATAAAGAGGGCCCTTGCGCACGTGTCGTACGTACGTTCTGTGCGTCGAATTAGGGGGCGGAGAACATGAGTTAATTTCGAACGTCAGGGGCGGGCGACGCAGGCGGAGTTTCACACATGCGTAGTGTATAAAGAGGGCCCTTGCACACGTGTCGTACGTACGTTCTGTGCGTCGAATTAGGGGGCGGAGAACATGAGTTAATTTCGAACGTCAGGGGCGGGCGACGCAGGCGGAGTTTCACACATGCGTAGTGTATAAGGAGGGCCCTTGCGCACGTGTCGTACGTACGTTCTGTGCGTAGGTGATAGTGGACCAGGACGTTACAAAACGAAGGTAATTTTAAATATATTTTTTTTGGGTTTTATGGTCATGACTTTGTAGCAAGCGGCCTATATGGCTTGATAGATTGATGAGGCCTACATAGGGAGAAGATGATGAGGGGTTAGCAGAAACCTATAATAAGTGTTTTTTGTCTTGTGACTTTATCTTTTCCAGATATAATGAATCCCCTATTTAAGGATCCAGAGTTCCTTACAGCTTTCATTTCTAAATATCGAGAGATGAGGAATTTGTGGGAGGTGAAACACCCTCAGTATTATGCAAAGCATGTGAGGAAGTCAACGCTGGAGAGACTTCTGTCCTTTGTCCAGGCGACCATCCCGGAAGCAACAATGGAGACATTGCTCAAGAAAATTGGGGTCTTGAGGAACATGTATAAGAGGGAGCATAAGAAGATCCAGGAATCAAGGAGATCAGGAGCATCAGCAGATGATGTTTATGTACCCAGGCTGTGGTACTACAATCAACTCCGTTTTCTTGATGACCAGAATGAAGCCAGGCCATCACTTTCAACCCTTCCCTCCACCCTTCCCTCCACCCTTCCCTCCACCCCAGCAGAGGCTGATGAGGAGCAAGCTGGGTCTTCCATCCTGGATGAACCGGATATGACCATCTGGAGTCAGGTAAATTATTTTAACAAATATTTACTGTACTAATATTAATGATGTTAACTGGATGTTATAATTGTCTAAAATAATTTTGCACTCAAAATTGTGTATACATATCAATTGACAGTAGTGGCTAAATATGTTTGGCACCTGCTTGAAATAATTAGGGTGTCTGATTAGACTCTTTTATTAAAGAGATGTATTCACATTGAATTTGCTATTCATGAGAAGCAAACTGTGTGTCATTGATGAACCCAAAAAAATATACTCAAACTATTGTCCTTTTTTGATACACAGGATGAGTCCATCCAGGAGGAATGTGGGGAAAGTGGCAGGCAGGAGGAGACCGGGCCCATGGACAGCCTGGAGGAGGCCGGATTCACCATCATCCTGGAGGAGGCTGGGCCCAGTGTCAGGCAGGAGGTGGCTGCTCCCAGTGAGGTGGCTGCTCCCAGTGAGGTGGCTGGGCCAAGTGAGGTGGCTGGGCCCAGTAGGAGCCTGACCGAATCCCAAGTGCCTCCCCTCCACCTTCCCAAAAAAAGGGCCAGGAAGGGGATGGTCACACAGGACGCATCCCTGCGCCTCATGCAAGAGGCCACCCGTTTTTTAAGGAGCCCCCCCGAAGTGGAAGAATCCTATGGCTGCTACTTAGCCAGCAGGCTTCTTCAGATGGATTGGGAGCAGCGCCTCATTTGTGAGCGCCTATTTGGGGAAACAATCCATAAGGGGCTGCAGGGCACGCTAACACGAAACACCCAACTACATGAGGCAGCCCCCCTCCTCCTCCTCCTCCTCCTCCTCCTCCTGCCACAACTGAAACACCAGAGCCACAGCCTCAAAAGAAGGCTACAGGGAAGGCTGCAGGGCAGCGTGGAGGAAAGGCTGCAGGGAAGAGAAGAAAGTGATGACCTGGGTTCAGTCTGGTCTGACAGAAGACGCAGGCTGTTGTAGGACCACAGTCTGGGGACATCTAGATCATCTGCTGGTGCTGTTGATCTCTGGGATTCTTGGACCAGATTGTGCTCCCTCTTATATGGACTCCGCAAGATCCCAATTTTCTTGTACACCGACTTTTGCCAGCGTTGACTTCCTCTTTATTTTATTTTGACCATGAATAAATGGATCTTTTTTGAGTTTAGCAAAAGACTTTATGTGTTTTCTTTTAAATCATTGATTTTACACACAATGTTAAATTAACAAGGGACAACAATCTCATTGAGTTTGAAAAAAACACACCAAAAATACATTACTAATGTTAATAATGTTCAAGTGGTAAGTCTTGAAAATAAAAAAATCTACATAACCAAAAACGGTGCTTTGGGTTAACTTTATCTAAAAACTAAAAAATAATCACTAGAAAAAAAAAATAGAATAATGGGTTCTTTGTGGTAACTTTACAAACCTAAAAAAAAAAAAAGGGAAAAAGTATTATTAGTATGGAAACATTGTTTTTAAAAAGCATACTATATCATTCATGAGTAGGGATGAGCCGAACACCCCCCTGTTCGGTTCGCACCAGAACATGCGAACAGGAAAAAAGTTCGTTCGAACATGCGAACACCGTTAAAGTCTATGGGACACGAACATGAATAATCAAAAGTGCTAATTTTCAAGGCTTATATGCAAGTTATTGTCATAAAAAGTGTTTGGGGACCTGGGTCCTGCCCCAGGGGACATGGATCAATGCAAAAATAAGTTTTAAAAACGGCCGTTTTTTCAGGAGCAGTGATTTTAATAATGCTTAAAGTCAAACAATAAAAGTGTAATATCCCTTTAAATTTCGTACCTGGGGGGTGTCTATAGTGTGCCTGTAAAGGGGCGCATGTTTCCTGTGTTTAGAACAGTCTGACAGCAAAATGACATTTTGAAGGAAAAAACTCATTTAAAACTACCCGCGGCTATTGCATTGCCGACAATACACATAGAAGTTCATTGATAAAAACGGCATGGGAATTCCCCAAAGGGGAACCCCGAACCAAAATTAAAAAAAAAAAATGACGTGGGGGTCCCCCTAAATTCCATACCAGGCCCTTCAGGTCTGGTATGGATATTAAGGGGAACCCCGGCCAAAATTTAAAAAAAAAACGGCGTGGGGTCCCCCCAAAAATCCATACCAGACCCTTATCCGAGCACGCAACCTGGCAGGCCGCAGAAAAAGAGGGGGGGACGAGAGTGCGGCCCCCCCTCCCTCCTGAACCGTACCAGGCCACATGCCCTCAACATTGGGAGGGTGCTTTGGGGTAGCCCCCCAAAACACCTTGTCCCCATGTTGATGAGGACAAGGGCCTCATCCCCACAACCCTGGCCGGTGGTTGTGGGGGTCTGCGGGCGGGGGGCTTATCGGAATCTGGAAGCCCCCTTTAACAAGGTGACCCCCAGATCCCGGCCCCCCCCCTGTGTGAAATGGTAAGGGGGTACATAAGTACCCCTACCATTTCACGAAAAAAGTGTCAAAAATGTTAAAAATGACAAGAGACAGTTTTTGACAATTCCTTTATTTAAATGCTTCTTCTTTCTTCTATCTTGCTTCATCTTCTGGTTCTTCTGGTTCTTCTGGCTCTTCTGGTTCTTCTGGTTCTTCCTCCGGCGTTCTCGTCCAGCATCTCCTCCGCGGCGTCTTCTGTCTTCTTCTCCTCGGGCCGCTCCGCACCCATGGCATGGGGGGGAGGCTCCCGCTCTTCTCTTCTTCTCTTCTTCTTTTCTTCTTTTCTTCTCTTCTTCTTCATTTTCTTCTCCGGGCCGCTCCGCAATCCATGCTGGCATGGAGGGAGGCTCCCGCTGTGTGACGGCGCTCCTCGTCTGACAGTTCTTAAATAACAGAGGGGGGCGGGGCCACCCGGTGACCCCGCCCCCCTCTGACGCACGGTGACTTGACGGGACTTCCCTGTGACGTCACGGGGAATGCCACAGGGAAGTCCCGTCAAGTCACCGTGCGTCAGAGGGGGGCGGGGTCACCGGGTGGCCCCGCCCCCCTCCGTTATTTAAGAACTGTCAGACGAGGAGCGCCGTCACACAGCGGGAGCCTCCCTCCATGCCAGCATGGATTGCGGAGCGGCCCGGAGAAGAAAATGAATAGGAAGAAGAGAAGAAGAGAAGAAAAGAAGAAAAGAAGAAAAGAAGAAGAGAAGAAGAGAAGAGCGGGAGCCTCCCCCCCATGCCATGGGTGCGGAGCGGCCCGAGGAGAAGAAGACAGAAGACGCCGCGGAGGAGATGCTGGACGAGAACGCCGGAGGAAGAACCAGAAGAACCAGAAGAACCAGAAGATGAAGCAAGATAGAAGAAAGAAGAAGCATTTAAATAAAGGAATTGTCAAAAACTGTCTCTTGTCATTTTTAACATTTTTGACACTTTTTTCGTGAAATGGTAGGGGTACTTATGTACCCCCTTACCATTTCACACAGGGGGGGGGCCGGGATCTGGGGGTCACCTTGTTAAAGGGGGCTTCCAGATTCCGATAAGCCCCCCGCCCGCAGACCCCCACAACCACCGGCCAGGGTTGTGGGGATGAGGCCCTTGTCCTCATCAACATGGGGACAAGGTGTTTTGGGGGGCTACCCCAAAGCACCCTCCCAATGTTGAGGGCATGTGGCCTGGTACGGTTCAGGAGGGAGGGGGGGCCGCACTCTTGTCCCCCCCTCTTTTCCTGCGGCCTGCCAGGTTGCGTGCTCGGATAAGGGTCTGGTATGGATTTTTGGGGGGACCCCACGCCGTTTTTTTTTTTTTTTTTGGCGCGGGGTTCCCCTTAAAATCCATACCAGACCTGAAGGGTCTGGTATGGAATTTAGGGGGAACCCCACGTCATTTTTTTTTTAAATTTTGGCCGGGGTTCCCCTTAATATCCATACCAGACCTGAAGGGCCTGGTATGGAATTTAGGGGGACCCCCACGTCATTTTTTTTTTTTAATTTTGGTTCGGGGTTCCCCTTTGGGGAATTCCCATGCCGTTTTTATCAATGAACTTCTATGTGTATTGTCGGCAATGCAATAGCCGCGGGTAGTTTTAAATGAGTTTTTTCCTTCAAAATGTCATTTTGCTGTCAGACTGTTCTAAACACAGGAAACATGCGCCCCTTTACAGGCACACTATAGACACCCCCCAGGTACGAAATTTAAAGGGATATTACACTTTTATTGATTGACTTTAAGTATTATTAAAATCACTGCTCCTGAAAAAACGGCCGTTTTTAAAACTTTTTTTTGCATTGATCCATGTCCCCTGGGGCAGGACCCAGGTCCCCAAACACTTTTTATGACAATAACTTGCATATTAGCCTTTAAAATTAGCACTTTTGATTTCTCCCATAGACTTTTAAAGGGTGTTCCGCGGCATTCGAATTTGCCGCGAACACCCCAAATTGTTCGCTGTTCGGTGAACTTGCGAACAGCCAATGTTCGAGTCGAACATGAGTTCGACTCGAACTCGAAGCTCATCCCTATTCATGAGCTCAAAGAGAAAAAGAATCCAGAAATCAGTTTGGGAGAACTCTGATTATGAACAGCAAAACACCTTCGTTCTTTAGAGCATTCGTAAAGAAGAAATAAAATGCGCTGCATTCAACGATCACAGATTTTGCAGCGTGATGAATGTGCTACCTACAATACGAACACTAGTTTTACTAGACCGAGTGCTTCCGTTTAGTTTTTGCTTATGAGCATGCGTCGTTTTTTTGTCCGTCGGACTAGCATACAGACGAGCGGACTTCGGGGTCCGTCGTAGTTACGACGTAAAGATTTGAAGCATGTTTCAAATCTAAAGTCCGTCGGATTTGAGGCTAAAAAAGTACGTTGAAAGTCCGGAGAAGCCCACACACGATCGGATTACCAGCCAGCTTTAGTCCGTCAGCGTCCGTTGGACTTTTGTAGACGAAAAGTCCGACCGTGTGTACGCGGCATTAATAATTGTGAGTAAGAAGTTTGATAATATCTTAAACTGCGTGTAGACCGTTACTTTTTTTTGCTCAACCATTGGGGTGAACTAAAAAAAAAACAGATTTTTCAATCCCACAAGTGAGGTGAATGGCGGAATCCACCCACAGGGACATTGCCCTCTGACAGTGTCTCCTACTGCTGTTAGAATATACTAATCAGTGGCTGCAGCCACCGATTGATCAAAATATTGCAGCCTGTCTGTTCAAAAAAGTTGATTTAACAATTGTCTTCTGTCAAACACAGAAGGCCACATACAAATCAAAATTTGGCCAGTCTGTGCTGAGCTGAATTGTGATCCATCTATGCATAACGTAAGTTTATTGCCCCTTCACACGGTGTTAAAAAATCCTCCATTTTCTTTTATGGCACAGCTTTCCAGTCCCACAAAAACAGGATGACTGTAAATGTGTCATTTTCCTGTTTCCATTGTTATAGTAATGTATGTTTTGCATTACCATTATGCTTTGCATTTGGATTCTGTTCTACATTGTGGAAAAAATACTTTATTTTGGGCAGCTGATACTTTCACCATAAAATAGCAGTGCATATAGACACAGCCATGTGTTCTTGTCCATTAAAAACAGGATAGTAGTATAATTAATTTTTCGTCAACAGACTATTAGGGAAGCCGTATGCTTTGTAATTAAATTTGTCTAAGATACTGTAGAAAAATGGAAAATGTATTATCAATACTTACGTAATTTTCCTTTCCTGATGGACGCCTCCTCTCCAATGCTATAGGACCCCACTCCCATAAATTTGAGCTCACCGCTAGAGACTGCGTTCCATTACTAGCCAACTCTTTGACCGATAGGTGGGCACTCTGTCTGCCATGGAGTCCATCAGGAAAGGAAAATTATGAATTTAAGTATTGATAATACATTTTCCATTTTCCTGACAGACTCCATGGCAGACTACGTGTGGGAAATGACTAGTCAATCCACACGGGTGGGTATGCTGATCAAAAGAAATTTAATTTAACCCGTCAACTGACAGGACTCTTAAACCAAAGTTCTGGAGCCACATGACGGGTTGCTGCCCATGACGCCGCCACACCCCTGGTGGAATGTGCCTTCACTGCCTCTGGAGAAGCCAAGCCCTTGGCCCTATAGGCTTGCTGGATGAACTGGAAGATCCAGGCAGCAATCGTTCTGAATGAAGTTTGCTTCCCTCTGTTACAGCCTGAGTGCAAGATAAACAGGTAGACGGAGCATCTAAAGGAGGAAGTAACTTGCAAGTACTCCTTCAGTATTTCACCTACAACCAGAGGATGAACTTCAGAGGACACCGGGGTCCTGAATGTAGGTAGGACAATTTCTTGGTTCTCATGGAACACTGAAGTAACTTTTGGGTTTGAGCCAAGCATAATAATGAGGACCACCTGGTCCAGAAAGAAAATAAGGAAAGATTCTTCATGACCCAAGGACCCGATCTCTGAAACCCTTTTGGCCGAAGTGATGGCAACTGGGAAGGCCATATTTTCAGAAAAATCTTTAATAGAAATTGGAGCAGATCCTGCGGTACTGAGACCAGCCAGCGAGTCAAGAACAAGAGGAAGATCCCATTTGGGGAATCTTGGTCTTCTTTGGGGCCTGAGTCTTGTCGCCCCACTGAAGAATTGTCGGATTAAAGGGTGAACCGCCCATGATGTTCCAGAGAAGGCTGACAGAGCTGAGACTTGAACTCAGAGAGCTGATGGATAGAGACAGATCTAGGCTGGATTGGAGGAAGCCGAGGATATCCTGGACTCCTGGATCCCTAAATGATCTGCCCGTAGAGGATGAGGATTCCATGAACTTGGCCATTATCCTCTCATAGACTTTATTTGTGCTCGCTTTTCTCGAGCTCATGAGGGTGGAAATCACTCTTGAAGTGCACCCGAAAAATTCCAGCCTTTCCCTCTCTAGAACCAGACCATCAGTCTTAGTTATGCCGGACACGGGAGCAGGACTGCCCCCTGAGAAAGAAGACCTGGCCTGGTAGGAAGAGGCACCGGGTCCCAGAAGCTGAGCTGGGTCAGGAGGGAAAACCATGGCCTGTTCGGCCAGTAAGGTGCAATCACTACCACCTTGACTGCTTCCGCTTAGAGTCTCCGTAAGAACCTGTAAGCGGGGGAAAGGCTTATGCCCTGTTAAAGCTCCACTGATCTGTCAGTGCGTCCACTCCAAAGGCCTGGCTGCAACAGCCCTGAGTGTAATACTTCTTGATTTTGAAGTTGCAGGGAGATGCAAATAGGTCTACTTCAGAATTGACCCCCAAGGACAGGATCCATTTGAATGTCTGCACATGAAGAGGCCACTGTGTGCGAGACAGAAAGTCTGCTTGTACGTTCTGGATGTTCTGGACATTGGGGACAAAAAACGTTGAAATATTGGTCAGGTTTTTCTGAGCCCAGGACATGATGGGCTTGACTTCTTGGAGCAGTGTGGAGCTCCGAGGGCCCCCTTGCCTCTTTACATAAGAGACTGCTGTGGTGTTGTCCATTTTCAGTAAAACTGACTCCCTTTTCTGGAGATGAGTGAAAATTTGAACGGCATACAAGGCTGCCCATAGTTCCAGGACGTTTGAGCCCGGGTAGTGAAGATGTGCATGCCACTTGCCTCGAGTAAGTTCAGACCCACAAAGGGCTCCCCAACCAGCACCGCTGGCATCGGTCATGACTGTGACCCATGAGAAGGGGCAATGGAGTGGCAGGTGAGCAGATTTTTGCACTGAAGCCACCAGAAGAGGCTGTTCCTCATCATTGAGGTTATGTGAATGGACTAATTGCTGTCCCCTGAGCTCCACTGATGGAGAAACCCTGTCTGGAAAGGGCATTACCTCCACAGGAACCATTTGAGCATGGGGGACCATTTTTAGGCACTGTGAGGTCTTTAGGCATGAGGAGCTCAGAGCCCGTGAGATTCTCCCTCGGATGACTGGGATCCTCTCCACTGGGAGAGAGCTGGTGCTTTTCACCGTGTCGAACTGGGCCCCTAGGTATACCAGGCGCTGAACTGGTTCCAGATGACTTTTCTAAAAGTTTAGGAGCCAACCAAACTCGATCCGCGTGGTGATAACCTGCTCTGTGGATCAATAGCTGCTTCTTGTCTTGGGACAGAAACAGGAGGTTGTCGAGATAGTGGTACTGTCAGAAACCATGAAATCAGACCGAGACAGAAGTACAGTTAAATCACACTTGTTTACTAATAAATATAAAAAGAAGAAACGTGGTCAAAAAATAGCCAAAGTTCAGTAACCAGAACGGATCGTCAGCCAAGCTGGGTAACTGTGGCCAGCTCAGAGAAGGAAGGGCTGAGCCCAGCCCTGACAGTACCACCTCCTTAATGACCCCTCCCCCTTGGAGGACCACTGGGCTTGAGGGGAAAACATCTTTGAAAATCACAGAGGAGGACAGGGGCATGTACGTCCGAGAATGAGACCCAAGAGCATTCCTCCGGACCAGGTACTGTATGCGTCGACGGAACTTATGGGAGTCAACAATGGACTGTACTTCATACTCCTCATGGTTCCCAACCTGTACAGGGTGAGGACGTGGCACCGAGGTGGTAAAGCAGTTTTAGACCAAAGGTTTTAATAAGGAGACATGAAATACATTAGAAATACGCATATTAGAAGGAAGGTCTAATGCGTAAGCCACTGAGTTATTCCTGCGAAGAATATGGAAAGGCCCAATAAACTGTGGTCCGAGCTTCAGTGAGGGAACATGAAGTTGGAGGTTGCGAGATGACAGCCAGACCCTGTCCCCAACCTGGTAGGAAGGCGCAGGCAGGTGTCTGCGGTCAGCATGGAGTCTGTACCTATCATTAGCATGTCGCAAAGCCTCCTGGACTTGTGCCCAAGTGGAACAAAGACCACGGAGATGCTCCTCTAATGCAGGAATACTCTGCAGAACAAATGAGTCAGGCAACATGGAAGGTTGGAAACCATAAACAGGGACAATCGGGAATTGACAAGAATTCAAGGCACTGTTGCGAGCAAACCCTGCCCACGGTAATAGGTCTGACCAGATGTTATGATGGTCAGAAATATAGCAATGTAGGAATTGCTCCAAGGACTAATTGGCTCATTCTGCGGCCCCATTAGACTGCGGGTGATACACAGAGGAGAAAGCAAGCTGAACTCCCAACTCTGCACAAAAGGCTTGCCAGAACCGGGACACAAACTGACTACCCCTGTCCAAGACAATCACCTTGGGTAGCCCATGTAAGCGAAAGATCTCCCGAGCAAAAATGGAAGCCAGTTCCTTAGAAGTGGGCAACTTCTTAAGTGGAATTCAATGACACATCTTTGAGAACCGGTCAACCACCATAAGGATAACAGTGTTGCCTTGGGAGTTGGGTAACTCCACAATGAAATCCATAGACAGGTGGGTCCAGGGCCTCTCTCCATTGGGTATGGGTTGTAGGAGGCCCACTGGAAGGTGTTGCGGAGTCTTACTCTGAGCACACATGGAACAGGCAGCTACGAAGGCAGTTACATCAGCACGTAGACTAGGCCACCAGAATTGTTGGGAAATGGCCCAAATAAGTTGATTCTTCCCAGGGTGGCCAGCTGCCTTGGGAGAATTGTAAGTCTGGAGCACAGCAGTACAGAGACTCTCTGGGACAAAGCAGCGGCCACAAGGTTTCTCAGGAGGAGCATGGAGCTGAGCAGCAAAAATTGTGTCACCCAAAGGAGAAGTGAGACTGGTGCGAACCGCAGTCAGAATATGATCAGGAGGAACCGGAACCGACTCCAACTTGGAAGTGGAGGAAAATTGTGGTGACAAGGCATCAGCCCTTACATTCTTAATACCGGGTAAGAATGAGACAATGTAATTGAAACTTGACAAGAAAAGAGCCCATAGCACCCTTCTGGGAGAGAGGCGTTTAGCCTCAGACAAGAATGTGAGATTCTTATGGTCAGTAAGAATGAGAACTGGTACAGTGATACCTTCGAGGAGATGTCTCCAATCTTTCAGGGCTAAAATGATCACCAACAGCTCTCTGTCACCAATCTCATAATTGCACTCGGCAGGTGACAAAATTTCTTGGAAAAGTAGCCACAAGGATACATAGCGCTCTCAGAGGTAGGATGTTGAGACAGAAGGGCACCAACACCAGTCTCAGAAGCATCAACCTCAAGGATAAAAGGTAACGTAGGATCAGGATGTGCTAACACAGGAGCAGAAATCAAGGCAGCCTTGAGACTCCCAAAGGCCTTAATGGACTCCGGAGACCAACTCTGTGGGTTACCGTCCTTTCTGGTCATATCAGTCAGGGGCTTGACCAGAGACGAGAAGTTGCGAATAAACTTCCGATAATAGTTGGCAAAGCCCAGGAAACACTGCAGAGGACATAAACCCATGGGTCAGGGCCACTGTAGGACTGCCGAAAGTTTCTCTGGGTCCATCGAAAAACCAGCAGTGGAAATGACATAACCCTGGAATTTAACCTGTTCAAAATGGAACTCTCACTTCTCCAGTTTACAATAGACATTGTTCTCTCTTAGTTTCTGAAGCACACGACAGGCACATGTGTGGTGGCTCTGCAGGGACTTGGAAAATATGAGGATATCATCGAGATAAACCATCACACATAACTCATGAGATTGTATGCCCCTCTCAAATCAAGCTTCGTGAAAACTGTTGCTCCCTTGAGGTGGTCAAATAACTCTGTAATCAATGGAATCAGATAGGCATTCTTAATTGTAAAAACGATTGAGACCCCTATAATCTATACAAGGTCTCAGTTCACCGCTCTTCTTCTTCACAAAGAAGAAACCAGCACCAGCAGGAGATGAGGATTTGTGGATTGTCACGGAACGTCCCACACTCCACTTGAGTGGTTCTGTCAGTATACCACTTCCTTGTAGTCTGGACTCAGATATCAGATATTCCAACCGCTCTCAAGCATAAAACAAAGCGAGACTTGCTTCACTGCTAACATGGACTATTTTATTTAGAATCAAAATTACAAGACTTTATATGCCGTTGGAACCTCCTCTAACAATACAACTGTAACCTAATTAACATGAGCTAGTTTACTAAATCATTTACCCAGACTAGGTGACTATTCAATACACATTACCATAAACATCAACACAGGGTTAATTAGAACAAACAACAATGTGTGGAATACCCTTAGAACCTGTGGTAAGCCAGACTAGACTGTTCGTCTCCTAGCCAGTCCTGGAGGCTAATGTGATCAGCTCACTCAATTAACAGGTTAAGTTCAGAATCAAACAAACCAATAATAGTCTCTACATATATCCTGGGAGATATTGTGGACAAATATTACTGTCCCATTTTAAGTAGTCCAAGATATATTCTCTCATTCACTCTGTGCTAGGATAGCACAGGGTGACTTAGACATAAGAGGTGTATGGGGAGCTGAAACAAGGGCATCCCCTACTTTCCAAGGGATTCTGAGTTCCACGGGCCCTCCTGTCACATGGATGAAACCTTGAGAAAGTGCATCTGCAACATACTCCTCCACGGCCTTATCCTCCAAGACCAACAAAGGGAAAACCCGGCCATGAGGGGGTATGGCACCAGGTTGAAGGTCAATTGTGCAATCATACGGCTTGACCTTTGTCAAAGACATCGCTAAAATCACGGTACTCCTCCGGAAGGGAGGAGAGTGAAGAGGTAAACAGGACCTTGACTACCCTCTGGAAGCATGTCTCACTGTATTGTGGTGATCAGGAGAGAACCTCAGTATGGAGCCAATTAAAAGAGGGGTTGTGCCTCTGTAACCAGGGATAACCAATAACCAGCGAAAACTTAGGTGAGGAAATAACTTGGAATTGGGTTATCTCATTGTGAAGAGCCCCTACGGCCATGGACAACGGAACCATCTCATGAGTCACATGGGCAGGCTGTAGAGGTCTCCCGTCAAGAGCCTCGATGGCAAGTGGAGTGTCACGCAGCTGCAGCGGAATCGAGTGCTTCGATACAAAGACAGCATCAATGAACAGGCCTGCAGCCCCAGAGTCGATTAGAGCCTGTATCTCGATGGACGACTCAGCCCAAGAAAGGGTGACCGAAACCAGGGGCTTATCCATCTGGATATCTGGGGACAAAACAACGCCACCTAAGGTGTGTCCGTGACAGGACCTCAAGGTTCTGGCGTTCCCTGGGTGGGTAGGACAAGACTTCAAAAAGTGACCTGCCTGACCACAATAAAGGCACAATATCTCCCTCCTCCTAAAGGTTCTCTCATCCGCAGAGAGACATGTGAAGCCCAAGTGCATGGGTTCAACTTCACTGACCGACTCGGTACCAGGAGGCATGGGAGGTGAGGGAGGCATGGGTGGGACTGCAAAGCTTGGAGGCAAACATATAGGAGGCTTCCACAAGCGCTTCTTAAAAGAGAGTCTTTTTCTGAGTCTGGAGTCAATGAGGATAGCAAATGTGAACAACTTCTCCAGCTCAGTGGGTATATCTCAGGCTGCTATCTCATCCTTGATGGAATCTGAGAGACCATGAGAAAAAGCAGCCACGAGGGTCTCATTGTTCCAAGCAACCTCTGCTGCCAGAGTACGGAATTCAATGGCGTAGTTGGTAACAGTTCTCATACTCTGTTTGATGGACATGAGGCGCTTGGCAGCAGAAGCGGTGCATTCGGGAACGTCAAATACCCTTTTAAAGGAGGCCACAAACTCAGGGTAACTCAAGATAACAGGTTTCTGCATCTCCCATAGAGGGTTTGCCCAGGCCAAGACTTTCTCAGAAAGCAAAGATATCACGAAACCTACTTTGCTTCTGTCCGTTGGAAATGCCTGGGGCAGCATCTCAAAGTATTTCTCAACCTGGATCACCCCCAAATCGCTGGGGAAGCAGAGCGGAACCAGACATACCTCTTATAGAGGTAATACTCGAGGCTGGTGCCTGCACAGAGACTGGCGCAGCAGCAGGGAGGGCCTGCAACTCAGGTTGTACCAGAGCAGCCACAGTGTGACATTCCAGGTGAGCCGTGCGACTCAAGAGCAGTTGTAATGCTATGGCAACTGATCCATGTGGTGATCTTGCTCATCCAATCTGGAAAAAATATTACCAACAAGTGGATTGACTGTATCTTCTGAATTCATGGCCTTCACCTACTGTCAGAAACCATGAAATCAGACTGAGACAGAAGTACATTTAAATCACACTTGTTTAATAATAAAAATAAAAAGAACAAGCATGGTCAAAACATTGCCAAAGTTCAGTAACCGGAACGGATCGTCAGGCAAGCCAGGATTCAGGGATCAAAGTAGTGGAACAGCAAGCAGGATCTGTAGCCTGAAGGGATATCAGCAAAGCCAGTCTTTAAACAGGAACACAGGAGATAGTTTCTTGTGATGTGACCAAGGCAAAGGCAGAGCTCCTCTGGAATGGACGGCTTAAGTAAGCAGGACTGACGAGCAGGATCAACAACAGCTGGGTAATTGTGGAGAGAGATGGGAGCTGGCAATTAGCCTACAGCTGAGCAGCCAGCTCAGAGAAGGCAGGGCTGAGCCCAGCCCTGACAGTTACAAGCATATCCCTTTTGTTCTGATAAGGGCCACTATGGCCAGAAGAACTTTTGAAAAGACTCGAGGTGAAGTTGTCAACCCAAAAGGGAGGCAAGTGAACTGTAGATGTTCTTGCCCGACTCTGAACCGGAGATATTTGCAGAATTCTTCTGCCACAGGCACATGAAAATAGGCATCTTTTAAGTCAATTGAGATTAGCCAATCGCCTGGCTGCACAGGTTGCTGAATGGTAGATCAAGTCTCCATTTTAAATCTTTCATATTTAATAAACTTGTTTAGGTAAGTTAGGTCTATCACGGGGCACAATGAACTGGTTTTCTTCTGCACAAGAAAGAGAGGGGAGTATACCCCCTGAAACTCTATGCCTTTTAGGACAGGCACCATGGCTCCTTGTACTATCAGTCAAGCCACGTAGGACAGTAACACCTGCTTCTTTTCTTCTGACCATGGAAGCAGGATGGAGATAAACTGGGGGGGGAGTACTGGTGAAGGACCATGTGTGGCCTATGGAGACCGCCCTGATGGTCCAGTAGTCCAAGGTCGAGGCCACCTAGACGTGCCGGAAGAGAAGCAGACGCGCTCCCACCCGATTCATCTTGGCGGTCCCGATCTCAAAATGATTTAGCCAGCTCTCGTCCACTGGACGCCTGGCTTTTAGCAGACTTTTGGAAGAATGTCTGACCACTGCTCCAATTCCTTCTGAAATCTCAGCCAGGCCTGTAAGAGCACACTTCCCTTGAATGCTCAGTACTGCGTCCCCTATACTGAGGCTTCTTTTGACCAAACAGACGCCTATCCTGGGGCAGGAAACCCAATTTCCCAGCTGTGGCTCAGGCTATGGCGCTATCCAGCCTGTTACCAAATAATGAGGACCCCACATAGGGGATCCTAAGCCAGGCCTGCTTAGATGCTGGATCAGTGAGCCAAGGGCGCAACCATAAGGCCCACTTAGCAGTAACCGAAGATAGCATAGTCCAGGCCAACAGGCAGATCAGATTGATAGAAGCTTCCCCCAGGAAGGCCACTGCCAGTTTCAATTCCTGGACTGCCGAGCCCCTGGCCAGATCTTCTGAAATGCCCTTGAGCATGGAGTCTACATTCTCTGTCCAGGCCATGGACGTAGCCACGAGGGCCAAGGCAGGTTTGAAAGCTATACCGGCTAGCCCATAAATTCTCTTGAGGTCTTGGTCTATTTTCCTCTCAAGCCCATCCTTGAAGGATACAGTGTCCTCTAAAGGAAGAGTGACATGTTTGGCCAGTTGCATCAATGCTGCATCTAAAAGAGGAGCATTTTCCAGATATTTCACTTCCTCTGCCTTGAAGTGGTAAAATCTGGAGGTTTTGCTTGTCATAGAAGTCTTCTTGTCTATCTTACTCCACTCCTCGTCAATGATATCCTTCAATTCGGAAAGGAGCAGGAAGATGGAACGTTCCTTCCCCAGGTGCTTAAAGAAATTTCTTTGTTTAGCCGAAGGAGTGGAAGGATCTTCCCACTTAAGGGCCTTTTTGACCGCCTTAATTAGTGGGGAAACAAGGGTGAAGCCGAAGCCCCCGACAAAACCATCTCCCTCCAATCCGCTATCTGAAGAGGAGGCATTATAAGGCTGGAATGGGCCCGGATCCTCCTGGGCATCATCAGCCAGGAAGCCAGATAGAGTGGTGGACTGGCTCCGTGTGCGGGTTGTATCCCACTCCTTTAGGGATTGCTGCACCACATGCTTAACAAGAGACTCCATTTGTTGGTTTTCCATCTCTTTTTCCCGACCACCTGGGCATAACATGAATCACACAGTGACTTGCCCTCCAGAACTCGTGACTCACATCCCCAGCAGGCTCTGCGATCAGATTGGCTGTCATGGCGGTGGGTGCGGTGACTGGAGGAGGAATGCGAATATCTCCTCTGTCTGGAAAAGGAATGGGAACATCTCTTCTGTCTGGAGGAGGAATGGAGACATCTCCTCTGCTGGTGGGTCCTAGACAGAGAGTCACATCTGGACCTGGATGAGGAAGGTTGACGTTGTGGCAAAAAAACATGACTTTAGGGGATATGAAAGATAAATCTTCAGACCTGCCAGCCGATCCACCACTTCCTTGCCTGGGCATACAAAAGGCCGTCCCCACCACTGGACATAGGGGCCTGGAGTAGCACACACGCCCATGGCTGGGCCCTGGGCTATCTTCACACCACTAAGACGTATGCCCAGAAACAACCTCGATCGATTCAGACGTCCGAAAAAATGTAGGTGCATTGTTTGTAGGTCCACAGGGGAGGACAAAAAAGAACATAGTCTCTAGCGTTGAGCTCAAATTAAGGGGTTAACCCACACGTAGTCTGCCATGGAGTCTGTCAGGAAAGAATTTTTTTCTATGATTCTAAATATTGTGGCGGGAGCTGGAAGGCACCAGAGAGGAGACCACTTGAAGACAACCCTAAGTAAAAATATTGGCCAAAAATAAAGCTTAAAATACCACATTGGCTGCATTTTCTGCAAATTTGCACCACAACCAAATCAGGGTTAAATAATAAACCTGGGGGGCGTGGCTTGGCGCATGGAGGAGTAAGATGCTCTCTCTAGGAGCTTCCGCACACGCCGGCTCATCCGAGGCTCTCAGCGCTTCCCAGCATCGCCATCCAGGTCTGTTATGGGGAGGAGGGGTGGGGGAGAAGGCACCGAACCCCCGATCCACATCCAGAAGGGGACATTGACAGATTTTTCACTCATTTGGGCCACAATCCCTCCGGCCCCCTCTCGTCCAAGATGGCACCCGCCTGGACCCCTGGCACACATGCTGCCTCACAGGGAGCTGTTTCATAGCGCTCCATGCCACATATGAAGACCAGACAAAGACCCCGGTCTCCCCCTGACTCTGAAACAGGTTTGGTTCGCTCTGCATGCCATTCCCCTGAATCTCATAGATCCTATACTGGATGGGACATGGAAGCATATATTAAAGCTCTCCCCACCAGACATGATTTTGAGGCCTGTGTGCAACGCTTAGAGCGCTCATACAAACAAGAAATGACTGAACTTCGCAGAGATATCACTAATAGAATAGAGGAAGTGGAACATAATATGGAGGAGACTGCATCCACCCTGCAAACGCATGACACTATATTGCATGAACATACCCTCCAGATTCAACAATTGATGTACCATCAGGACGACCAGGAAAACAGGGCCAGACGTAACAACATACGCATACGCGGTCTCCCTGAATCTGTTGAAACCAAAGATTTAGCACTGGCAGTCGCTGCTATGTTCAACGAGCTGCTCCAGAAAGATAAAGACGCCCCACTGGAACTCGATCATGTCCATAGAGCTCTTGGCCCTAAGAACCCGAATCTAGAACACCCCAGAGATGTGATTTGCAGAGTCCACTTCTATGCGGTTAAAGACGCCATCATGCAAGCTGCACGCTCTCAAGCAGCCATATACTTCAACGACACCCCCGTGTCTCTTCTCCCTGATATCTCCAAATTGACTCTGGATATGCGGCAGGCTCTGAAACCCCTAACTGGAGCCCTTCAAGCTAAACAGATCAAATACCGCTGGGGTTTCCCCTTTAATCTGTCTGCATCTCATGAAGGGAAGTCGGCGACTTTCCGCACATTGGGCGATCTCCCCAAGTTCCTTGAAACTTTTGAACTACCACAGATCTCCATTCCTGACTGGCCTCTTCATGCAGCCACCCTTGGCTTTAAAGCCGCACCAGGTTGGCAGAAACGATCGAAGAAGAACAAAAGGCCCAAGTCGGACTTTTCCTCTGAGACTGATGGATGAGCTCGCTCCCCTGTCATTTTGCTAATTTTTTTTCCTCACAGGTGGCCGACCAGTGGTGACGTCCCCAGCTGCAATTTCTTTGGGACACTTGTCTACTAACCCAATTTGTTTTACTTCCTTAATACAGGATTTATGTTCTTGATTGCACCTCTTGATCCTTTTGACGGGCGATGGTCTGTTACGCGGACACCGTTCATCAAAAGATTTTTTGTTCTTCCTTAATCATGTCTCATCCCTACCCTTCCCCCTCCCCCCCCCTCTCCCCTCCTACCCCCCCTTCCCCTCGTTACCCTTTGTCATATAGATTTATGGCTTGTTGCTGGGAAAATCGCTCCGCATGCTGTTCAATTAATCGGTTATCTATAGGGGATATGTTCTCCTGGGATATTACGTATAATGTTTCATGCCTACACAGCAATGCAGAGCTCTGAGATGTTTTACTTAATGTTTTTAGATTTTGTTTCTAGCCGAAAAATTTTTTGCCTGGCGTGTGCGGGCTCCTCTCTGCATGGACCACTGTTCCCCCACTTAGGTTTTTCAGCACCCTTAAGGGTTTTAGCTGACACGTTGTTAACAACACTAGTAGTGAGGCTGTTCCGGCCTCTTTTCCTTTTCTCTCCCTCTTTTCTTTATCTCTTCCTATTGAACTTATACTCTTTCCTTTATTTTACCACTAGATGTCCCCCTTCTCACTCTTCATTCCCCTACACCCAATTTTTGGAGACAGCGAACCTCCTTCTAATTTATCCATTAATGTCAAATAAATCTGTTTTCTCATGGCAGTACAAACCGCCTTGAAAGTCGCCTCATTAAAATGTAGGGGTCTTAATGTCCCTGAGAAGAGACGGCAAAATACTTTATCATTTTCACAAATTGGGAACGCAAATCCTTCTCTTACAGGAAACTCATTTTAGATCAGATAAAATCCCACAAATCCTTTATAAGCAATATCCTGTATGGTTCCACAGCACCAACCCCTCTGCAAAATCTAAAGGTGTATCTATAGCATTTCACGCATCTTTTACCCCTGTTGTCCTTGACACTTATATTGATCCGTTGGGCAGGTATATTTTTCTTAAATTGTCTTACATGAATGTGATTTATACTGTTATTAATATATACTCTCCTAACCAGAACCAACAACAATTCCTCTCCTCTGTGATAGCCCGGCTGAAATGATTCTGTACAGTCAACATGATCCTGGGAGGGGACTTCAATGCCACCTTGATACCTCGTCTTGACTCCTCAACTGGTAAGTCCTCGATTTCCCCAACCTCCCTGACCAAAATGAGAACATTCCTATCTGACTTATCTCTTGTGGATGTATGGAGGATGCTACACCCTATTACTAAAGACTACACTTTTTACTCACCTGCACATGCCACTTATGGTAGACTGGATTATCTCTTTATCTCTCAATCTTTATTAGATTTTTCGCCCTCCGCTTCTATCGGAATCACTCTTTGGTCAGACCACGCCCCTATTCACATGAGTCTAGGACGCACTCCTACAAGTAATCGAAACTCATCTTGGAGACTAAACAACAACCTTTTAAATGACTCGTATGCTCCCAGAACATAGCACAGTCCATTAAACATTTCGTTTCGGATCACGCTCATGACACCACTAATCCATTCATGAAATGGGAAGCCCTCAAATGTGTACTTCGGGGCAAACTTATCCAACATGGGGCTAGACTGAAGCGTGCGCGTATTGCAGATACGACGCATCTCCTCACCACCATTGCCAACTTAGAAGAATCACACAAAAATAACCCTATTAACTCGACTCTCCTAGAACTCTCTAATGCGAGAAGGGATCTCTTGCGTATTTTCGCAGAGACATCTCTTATAGCCCGAGACAAAGGCTGATTTACTTGTTATTTCCAAGCTAACAAGTGCGGCAGACACCTTGCATCTACCCTTCAGCCCCGCCAAGTTAGAAGACCTATTCAGTTTATAAACTCCCCCACCAAAGGTAAAATCAGGCAGAACTCGGCTATTGCCGAAGAATTCCGCCAGTACTACTCTACATTATATAATCTCACCCCTCAAATTCCGTCAGCCTCACCTACCTCGCTGGATTTATCCTCCTATATACAGGAGATGGCACTTCCACCTCTTTCGGTATCCGATTCAGAGGATCTGGAGGCCTCTTTATCTGATACGGAATTCCTCTCCGCCATAAAAAATCTCAAAAACGGTAAGAGCCCAGGCCCAGATGGGTTTTCTTCCCGTTTTTACAAACTTTTTGCACCACAACTGTCCCCTTTATTAGCAAAAGCTTTTAACGCATTTGATGGGAAGGTTGCTTCCTCCTATTCCATACTCCAAGCCCAAATTGTAGTCATTTTTAAATCCGGAAAAGACCCGTCCATCTGCTCCAATTATAGACCGATATCCCTTCTAAATATCGACTTAAAATTATATGCCAAAATCCTCACTAACCGTCTCTCCCCTCTGCTACCGAAATTAATACACAAAGATCAGGTGGGTTTTGTCCCTGGTCGAGATGCCGGGGACAACACCACCAAGACCATACACTTAATCACCTTTGCTCAACGTCACCACATTCCGGCCTGCCTCCTCTTGTGTGACGCAGAGAAGGCCTTTGATAGGGTCAGTTGGTCTTTTCTTCAGTCCACACTTTCCCAAATAGGTCTAGGTCCGAGAATGTTGACACGTATAATGTTGTTCTACTCTACACCCTCTGCCACGGTTTTAGTTAATGGTACCCAATCACTTAACTTTACGATTGCTAACGGCACCAGGCAGGGCTGTCCCCTTTCCCCTCTCCTGTTTGCTCTGGTGATTGAACACCTTGCCCAAGCTATTAGATATAATCCCAATATACAGGGCTTACAGACCCCCTCATCTCACTGCAAACTTTCTCTATATGCAGACGATTTACTCTTGTATGTAACCAAACCCCACATTTCTATACCATCTATTCTAACAGAGATAGACAGATTTGGCCGCTTCAGTAATTACAAGTTAAACATCTCCAAAACTGAGGCACTTAACCTATCCTTATCACAAGCCACACTCTCTGCCCTTCAATCTAATTTTTAATTTCAATGGAAACCAAATTCAATTTCTTATTTAGGTAGGGCTATCCCGAAACACACCTCGGATATTTATGCCCTGAACTTTAGCCCTTTACTCCAAAAACTTAAACACCTAATGGAAGAACGAATGGACTTAGCTGTGTCCTGGGTAGGTCGTATTAACGCACTAAAAATGGATATTCTCCCCAAACTCCTATATTTATTCCAGGCCCTCCCCATAGCCCTCCCCTCGGCCTTCTTCCGTTCCCTTCGGTCAATGGCCATTCGATTTGTTTGGAGAGGTAGTCACCCGAGGTTGAGACATAAACTTTTTTGCTCCCCTATTATGAAAGGGGTTAGGCTTACTTGATTTTGAGTTATACTATACGTCCGCAGTCATCTCCCGTATCCTCGAATGGTTCCCCCGCCCCATGACCAAAGCCACCACATTGGTAGAGCAAGACCTTTCCATGTACGACCTAAGAGCGCTTCTCTGGGGATTCGATCACTCATTTAAATCAATCACAATGCTGTCCCCCCTTACCAGGGATGCCCTGGCAATCTGGTACTGGAGGAAATTCAACTATTCACTGTCTTCTGAACCCAGCCCCCTTACCCCTTTGTTTGACAACCCAAAATTTCCGGAAGGTCACTCCACCCATCTTATAGACAATTACAACAGAGATTCTTGGCCCACGGCACGGCATTTTGTTGACACCACCCTAGGTACCTTTACATCCACCCCAACAGACGCAACCTCCAGAGTGACTTGGCTCACTCGTAGACACCTTAACACTTACTGTAAACAGATCCACGATTCTAAGCAAATCCATAGGCCCCTGATTGGGTTTGAACAACTCTGTACTCTTTCTGAGACTCAACGACACACTTTATCTCTTATATACAAATTAATCTTAGAGCACACTCATGGAGCCCTTCCTAATTATACTACAAAAATGGTCAGCGGAGGTTGGGATTGAAATATCCGAGGCAGAATGGAGTAAAGCTTTTCTCTTCACTAATAAGACCTCAATTTGGAGCTATATGCAGGAAAAAAATTATAAAATTTTATCCAGGTGGTATCGGGTCCCCACAACCCTTAGAGTCATATTCCCTTCCAGTTCAGATGTGTGCTTGAGATGCAACTCTATGAAAGGCACCTATCTCCATATTTGGTGGGAATGTGACGTGCTTCTACCATTTTGGACACAGATCTTCCAGATCTATTCAGATATCTATGACAAGCCTCTATTGCCTTCTCCTACCATTACCCACCTTTCCATTCTACCTGGGACCATAAAGTCACAAAAAAACAGTTTGTTGAAGTTTTTCATCAGTGCAGGGAGGCAACTTATACCCAGGCACTGGAAAACCGCCACGCCCCCGTCCTTGGTGGAGTGGGTCAACGAAGTAAACAACATTATGTTAATGGAAGAAATGCAGGCCAATATTCTTGACAAACAAGCCAGATTTTCATATGTCTGGAGTGTGTGGAGGCATTACTCCACTTCAGACAAACTCAAGCAGAGACTTAAGGGGACAAATTCCTCCTAAGGATTACAAATAGCCTTTCCGCAAAACTTCGGTCAGGCGTTATGTTTAGTTTTATGGACTGAGGTTCGCTGTCTCCCCCCCCCCCCCCTCCCTCTACAAACTACTCTTCTCCTTTCTTCCTCTCTGATTTCCTCTTATTCTAAACCTCTCTTTCTTAGTCTCCTTCAACCTTCTATTGACGCAATCTATTCAACAAGTTTGCCGACCCCCTACAAGGGATTATTTTGGTTCCTTACCCTCCGCATGTTAAAATTTACTGCACTTTATTATAGATAATATACTTGACAGCTACTCGTCCCAGTTTTTCTACTCATTTCCCTTGTGTCCGAGGTTGCAGAAGGTTCCCAATGGAGCTCTCCGGACCAGGGTACATAATTCTTACGAATCAACTGTCACACATGCATGGGTTTCTTATAAAGTTTTATTTTAAGTAATCATTGTTCGATCACGTGATTGCACTATTCTGACTTTTGTATTTTTATATTTCAATATACCAGGAGACCTGATGTCAGGTTACTGGCATTGTTTACACTTTTCCTTTGTTACTCTGTCTTATATATTTGTTGAAAATTAATAAAATCTAATTGAACCATAAATAATAAACCTGGCTTTAGTTTTGTCTACAGCACTGTTATTTCCATCCACTAAGTATCATGTCCTGTCACTGAAGGAATACAAACCAGCTTTAGCATCACAAAATCAAGGCATATTAATCATGAAATCAGATAATTTAATCTTTACCCAAACTATAGACAGGTGTTCAAACTAATTGGAGCTTTGTTCAATAAGGCAAAAAAAAACTTTTTTTGGAGCACTAACCAACAGCACTCAAACTCCTACTGACGTTAGCAATTAGAAAATAGATAGTTTGCTATATATTGCTATAAAATGGCATTTTGCACACATTCATTGCGTTTTTGTATATGAAATAAAACTATGGGTGTATATCAGAATGCCGGAGATAGCACACTAGATTTTTAAAATTTACTCAATAATGGGAAAATGACAGGCATACAATAACAGTGCATCTTAATTGTCCTATCCAGAGAAACTTATTGTAATAATTCTGTCTGCAGGCTTTGACTTATATTTAAAAAACCTTTAGTAACTTGGGCTCCAACCCATCAATATAAATGCAGTTTACACACAAAATTGGCTTTTTTCGTTAGTAATAAGAAGCTATTGGGCTAATCATATCCATGGTTCATTAAGCTTTCAGTCACAATCAAGCATGTAAAATAGGTACAAAATGATATTATGCCAAACATATCTATTGCATCCTTTACAAAATGTGCTAAAACCCAACAATACGTTATCTATTGTTTACTATATTTTCAGATTTTAAAAAATGTAAATGTATGATTGGCAACAATTTTTTAATTTAACACTAGTTATATGATAATTTTTTTTTTTATTTTTGCTATATTTTAGAGATTCCTAAGGCATGCCAATAGAGTGAAATTTACATAATTTCTACAGGGATTTTGATATATCCAGGATAAAAAAAGTAGAAAATCCTGCAGTCTTTTTTATAACATTCATCAAAAACATAAGTTATTTTTAAAACTCCATGAACACAAAGTTCTGGGGTAGAAAGGGCTCACACCTAGCTCAGTAACTATAAAGAAAGTAGGAATGGATGAGCTACTATTAAACAATTTGTTCTCAATTCTATTATATATTTCCTGGACTCAAGGAATATGTTGTCTACGATGATAGTTACCATGGCAATACTCCCAATAGTGACAGTTGTAAAATCTTACTTTAACCACTTCCCGCCCGGCCTATAGCAAAATGACAGCTGGGAGGTTGTTCCATTATCCTGACTGGACGTCATATGATGTCTTTCAGGATAACGAGCCAGTGCGCGGCGATCGCTGTTGTGGTGTGTCATTCTGACACACCGCAACTCCGATCTAGGTAAAGAGCCTCCGTCAGAGGTTTTCAGCTGTACTGTGTATCGGCTTTTCCTCTATAGCGCCTGACAGATGCGAGTAGAGGATAGCTGATCAGCTGCTCTGATTATCAACTCAGCACCCCCCCAGGATGCCCACCCAGGACCACCAGGGATGCCCACCACTGATGACCACCAGGGATGCCACCCCTGGCCCCCAGGGATGCCAATCTGTGTGCACAAATGCCAATCAGTGCCCATCACTAATGCCTGCCAGTGCCTGCTTATCAGTGATGCCCATCAGTGCCATTTATCAGTGTCCATCAGTGTCCATCAGTGCCATCTATCAGTGCCACCTATAAATACCCATCAGTAAAGCCTTTCAGTGCCCATCAGTGTCACTTATCAGTGCTCAGTGCCACCTATGAGGGCCCATCAGTGCTGCCTATCAATGCTCATCAGTGCCGCATATCAGTGCCACCTATCAGTGCCCATCAGTGCCGCCTACCAGTGCCCATCAGTGCTGCATATTAGTGTCCATCATCAGTGCCCTTCAGTGCAGCCTCATCAGTGGCCATTAGTGAAGGACTTACTTATTTACAATATTTTATAACAGAAAGAAAACATTTTTTTTTAAATGTTTGGTCTTTTTTATTTGTGTAGCAAAAAATAAAACCCCCAGAGGTGATCAAATAACACAAAAAGAAATCTCTATTTCTGAGAACAAAATGATCAAAATTTTGTTCGGCTACAGTGTAGCATGACCACACAATTGTCATTTAAAAAGCGACAGCGCTTAAAGCTGAAAATTGGCCTGGGCAGAATGGGGGGGGGAAAGTGCCTGGTATTGAAGTGGTTAAATAATAGAGTCCCCGAAATAGCTTCAAGTACTCATATAGAAGACAATAATTTATTCTAAGAATCTAATTAATAATTGTTTTGGAAAAAAAACCTTTAAAGCAGTCTAAATGTAGATTATTTGATAAATACGCCCAGATTTGCAAGATTCATTGTTAGCATATATTAACCGCTTCAGCCCCGGAAGATTTTACCCCCTTCCTGACCAAAGCACTTTTTGCGATTCGACATTGCGTCGCTTTAACTGGCAATTGCGCGATCATTCGACGTGACTCTCAAACAAAATTGATGTCCTTTTTTCCCCACAAATAGAGCTTTCTTTTGGTGGTATTTGATCACCTCTGCGATTTTTATTTTTTGTGCTATAAACAAAATAAGAGCGACAATTTTGAAAAAAACGCATTATTGCTATAATAAATATACCCCAAAAATATATAAATAAAACATTTTTTTTCCTCAGTTTAGGCCGATTGTATTCTTCTACATATTTTTGTTAAAAAAAATCGCAATAAGCATTTATTGATTGGTTTGCGCAAAAGTTATAGCGTATACAAAATAGGGGATAGTTTTATGGCATTTTTATTAATAATTTTTTTTACTAGTAATGGCGGCGACATTATGGCGGACATGTCGGACATTTTTTACACATTTTTGGGACCATTGTCATTTATACAGTGATCAGTGCTATAAAAATGCACTGATTCCTGCGTAAATGACACTGGCAGTGAAGGGGTTAACCACTAGGGGGCGGGGAGGAGTTAAGTCAGTACTGGGGAGTGATTACTAACTGTAGGGGGAATGGGCTAGCTGTGACACTACACTGATCTCTGCTCCCGATGACAGGGAGCAGAAATCAGTGACACTGTCACTAGGCAGAACGGACGGGGAGATGCTGTTTACATCAGCATCTCCCCGTTCATCCTCTCCGTGAGTCGATCACAGGTATCCTCACGGCGATCGAGTCCGCGGAACCCGCCACTCGACTCACGGAGCTCCCGGCCGGTGCGCGCGTGCCGCCGGCAGCGCGTACGCAATGGCATGGCGGGAAATTCAAATGGATGTACGCAGCTCAATCTCAGTATTTGCGGACGATACTAAGCTAAACAGGGCAATAATTTCTCCAAAGGATGTGGAAACCTTGCAAGAAGATATGAACAAATTAATGAGGTGGGCAACTACATGGCAAATGAGGTTCAATGTAGAAAAATGTAAAACAATGCATATGGGTAGCAAAAACATGAATGCTATCTACTCACTAGGGGGTGAACCTCTGGGGGAATCTAGGATTGAAAAGGACCTGGGGGTCCCAGTAGATGACAGGCTCAGCAATGGCATGCAATGCCAACTTGCTGCAAGCAAAGCCAACAGAATTTTAGCATGCATTAAAAAGGGGATTATTTCCAGAGATGAAACGATAATTCTCCAGCTCTACAAGACTCTGGTCCAGCCGCACCTGGAGTATTCCGTCCAGTTTTGGACACCAGTCCTCAGGAAGGATGTGCTGGAACTGGAGAGAGTCCAGAGAAGGGCAACAAAGCTAATTAAGGGACTGGAGGATCTCAGCTACGGGCAAAGACTGGAAGCACTGAACTAATTCTGTCTGGAGAAGAGATGCTTGAGAGGGGATATGATTTCAATGTACAAATACCCTACTGGTGACCCTACAATAGGGATAAAACTCTTCTGCGAAAGGGGGTTTAAAAATACACATGGCCATTCACTAAAATTAGAAGAGAAGCGGTTTAACCTTAAACTGCGTAGAGGGTTCTTTACTGTTATGCCCCGTACACACGGCCGGACTTTGTTCGGACATTCCGACAACGAAAACCTAGGATTTTTTCCAACGGATGTTGGCTCAAACTTGTCTTGCATACACACGGTCACACAAAGTTGTTGGAAAACCGATCGTTCTAAACGCGGTGACGTAGAACACGTACGTCGGGACTATAAATGGGGCAGTGGCCAATAGCTTTCATCTCTTTATTTATTCTGAGCATGCGTGGCACTTTGTCCGTCGGATTTGTGTACACACGACCGGAATTTCCGACAACGGATTTTGTTGTTGGAAAATTTTATATCCTGCTCTCAAACTTTGTGTGTCAGAAAATCCGATGGAAAATGTGTGATGGAGCCTACACACAGTCAGAATTTCCGACAACAAGGTTCTATCACACATTTTCCATCGGAAAATCCGACCGTGTGTACAGGGCATTAGAGCGGTAAGGATGTGTAATTCTTTTCCACAGGCAGTGGCTTCAGCAGGGAGCATAGATAATTTCAAAGAACTATTAGATAGGCATCTGAGCAACCATAGCATACAGGGATATACAATGTAATACTGACATAAAAACACACACACAGGATGGACTTGTGTCTTTTTTCAACCTCACCAACTGTGTAACTATGTAACTATGGAGTTGCCATGAAAGCAAGAGGTGAGAGGAAACTTTCCAATGAAGACAAGTGTCTAAGACAGGGGTAGGCAACCTCGGCCCTCCAGCTGTTTTGAAACTACAAGTCCTATTAAACATTGCAAGACCCTGACAATCACAGGCATGACTCCTAGAGGCAGAGGCATGATGGGATTTGTAGTTTCACGACAGCTGGAGGGCCAAGGTTGCCTACTCCTGGTCTAAGACATGGGTGCTCAACCTGTACGTTCCAGCTGTTGCGGAACTACAAGTCCCATGATGCTGCAAGCCACTGACAGTTACAAGCATGACTTCCAAAGGCAGAGGCATGATGGGACTTGTAGTTCCACAAAAGCTGGAGGGCCACAGTTTGAGCACCCATGGTCTAAGATATGACCTATCTTCCATTTGGGGATGTTTCCTCCCCTCCATGCTGTCTCTTTAAAATAGAATATAAATATAAATCTCCCTAGCAGGACTCAGACAGCAAAAATAACTTGAACCCTTCCCTTTCTTTTCTCACTTTTGGCTTATTACATGATCCTAAACCACAGAAACTGGTTGCACATTTTTTCTGCATGACCCGAGGCTGCTAGTTTCAGGCTGGTCCCAGAGTACTACACTGATACAAAGTGCACATTGTGATTGTAAACAGGCAATGTTTTCTGCACTGATTAAAACTAGCATGGATATCCAATCTTGAACCATGCAGAGTAACCTTGTACAGTCTCTGAGACTGATATTTACAGCTTGGTCAAATATTGAACTGGGGACTTGTTTGGAGAATATTAATGAGTCACTAAAGGGTTAATGCCTGCATAATGTGACACATTTGTTTTGCATAAAATGCACAAATAATCTGTTCTGTGTGCAAATATGGTTTCTGTTGCTCTCACAGCAAGTACTTGACAAAAAAATTAAATATCTCTTGATGTTGAAAATGTTGTCAGATGGTGGACTCATACTGAGATACTAAGAGTATATTAAGATCATGTCACAGTGAGACACAATGCAGCTGTCACTTATAAGCAAGACTTCAAATAGCAAGCTAGGACACTGTTCGTACACTATACATAATTAAAAACCACTAGGGTTATTAAAATAAATGTGTTTCGTCATATGAGCCTGATGAGGGTAAATTTTAAATTGATCACAAGGGTCCATTTGACGGTTTGTCAAATTATGCAAAATGGTTATATTTTACTATTTTATGTGTTCATACACTACAAATTATACTAAAAGGGATCTCTGATATTACGTTGCATAAAACAGTTTCAAGATCATTTGTCATTTGTAAAATTAGATTAACCTTTTTAAAGGGTAAAACATTTGTATTCTGATATATTTGTGAGATAATTATTTTTATGTGCCTTTCATCTTTGCTGTTACCTGATAATGACTAACAGCCGAGGACACAGTGACAGCACAGGAACTGAATAGTTCATAAGCAGTAATCAGGGACACCTAAAAATGATCACTTAAAGTTGAACTCTACGCAGATATAAAAGGCACAAATTAATGCAATTCTGTAATCATTAAAACATCATGAAAATTATTTTTTAAATGCAAGCAATTAGTTACCTGTATCTGGCCTGGAATTAGCCTCTTGCTGTCTCCAGCGGGGCTGGAGTGTTAAAGGAACAAATGGTACAAGGAGCCAATCAGTTCATGTGCTGACAAGAAGCATGCTGATAGGAAAAGAAAGCAAAGTGACCAAGAGCTGAGCTAATCACAGTGCTACTTCTCCTTACATTACCCAGTCACAGGCTGGGCCCAGGATGACCTGGGCTCAGAAGAAGTGGATTGAATAATGTTGGCCACCAGGCTGAGGACATCCAGTAGAAGGAAAGTACTGCAGGGGAATTCCTTCAATGCTGTCCGACAGGGGTGCCTGGATCACACAATTTATCAAATCTATTGACAGGTTAAACAGATCAAAAAATGCACCTTGCCCAGAGGTCAACAACTAACTTCTCATCCCTTCTATTCAAAAGCATCACTGACCACATTTTATTTTAATGTAACAAATGTTTATGTTTAAAATGTTTCATCCAGCAGAACTGTAAAGCCTACAGTATTTGTGCACTAGCTGCTGGTATTTCAGGGACCACTAGTTCCGGTTAGGGATGGACGAATGGTTCGACCCGAGCATGAGTTTGGGCGGAACTTTGGCTGTTCGGACATTCTCTGAACAACCAAATTATCGGGTCGTCCGACCATTTGTTCGGGCCGCCAAATGACCACAATGCACTGCCACACTCTGCATTGAAAGCCCTAATTGGCTGAAGCAATGAAAGCTTCACCCAATCAGGGCACAGAGCACTATCAGAGCCATGATTGAATGTTGTCATGATGACTGTATCCAATCATGGCTCATTGCTCTTAATCCTGCCCCACACTATAAAAGTATTCTTTCCATAGTGGCCATTTGTAATGTGATAGCAGCATGGAGAGAGATAGAACAGGGCTCTGTTCAGTGCTATTAGACAGTTAGTGTGCTATAGTGTGCTATTCTGATTCTATTGTCCGTGTAGAATATCAGTTTAGTGTGCAGCTAGGGATAGTTCATGCGACCATTTATCTTTACATTAGTGTAAATGTAGGGATAATTCAGTCAGTGTGAGTATAGTGATCGTTTAACACAGTATATTTTATTGCGTTACTGCAAGTTTAATGCTGTATATTTCAGTGCGTTATGTGCCATTTAACGCAGTACATTTCTGTGCATTAGTGCATGCTTAACGCAGTATATTTCAGTTGCATTACTGCAAGTTTAACGCCGTACATTTCAGTGCGTTACGTGCCATTTAACACTGTATATTTCATTGCGTTACGTGCTGTTTAACGCTGTACATTTCTGGGTGTTACTGCACCCTTAACACAGTATATTTCAGTTGCATTACTGCAAGTTTAGCACTGTACAGTTCAGTGTGTTACTGCAAGTTTAACGCCATATAGGTCCGTGCGTTACTACAAGTTTAACGCCGTGTATTTCATTACGTTACTGCAAGTTTAATGCCATATAGTTCTGTGTGTTACTGCAAGTTTAACGCTATATATTTCATTGCATTACTGCAAGTTTAACGCCAAATATTTCATTGCGTTACTGCAAGTTTAATGCCATATAGTTCTCTGTGTTACTGCAAGTTTAAGGCTGTATATTTCATTGCATTACTGCAAGTTTAACGCCATATATTTCATTATGTTACTGCAAGTTAACACCATATAGTTCATTGTGTCACTGCAAGTTTAACGCCATATATTTCATTGCGTTACTGCAAGCTTAACACCACAAATTTAATTGCGTTACTACTAGTTTACTGCCATATATTTCATTGCATTACTGCAAATTTAATGCCATATAGTTCTGTGTGTTACTGCAAGTTTAACGCTATATATTTCATTGCATTACTGCAAGTTTAACGCCATTTATTTCATGGTGTTACTGCAAGTTTACCACCATATAATTCTGTGTGTTACTGCAAGTTTAACGCCGTATTTTTCATTGCTTTACTGCAAGTTTAACGCTGTATATTTAATTGTGTTACTGCAAGTTTAATGCCATATATTTCATTGCATTACTGCAAGTTTAATGCCGTATATTTAATTGGGTTACTGCAAGTTTAATGTCATATATTTCATTGCGTTACCACAACTTTAACGGCCTTTATTTCATTGCATTACTGCAAGTTTAATGCTGTATATTTAATTGCGTTACTGCAAGTTTAACGCCATATAGTTCTGTGCGTTACTGCAAGTTTGACGCAGTATATTGCAGTATATTATAGTGTATCTGTGGAGTGTGTCTGTGTAGTGAATACTCAAATTAAAGTGCACCAAACACAACTTTCCATTGACTAAAGTGCATCCACATACACATTTACACATCTTTATTACATTTTGTTAATAAGCACCCCCCACCCCCCCATCATGTTTGGGAGGACAGTAAGGAGAGGCAGACATTCCCAGCAGCGTATGTGTCCACAGGCAAAGGTGGACGTGGTTAGTCCTCATCATTTCCCCTGTTTAGTGATGTTGTCCGTGCTATACAGTCACAGCATGCAGAGGAGGTGGTGGACTGGCTTACTAAACCATCCTCATACTCCTCATACTCCATCACCCAAGCAGAGACTAGTGTGCAGTCCCCTGCAGTTGCCAGAGTGGCTAAACCTGCCTCCTTGTCCACAGCTATTCCTGCCATAACCCCAGCATCAGGCATGGAGGAGCCAGCAGAGTTATTTGAACACAGGTCAGCCTTGACGATGCACGGCCATTACTCAATTCAGGTGTTGGTTCTGAGGTTGAGGAAGGCAGGAACATGAGCCTACAGAGAGGGAAGAACACTGGTACACAAATTGGCATTCATGTTCCCCCAGCCACAGCGTATTGCCAAGTTTTTTCCAGTGATAATGAGGATGGAGGAGATGATGATGATGAGGTCACTGACTCGACTTGGGTGCCAGATAGAGCAGAGGAGGAAAGTGAAGGTGAGGCACAATCCCAATGAGGCAGCCATCATGGAAGAGTAGAGAGCAGCCACCCTATTCCATCACTTTGTGAAGCTGTTATCTTCTGGCCCACTTCCCAC